>NC_035440.2:139603224-140203224 GCF_002127325.2 Helianthus annuus
TACACATGGGAATTGGAATCAGAAATGCAAAAGAAATATCCACACTTGTTCCAGTAGATCTCGAGGACGAGCTCTAAAACAAGGTGGGGAGGATATAACAACCCTCGATAAAACCGACACCCTCATAATATTTCTAAACACCCTAATATATCTTTAAATATCTCAATGTATCTTTATATGTGCCCCGTATGTGAAAACCGAGCCCAAAATACAAAATAACATATAAAATAAATTAAAAACAATAACTATTAAGTTGAGGCGGGCCGCATAGACCCACCCCAACATTTAACGCGGGCCGCGCGGGGATGTGATCCGGATTTGTTTGGGTTTTAAAGATAAAGCGGGCCGCGTGCAAGATTGCTTAAGTCCATGCGGGCCGCGAGCGATCTGGAGTGTGGCACGACCCTGAGAGGCCACGTGTCATAACACGCGTTGAACCTAGGTGGTGACCCGGATCAGCTAGCCTAGACCCCTATGCCATGCGGGCCGCGTAAGGCCTGGCCTTAACTTCATGCGGGCCGCGAGGATGTCCGATTTCAGCACTATAAATAGAAGGCAACGGGCCTTCAGTCCGTTCGCTCAACTTCTTTCTTTCTTTCTAAATTTCTGAATAGTATACACTATACCCGGGCATTATATCCCCCAAAATAGCGAGGTTCTGCTACGATGTAAGTATTATAACCCCTGGAGACGTATTAGATACGCTGCCCGATTGATCTAGGGTTCCGTAACGGCTGTCGTGGTTCTGCCCGACGTAGTCGTTGGGATGCCGTCTCGGGGAGGGTATTACTAATGTTAAAATGGGTTATTATACTAACACACGTGCATTTGTGTAAATTATAGATATTCACCAGGAAACCCTAAAGAATCACCTAAGACAGCAATGTGAGTGATCCTTCTTTTTATGTACTCATTTTTGTGAGTTGATCCACTTTTTGTTAACTGTTTTTACAAAACCTTAAATATCTTTCCATGCGAATAACAGTTATTGAGTATTTGTAAGAATACAATTACAGTCGGTAAATTTGGGGTTTTGCTATTACAAAAATTATGGTTACCACCTGGTAAAGGAGTAACATGACCATAAGTCGGAACGACATTACCGTGTGGTGGTAATTGATATAACTTGGAAACAATGTAATTGCGGATGCGCCCTCAATACTGTTCATGTGAATTTTTATTTAATTGATTAAACTGGATTCACTCACCAGTATTTCCCACTGACAAATATTTTTAAAACGCGTTTCAGGTAACAATATGTGAAAGCAATAGAAGCCAGCTGGACACACTGAAGCTTGGAAAAGTGGCAATAAAGTTACCTAAGAATAAAAGAGATTTTTTTAATAAATAAATAGGATTTATTCCTATGAAACGTGTGATTGAAAACTGGGTTTTACCCATATGTTTAATATTATAAAACATGGTGGTTTACTCTGATTAAATATTTCCTAACTACGGTCCTGATGAAAATTTCGCTGCCAAATTGGATAAATAAATGTGATACCACCGAAACTGGCTCACGGCCGCCCGTTCCCGGGAGATAGGGATCGGGGGCTGTGACAGCGTAGTACCTGCACTTAGCCTTTTTGGAAAATACGTCAGCTTACACTGGTAAATACAATTTAACTGAATCATTTTGAAAATGTTTAAAATTGATTTAAATGCCCGTGGAATAAAACTTTTTATAACTTGGGATAATTATATGCTTAATAATCTTGTAAAAGAATTACCTGTTCGTTATGCGTTCAGTGGCCCGAGTCGTGCCGGGTTAAAGTTTAATAGACACACCACTTAATATAATTCCGCCGCAAGACTTCTCTCGGCCGACGACTATACATTAATGAAATGCACAACGGGTGTACGCCTACACCCGTGTGCTAAGGTCGTGGCCATTCTTTGAATGATGCCAAGGATATCCGGGACATGGTCATTAAACCCCAAAGGCGTTAAACAAACAAAACAGCATTTTTAAAACGGGTTAATTTGACAACACTTAGCCATCAACTGGTTAAGGTCAATTCCCCGACCAAGCGGTATTTTATATACCGTACCCCAAGCCCGTATAGGGAAAATAAGTTAAACGTATTTACCTGAGCAAAGTATAAACCAAATATAGCGGGTGCACGTAGCTTTTACTGGGTTCCTAGATCTGGAAATTAAGGTTTTAATAACCTATTAGAATCCTAACGGGTCTTAAGCTTAGACCGGTTAGTTTTATATGAAGATTACGGTTTTAAACGCACAATAAGGTGAAGACCGTTTTAGAATGTGGTTTTGACCCAACAAGCTTGCATACTTGTTTAATATGGGTAACATAATCACATTCTAGATTTTGAGACCAAAAAGATATGGTTTGACCCGTTTCGGCTAAAATGGCCAAACTAGTCACAAAAGCCTATTCGAACGCGTATAGTGCGTAACGAGTAACCATAAGAGTCAAATACAAGTTTCTGAAGTCAATATGCTTAAAATATGTTCTGATATCAGAATGATACCTTCCATTATGCCCTAAATGATTTTAAACCAAAACTATGCCTCATAAGGGCGTTTTGGTCATTTTATAAGGTGTAAAAGGGTTAAAATAATAACCTGAGTTACAGGTCTGATTAAACTAGTAAATATACCTAATTTACTAAGTAATAACAGTAGGGTATCAAATCTATGTGAAATTTATTACCCTTAACCTTACTATGCACCGTAGGGGCAATTTGGTAATTTCACATGTGCCTAAAAGGTCAATTCTGGAATTCTGAGTTCAAAACATTTGCCTACTGTTTAAAATATAAAAAGTCACTGATTACATCAGTAGGTTCAATCCCTTAAGCTTAATAAGGTTCTAGTGCATACTTATGCGTTAAAAATGCCTAAAAAGGCGATTTGGAGCCATTTCCGGGTTTTCTGTAAAAAGCTGATATTTTTAATATTCCAGAAGGCTCAAAATAATTTATTTATCATAAAAAATCAGTAGAAATTGGTTTGAGATCAAAAGGATTTGTAAGACTCATTTTATGGCTTAAAAGGGCAAAACCGGTATAAACCGAATAAACCTTAGAACACTAAGTTATGCTCAGCCTAAAAATAAATAAAAATCTCCAAAAATCCCAAAATATTATTTTATAACAGTGGGTAAAAACTTTGGTATAAAAATTCGGGTTTTGATAGGCTATATGCAATTTACGCCATTTAATTAGTAAAGAAGCTCTTAATTACGCTATTGGGCATAACTCTTAATCTAGACCTCAAACTGACCTCAAATTTTGGGTGCAAATTTATAAATCAATAGCTAAGGTGTCTACTCTTTTACATTTTCAAAAATCATATTGTAAGGTCAAATGGGCATAATGGTCATCATATAAGCGATTAACGGAAACATGCATGTGAATAGGATATCTAATGAACCAAGTTGTATAATCTCAGAGAGTTACACTAAGATGCAAATAGGTCCAAAAGAGGCTCTAAGGCAATCCTAAACTTGGCTTAAACAGGTCAGAACTGATAGTCAAAGCAGAAGTCAAACTTTGCGACTTTCGGTTCCAAACCGAGCCTAAACTGAAAATTGTCGAGTTGAACATGTTGAGACATGTTCTTACATCAATTACCAAGTTATTTTAATGATCAAACAGGTTGCATGTATCCTACATTGCTAATTATGTATTAATTTGCAAATAACCTTTCTGTTGACTTTTTATAATAAGCTTTGACTCGACAATTAACATAGTTAGAGTGGGAATCTGGAAATACCCTTTTAAGGGTTTGTTACCCACATAATTACCTACTTAAGGGTACTTTTAATTCGTGATTTGACAGAGCACATTTTAATTAATCACGAAGTCAAACCTTAATTACGACGGTTTGACTTTTAGCTAATTAACTAGGCTAAAACGAATTTGGAAGGGTTAAGGACACTTACAAGAGTCCTAATTGAGATTAGAGAGCCTAATGAATCCTTGTTGCTGACCAGAGAGCTTCAGGAGTGCACTTGTGAACACTTTGCAAATGAATGTCTAAAATGGTTACAACCTCTTGTTCTTATATAGTGAATTTTGATCAACAAGATCATGCCAAGGAGGTCTACAAGGGTTTCCAGATCAAGACAAGTGCCCCCCTATGCATGTAAAACCATTGGAGAGGCTCTGGTATAAGAAAACAAGCCATTAAAGTCGGTTACAGACCTGAACTGGCAGTTGTCCACACTTTTCTGTGCTGGCACCCTGATGCGGCCCGCTTGAGTTTATAGGGGATTCTAACGCGGGCCGCCTGGACCGGCAAAACCTGCCAAACAAGTTTCAAAGTTTGCATTTTCAGTCCCTGGTCCTTGGTAACGTGGTTTTAAGTCCCTAATTTGCATTTTCAGCCCTCTAACTTGATTTTTAAGGGCCTTGGGACTTTTGCTAACTTGGTTAAGTCCTTGACTAACCTTGTAACCACTCATAAGCCCATAGAATTCAATGTTGACGCTTTTAACCCTTCGAACACGAATTTGATCATAACTTTCTCATACGATAACGAAACTTTATGAAATTTTAACCACATATTCTAGTGAGTATATTTTATCATTACAACGCTTCGGGTCTGCCAAAAGGTCACTCAGAGGTATACTTTGCACATGTTGACACTTTTAGCCCCTGTAGTTTGTAATTCCTCACTTTCTTTCATATTTAGCTTCGTATGATCCATGATTTATTCGTTTGAAGGTATAAACATTATGTAGGGCTATTTTAGAATATATTTATCCATTGTTGACACTTTGGACCCTTATATTCTCATAGTTTCCCCGTTTGTCAACTTTAGTCCCTCCAAAGTATTCTTTCTCACGTTCAGAGTTTATGACACGTGTTTATACATTATTGGACACAAATTTTCAAGGTGTTACAGTAAGGTCCCAAAAAAACCTTCCACAAGTGCTTGAGACCATACCACAACCTCGTCAATAAGCTCTCGTTAGAATAAACCGTGCGCGGACGCGCACTGGTTCTAAAAGAGAACATAAAAGGAAAACATTATTCAACATCCGCGTGCCAAAAGGAACTAATAAATCCTTGCTCAAGCTGTCATGCAACAGTCAGGATAAAATCCTAACAAATATCTCCGCACAAAAGTCACCCAGACTTGGACAAAATAACCTTTCTGTCATAATAGAATTAGCATGAGGAAGAGTCACATAGGATTACAGCTCTGATCCTTCTAGAAGGATTTATCGTGCATCACTATTCGGTTATAACCAAATGGCCACGTGGCATCATCTTGGGCATTCCCCAAAATCACGATGATGGCACCAAATTGAAGGAACATCCATACTTGCCCACTTTCCACGTGGCATCTACCCAGCCGTCAATCATGACCATGATCCGTGTGCACACACACCCGTTAGTGATTAACGGTGGGGGAAAGTAACCGCTCACGGAAATTACTTTCCGTTATGTCTCTGTCAAAAAACTTCCCCGCCCAAACTTCGGCTATAAATAAAGGATAATTCAGGTACCATTCCTCAAGTTACTCTCACTTCACCTTACTATTACTTCTTCTTCTTCATAAAACCATGTACTTATTCTCACGCCGGAGGGTGGTCACGGAGAGAACCCCCATTCTCCCCGTGGCGAGTCTAACGGTTGTTTGTTTTGCAGTTGTTGTTTTAAGAAAGAGATCATTCACCCCCGAATCAAACGAGGAGAATTAACCCTTTTATGCATATTCAAACCCCCTGGTTCAATTGATTCCGGTCGATTAAACTAGTGTTTCTTCATTGGCATCCACTGATTTCTCAGCTTTCATTCACATCTTCTCGTTTCGATTCATTTCTTTTCATTCTCTGTTTTCCATGGCAGAGAAACCCTCAATTCACCCATCAAGTCCTCGATCTGAAACCAAGGGTAATGTAACCCGGGATATTCAGATCGACAGAATCATGAGCAAAATAGATAGCAACAACAATTATCCGGAGGGAAAGAGCTTCGTTGTGCAAACAGGAGTTCATAATCGGCCAGGTCTACTTCCGAAGGAAACTCCAGAGTACTGGTTCACCAGATTCCAGAACGCCATAAACCAATTTTTTGCACAAAACGTCAGATCTGAGTTATTGTACAACAGATCTAATGATCGAGAAGAGCACAAGAGAAATCCGGCACCTCAACGTTGGACCCACAGTCAACCCGTCAGTGGGACATTCAACTTAGTAGCCAAGGATATCGACAACCACATAGATATGTGGAACAAAATTCAGAAGATACCAAGCACCAGGAAACCAAAGTGCAACAGATAAATATGGTACAAGGAGGACCCTCACGAAGACCGCACAAACGAAGCCACAATCAGCATTGGCGAGAGCAACAAGTAGTCTTCCCTGTCGTCCCAGGAGGTCCTCAAGAAGAACGCCCAGTAATCATCACCGGTATCTTCGGCCATTACCGTACTGATTATATGTTTATAGATCCAGGTAGTTCTATGGATATAATTTATGAGCAATGTTTTAAGCAACTGGACCCAGAGGATAAGGCACGCTTAAAACCAGTCGATTTCCCTCTCACTGGTTTCTACATCGAAACTGTCTTTCCGCTGGGTCAAATCGCTTTTCCTGTAACCCTCTCAGACGGCGAACACTCGCGCACTGTCATAGTCAATTTTATGGTTATGCCAGCAACATCGCGTCACGATGTATTGTTAAGGAGACGATCTCAGAGAGAGTTTAACATGATTACCTCCATACCACACGCTGCTTGTGGTTTCCCGACGGAAACCGGGGTAGCAATTTTGTATTCCAGCAAAGAAGTGATGTACGTGGACGACAAGCCACCGGTAAAAGTCGCCAAACCGTCACCTTCAAACGAACCAGAAAAATGGGTCCTCAACGAGGAATATCCTGAGCAAACCATTTTGTTAGGGCACACCATCTCACCGATAATTCGTATAAAATTAAGAGAACTCCTATCTAACAACATGGATATCTTCGCCTGGTCTCCGGCGGACATGACTGGAGTACAAAGAGACATAGCACAACACTGCTTAAATATCCGACCTTCGGCGGAACCAGTCGCGCAAGGAAGGCGCAGTCTCAGCGCAGAAAAAGCAGACGCAATGAACGAACAAGTAACTGAATTACTTCAAGCTGGGATCCTGCGCGAAGTACAATATCAAACCTGGGTAGCCAACCCAGTAATGGTGCAGAAGCACAACAGCGGGTGGCGCATGTGTGTCGACTTCAAAGACCTCAACAAGGCCTGCCCAAAAGACTGTTACGCCCTCCCTGAAATAGACAAGAAAGTCGATTGTGACAACCCGAACTTTCAAGGTTAGCTACGTTTTAGTCCTGTGAACTTAACTCCGTTAAACGTAGACGCTTGTTAATTAAGTTATATAATTTAATTGAGTTATATAATTTAGCAACACATGTTCCTTGTAGACTTGATTGAGTCGGTTCAACATATGCAACCACAATAACTAGTTTAACCGGCCCACATGTAGGATATGATCATGAAGCCCAACAGCCTTTGTACCAGCCCTTGTAGTCGGCCCACTTGTGTAACATTGAGTCCTGGCCCAGTTAGGGTAGTAAACATGACTACCGGCCCACTGTTGTGATGTTTGGCATTATAACTAGTTGTAAGATCACATATCCGTATCACATAAAATATAACATAGCAAACCCTACTTGTCATTCTTGGGCGACGGCAGTAGCAAGACCCCCCCCCCTTCGCATTAACATCTGATCATTCGAATTTCCGGTTAGTGAATCCTTATGCAAGCTATTTGATGTTTATACTTTGTAGACGTTAATATCGATCAAGTTGCATGCTATTTGATGTTTATACCTTGTAGATGTTAATGTCGATCAGGTTGTACATGTTATGTGCGAATTGATTAATTGAATCAGGTTACATAGATCTTATGTGAATTATGTATGATATGCATATATTGTGTGAATTATGTATGATATGCATGTATCGTGTGAATAATAAGATATCAGACTTGATGATGGTTCAAATGTTTTGGTTGCAACCGAGTCATGGATGTTGTGCATAGAAACTGACAAATGACCGAAACCCTTTTCATATATGTGAGATTGTTATACATGACGACATAGGGGTTTGATGCTTGATGTATGTTCTTACGTGATATAATCGTGATACCCGCTAGTGTTATACATGATCAGAATCTGTCATAGTAATTGTGCATCGATTTGATCCAAGTGGGTATTTAATTTGATACAATCGATTGGTATGTAAATAATATAGATTTCTTGTACATGATGCATTAGACTTATAAAACATACAGTATGATTTGGGGTGGGTGAACAACTTGGGCCAGTAACAAAAAGGGATCACTTATTGTTTGGGCTGATTATTTGTTAATGAATTGATTGGATGAAATTGCTAGCTGGGCCGTACAAAACAGTTGAACACACAAGCATGTAATCTGAATGGATAATTTGGGCTGCAACCGAACCGATTCACAGCTGGGCCACGAGATTTACCGTGCACACAACCCAGTTGGGCCGGAGTTAATTGAACGGCATGGCTGGACATGGGCCAGCAATGTTGGGCCGGACGAAACTGCCAAGGCAGTGGGCCGCATAGGATATAATTTGGGCTGGACCTTGTATGTTGGATCTGTTAGATATTGTGTTATATGCGCATGTTTTAACTTGGAGTCATACACTTACTAGTCGATTTTGTAGGCATGTGCATGGTGTGTTTTTGCGAAACATAACAGTGGACTGCAAGTTGTGATGTTGTCATGAACTATATGGGTGCTATTTATACAATAAATCATGTAATATGTGAAATGCCTGCGACTCGAATGTTCACTATGTGACTACGTGGTAATTAATGCAAATTGTCACATGCATGGATTGATACGTGAATTGATAGAACGAGATTCTAACTGTTAGTGGTAATCACAATAGGAACAAATTGATTAACTCGGAAACACGTAACGTATTCTACCGAGCACTCTAAGGTGAGTTCATCTCTCTTGAGCATGCGTCCCGGTGGTTGGGACAGTTAGTGGGTATCCCGGGAGGGGATAAATCTTTTGGGTAAAAATGGGAATGTTGGATAATATACTCTTCCTATCACCTTTAAAGTCCCTCCGTGTTGTTTGGTTACCAGGTAGGTAACATGGTATTAGTTAGTAGCGCTACTTAGGTTTGGCAACCTCACCCCGTTCCTGGGAGGACGGGTGTTGAACTAATGACCTAGTCATGACCAATGCTTTGATAGGAGCATTGGAGAAAGGGCAAAATAATCAGAAGCCGTCTTGTATTGGGGTATTATCAACATTGTTTTCAATATTACTTTCGGAATTAACTTCAAGGGATTAACTAAACACTTGGTAACTAACGTTTTTGTAAAACTATGGACTCACCAGCGTTGTCTGATACACTTGTTGCATGCTCGCAGGTCGTTAGGTATCTTGGATTTGGGGAACTTGCTGTCTGGAGTAGCTGGAGTGGTCATGGGTCGACTGGGAGGTTTTATGCGATTGATTTCATGAAACTATACTTGGGTTTTGAAACAGTTTAACTTGGTTTACTATTTGCTTCCGCTGAGCATATTGGTTTTCATTTAAACATATTGATGGTATTTATTTAATAATTGAGAACTTTATTTAGAAACTTGTACGGGTTCAATGTGATTAGTGGCTCAGTGCTGGTACGTCACACGCCTAACAGGGACACTCGCTAGGTGGTATTTTGGGGGTGTGACATCGATTCTCTAGCATCCTTCCGCTGGAAGTGTTTTCTAGACTACTATAAAGGTTATCATCAAGTACAAATGAAGGAGGAAGACAAATATAAAACGGCCTTCCGCACAAACAAAGGTATTTTTTTCTACACGAAAATGCCTTTTGATCTCCGCAACGCGGGGGCTACTTACCAACGGTTGATGGATAGAGTCTTTGGAGAAGATATTGGCCTAACAGTAGAAGTTTACATGGATGACCTCGTCATCATGAGCCAAGAAGAAGAGTCTATGCTTGCAAACATTCAGCGCACCTTTGACTCCTTGCACAACGTTAATCTAAAGCTGAATCCAACAAAGTGCTCCTTCGGAATGGAGGAGGGCAAATTTCCTAGGGTTCATAGTAACCAAAGACGGCTTCAAGGTCAATCCAGAGAAAGTAGAAGCCATTCAACTAATGCCATCACCAACAACAGTTAAAGAAATGCAACGCCTTGCTGGTCGCTTAGCAGCACTCAACAGATTTTGGGCAAATCACGCCGCCAAATCTTATCCATTCATCAGCACGTTGCGCAACTGCGCCAAAAAGAGTCATTTCCAATGGACAACAGAACCGGAGAACGCTTTCCAACAAATGAAGGAATGTCTGATCCAGTTACCAACCTTAACAGCACCACGAAAGGAGGAACCATTAGTCCTATACCTATCCGCAGCAGAAGTAGCAGTCGGCGCGGTATTAATGGTAGAAAGGGATACCGTTCAAACTCCGATATACTATATCAGCAAAATGTTAACTGGACCACAGACACACTATTCTATGATAGAGAAACGTGTCCTTGCACTTGTTCACGCATCGCAGAGGCTGCGATGATATTTCTCTGGACACATTATCACCGTCCTTACAAATTATCATATAGGATAAATTTTGTTTAAGCCAGATGTGGCGGGGCGGTTGGCCAAATGGGCTATCTAGTTAGGAGGACACAACATCCTGTACAAACCTCGACCAGCTATTAAGGGACAAGTCTTAGCGGACTTTGTCACCGAAGTTCCCATTGATAAAATCCAAGAATGCGAGGCAATCCAAAATCCTACCCCAGTCTTCGATGACAGGGTTTGGAATCTACACACAGATGGCGCCTCAGACGATGATAGTGCAGGCGCAGGTCTTCGCCTGGTTAGCCCCGGCAACCACGAGCTCACATACGCAATACGCCTGGATTTCAAAAGTACCAACAATGAGGTGGAATATGAAGCATTTCTTGCGGGCCTCCGTCTGGCACTCAAGATGGTAGCAAAGAACCTCGAAGCGCATGTCGATTCCAACTTAGTAGCAGAACAAGTCAACAGCCATTACGATGCTAAAGGCGAAGCCATGGCTCTATATTTGGAACAAGCAAGAATCCTTATCAACCAGTTTCAAACCTTCAAGATAGTCCACATCAACAGAAGTGAAAATAAACACGCGAACGCGCTAAGCAAACTCGCTGCTACAAGCTTCAGACACCTCGCGAAAGAAGTTCGCATCGAGGTATTATCTAACCCATCTGTTCCCTTAAGACAAGTGAACATCATAGAGGTCGGGAATCCATCTTGGATGTCGCCAATCATTACATACTTGCAACATGGGATCCTTCCAGAAGAAAAGGCGGAAGCCAGGAAAATTCAACACAAAGCATTAAACTACGAAATGGCGGACGGTATCTTATACCGCAAATCATTCATGGGTCCACTTTTACGATGCGTAGATAAGACTGATGCACAATATTTAGTCAGTGAAATTCATGAGGGGTTATGCGGAATCCATGCAGGCCCGCGCATGGTGGTTGCAAAGATTATCAATACAGGCTATTATTGGCCAGGTATGCACGTAGATGCAGTGGAACTATTGCGCAAGTGTGCGGCATGTCAGGCCATGCCCCAAAAACGCTCCGCCCAAAGAACCCTCTGGTCCAGTTACTTCAGCCTGGCCTTTTCAGCAATGGAGCATCGACCTCGTCGGCCCTTTCCCCGATGCGCCCGGCGCAATCAAGTTCATAGTAGTAGCAGTAGACTACTTTACCAAATGGGTAGAAGCGAAGGCTCTCGCATCGACTACAGCCATGGCGATTCGCAAATTCATCTGGGAGCACATTATTTGCCGATTTGGGTTACCATTACGCATCATCTCTAATAACAGTACAAACTTCACATCAGAGGACTTACAAAACTGGTTCAAAGAGATGAACATTGAACACAGTTTCGCCTCTATGGCGCACCTACAAGCGAATGGGAAAGTTGAGAGTGTGAATAAACAAATAGTGGATGGCATCAAGGCAAGGCTAGGGACCGCACGTAGGGGGTAGGTGGACGAGCTCCCTAGCATTTTATGGGCTCACCGCACCATGCCAAAAACCAGTACAGGCGAAACTCCATTCAGCCTCGTCTATGGTTCAGAAGCGGTAATACCAGAAGAAGTTGGCCTCCCATCACCATGCATGATCGCCATGGAAAAACAAGACAACGAGCAAGAACGGCGACTTGATCTGGACCTTCTCAAAGAACGGCGCGAGAATGCAGCTATTGCAGAAGCCAGGTATAAATCAAAGTTAGAGAAGTACTATAACGCTCGGGTACGTGTTTGCACCTTTGTCCCAGGGGATTTCGTCCTGCGCGACAATGAAGCATCCAACGCGGAGAAACCAGGAAAACTAGCGCCTAAATGGGAGGGACCATATACCATCCATGAAGTTCTGGGTAAAGGCACATATACTTTAAAAAGGCTTGATGGAATGGATGTACCACGCACCTGGAACGCTCAACAACTACGCAGGTGCTACATGTAACCAGCCTAGCCATCTCACACAATAGCTGAACACATGCGCAGGAAACATAATTATTCTAGTTATTCACTTTGTATCCATTGGCCTCGCGCCTTATCAATACAAAGCTTACCCTTATATGTTCTATTTCTTATTACAAAATGCATGTAATTCCTTTTGGTACGCGCAAAAACACTATGGTAAAACATTATAAGTATCATGAACCGTTTAATGGATACAAGTCCCGCATACAATCCAGACATACGTTCACACATGAGCTCAATACCATCTTTATTCGCTTTACCTAAACAAAGTAATTATACACATGCAAGACATTGTAATCCAAACATATAATATATTCAAAACAATTACTTGCGTACCAAACGCAATAGCAAAAATCTATATGCACAGTTGTGCATCAAAAAGTTACTTGTGCAACAAAGCACATTAGCAAAATATACAAAGCACAACAGTGTATCAAAACAGTAGTTACAAAGTAAACAAACTAAACACCTGGAAACATGGCCAACACCTCTGCAGAGGTATATATTGCTTCACTATACCATTCCAAAGGGTGAGGATCGACAATCCACTAGTTGCCATCACCCCCCACAGATGCCATCTGAGTTCCGGCTGGAGCTACAGAACGCCGATCACTCCGACGCCGTTCATACACTATCGAACAACCGCCTCTCCAGCCAACCGGAAAACGCTGGGTCAAAATAGTCACCGACAATCCGGTAACCCTTTCATCATTATCACCTCTAATACGAAGGGAGGAAAAATTTTCTCTTGTAGATGAATAGGGAGCGGTGTCAAGAAATCCTCCCCTATCAGCAACCCTTTCCGGTGGCAAGCTTGCAAGAAGAAGCAAAGCTTCAGCAGCATCGAAGGTCCTCAAAATTTCAGAAATCCTCCGAGAACGAAATTTTCGCCTGGTTCTCATATTTGCCAAATCAGGTAAAATTTCAATAATCCCCATTTGAATATATAGCTAACCAAGTTGACGTCAGCATCGTTAAGAGGAATCGCAGAAGTTATGATGATTAACGTCATGTCAACACTTTATGAAACGGCGGCATCGCAGTAATGATCCATTTAATTAAATGATCTCTGACAGCGCCTACACGCATTCCCAGAAGCTACAGTTCAGTAAGAAGGTGATAAGTCAAAACACCTGTTCATTTCCTGCTCTATGGCACACAAGGGCACGTGACTCCAGACAATTCATGATTAAAAAGCACTTCATTCTAAAATAATGAACAGTTCAAATCAAGAAATCTCTTCCCCAAGAGGATTCTTCATTTTTCGCGCCCAAAAACTCTACAGCAAGAATTACCCACCTTTTATAGTCCAGTGCTCCACTTATTTGCATAAGAGCAACACTAGACTAGGGGAACTTGAAGGGGTAAAGTCCCAAAAAAACCTTCCACGGGTGCTTGAGACCATACCACAACCTCGTCAATAAGCTCTCTTTAGAATAAATCGTGCGCAACCGCGCACAGGTTCTAAAAGAGAACTTAAAAAGAAAAACAGTATTTAACATTCGCGCGCCAAAAGGAACTAAAAATCCTTGCGCAAGCTCTCATGCAACAGTCAGGATAAAATCCTAACAAATATCTCCGCGCAAAAGTCACTTAGACTTGGACAAACTGACCTTTCTGTCATAACAGAATTAGCATGAGGAAGAGTCACATAGGATTACAGCTGTGATCCTTCTAGAAGGCTTTATCGTGCATCACCATTCGGTTATAACCGAATGGCCATGTGGCATCATCTTGGGCATTCCCCAAAATCACGATGATGGCACCAAATTTTAGGAAGATCCACACTTGCCCACTTTCCACGTGGCATCTCCCTAGCCGTCAATCATGACCACGATCCATGTGCACACACACCCATTAGTGATTAACGGTGGGGGAAGTAACCGCTCACGGAAATTACTTTCCGTTATGTCTCCGTGAACAAACTTTCCTGCCCAAACTTCGACTATAAATAAAGGATAATTCAGGTACCATTACTCAAGTTACTCTCACTTCACCTTACAATTACTTCTTCTTCCTCTTAAAACCCTGTACTTATTCTCACACCGGAGGGTGGTCACAGAGAGAACCCCCATTCTCCCTGTGGCGAGTCTAACGGTTGTTTGTTTTGCAGTTCTTGTTCGAAGAAGGAGATCATTCACCCCCGAATCAAACGAGGAGAATTAACCCTTTTATGCAGATTCTAACCCCCTGGTTCAATTGATTCTGGTCGATTAAACCAGTGTTTCTTCATATACGTATACTATAGATCTGTACGAGTCATCTAAAAGCCTTATACGACATAGTTTTTAGCAAAACTACACGGAACACATAGATTGGTATAAGTCGATAATGAATCCAAAACCAGACCGGAATGTGTACTATCTAGGTAAATTTGTAATTTTAAGTGTATTTTGTTTGTATAATGTATTTCATGTGTTTTTTGTTTGTACAATGATACAATACGCCATAAATATGAAATAATACGACAAGTACAGACAAAATATGCCATAATACGACACGTACAAGCAATCTACACCCTATTAGGACACATACAGACAATGAACGTAAAAATACCGAACATCACATCATGAAGAAGGGTGTATCAACATAATACGGGACCCTTTATACGCGTCGTATAGGTCAATACGATTCATGTAATGGTACTATACGGCCCATTTTTTACCTATGCTACTCAATTTAAACCAAACCCTAACTAACTTCTAAATCTTTTTAATCAGATTATTCCCATTGGTGACCCATATGATTTACCAACCCTTGAACTGGTTTGTCCTTTATCTACTATGTTCATAGCCCTAGATTAACAATCAATATATAGCCTACAGATAGACTAAATAGATCTAGCATGTATAACAGCATAGAAAGAACTAAATCATCCACACAAACTCATTCATTGATCAATACACATCATATAGATTACACAATCACAAGTACATTAGCAAATCTTATGAAAAACACACTTTCATAACAAAATCATCCAAGCTTCACATAATATCAAGATTCGTCTTACGTTAACCGGTTATAGAGCGGTTAATTGCTCATACATAAGAAAACCATAATACGAAGGGCTAACTTAGTAAGGATCGATATCTTGACCTCATGTACGTTGTTCTTCCTTGAATCTTCCTCTCGTTGATATTCTCTTGAATCTTCCTCCTTGATACGGGCCTATTTTCGTGTTTCTCGTCATTGAGTTCGTAACTTCGGGTTTAGTTTGACATCTCTTTCTTTAAATAGGGCCCATGTCCAATCCGGGTCGGGTATAACTCGTACGCTCCTCCGCGGGTACTTCCTATAATGACACGACATCATAAGTAAGCCCATTAGGGTTCAATCCAATAAGGCGGTGTAGCCCAACTCTTTGCCCATGACTCGTGACCTTTTCCTAACGTATGACCCGCACTCACTTCAAACTGACTGGTCTTCTTGTATCTTCTATGAAGCTCCTAATGTGACCTATAAATCCATTATTTCACCTAGGAAACTGCAAATCACTCATAAACAAACATTTAATCTATTTAAAGTGAAATTTACATCAAACAACTATAAAAATACAGGTTTTAGACCTTAAAAACATGTTATCTTTTAAACACATCAATAACCATGGGCAACAATAGCTAACAACACCACCAGAAGTGGCTCCACAACCAAATACCACCAGCCAACAACAACGAAGAACGAATCCTAGTAACTTTTGGGGTGCAAATTATGCAACCCCAAAAAAATAACCAATATATACCCATAAATGGTACAACCCACAAAAGGAGAAATACAAGTCACATTAACCCAAAAAAGGACCGAATGCCTTATGTACAACTACAATTAGACACGACAACCACCCAATAACACAAATTATAATGGATGTGTTGGCTACTTCAAGCACGTAAACAAATTGAAGCTACAAAGGTTCAAAAAGGCTGTATATAATAATGTCATGTCAAACACTAAGCAACATCATTGCCAACAAACACACGCGTTGCAATCACTCTCACATTAGCCAGAGGACATCTTTATAAAGACACAAAAGTTCCAACAAGATCTACTAAGCATTAAATAGTTTACCAAATCTCAGATTAACACATACACATCGGTAGTAGCTTAAAAGTCTGTAATGACATAGTGTCATCATCATTAATAGTAGAAACAAACCACAACATTTCCAATCAACATAGCCAAAACAATTAACAACGTAAACATCAGAGTAACAAATATAAATACACCACATCCGCATGACATAAAAAGTCTCAAATGAGGACAATGTTTCGTCGTTATTCACCGAATAACACAATGACAAGAAATCTCAAATGAATAACAACCAAAACATCTATAAATACCACCATCAGAATCGTTAAACCCCAAAAGGATCAAAGTGTTAGGCCATCATAGCTAAAACATGTGCATGCAACCACAGATCTGGTATACTACCGTAAAATATATACCACATAATAAAACATAACAAACATCTGTCAACCACAAGCGAGGAAAGCTCAAAACCTTATTCGATTAAGGGTTTGGCCAACAAATAGTAACACTTTACCTTTGTTAGATAAAGTTTTGACCAGAGGAGAGATGCGGCAGAGGGGCGGTGACAAGTGGTTGTCAAAGAAAATGGTGGGGTGCAAATGACGCACTAAAGGAGAAGTACAGTTCACATAAGCCCAAAAATACCCAATGCAAGATGTACAATAACAATTAGCAACAATATGTTCCTAATTGATAATATATAAATGGGGTCGGGATTTAGAGAAAATGGTAGAAAGTGTGAGAACGGTGAGAATGCTTATGGATCGTCCGATTAAAACAATCTATGGACTAGATTGGCGCGGTGGCGTTTTCATAAATAACATCAATTTTATTACGTGGACGCGTCTCATTAAGGGTAAAAGGGTCTTTACACCTCTATACCAAAATGCTATACTGATGAATAAAACGCCATTACGGACCAAAACACATTGCTATATAAACAAAAACATCCCAGACATAAAATCACACCCCCCAGAACCTGAACCGCCATATTTTCTACTATATACCATTCATCTTACAAACGCCAAAATCCCCAAAACATCAAACACAACTACTCAAAAAACGCCATATTTTCTACTATATACCATTCATTTTAGAAAACGCCAAAACACTCAAACATCAAAGATTGCAAAAACAAATCGACAGTTCTTTCAGATACGCTATCCTTAGTAAAACGCCAAAATGCCAAATATTGTTTCTTGTATATTCAAATATTGTTCTACGCCAAAGTTTCGGATAATGCATTCTTCCCTGAGGTGCTCTGACTCATATAACATTTTGCTGCATGAGATAGACAAATCATAAACAAAAACATGCTGGGGTCAGACTTATGTCATTTTCTGTGTTTTGTTCTTGATGAATATTTTAATGGCATGAAAAAATGAATGACACTAATGAGTTGTTTGAAGATACATATTCAAACAAAAAACTTATTTCATTTTGTCTTTCCAAACGGCCACAAAAACACAAGCATAGCTAAGCCAAACCACCAGCGAACATGATTCAAAGAAGAAAGAGACTGATGACAGTGAAGATTTGGAAGATGAATTGTTTTTATTTTTAATTTTTTAATTTTCTTTTTCTGTTTTTGTTATGTATTTTTCAACTTAGAATAAAAAAATACATTATATTAATAAAACGCCAAACAGTCATAATGCATATGAAACGCTATAAATGGAGAAAAATGTGACAACCCTCACATTTACAGGTATCCGTACAATTAATTAATATTTAATTTGTGCTTAATGACTGTGCTTGATACAACTGTGATTAAACTGCTTTCTGATTTTTGTTACATACATACATGTGCATCACATTTTGTACTGTCACTCCATTTATTACACGCAAACCTTAGTGACAACTTGATGCACAAAGCACAGTTAGCACAGTGAGCGGATAACCCAGAGACATGCTGACAGTGCCAGCACCTAGACAGACAATGTTTTTGAGGCCAGTATGAGCCAGAGATAGAATACTACACTAGTAGGGAGTGTAGGGAAGTGAGGACCATAAAACTGCGTCACTAGATGATAGTTATAGTGCCGGGAAGTGCCTAAAACACACTTTAAATGCAGAATTTTGCACTTAATAAACAAAATTCAGCATTTAATTAAGCTAGTAAAGTGCAAAAACTTGACAAAATGGTCCTAGATACTTTCCAAAGTGTTGGTAATTAAATGTGTCACATAAAGTAACATAAAAGACACCTTATTGATTAATTTAGCACTTTATCGGAACAACACCCAACCGAACAACCGGACTTTACCCAGAACACAAAAATATTGTCAAACACATTGTTTTTATTTTTCTGAGCTAGTTAGGGTCCCCGAACACCCTAACACATTATATATTATATAACACATCATAACACACAAACTTAATACTTGAATCCTAACTAGATTGTAACTATACCATTGAAACCCAACCCTCTACCCCCCCCTGGAAACGGTCATCATGGGTGTCCCCACCCATGGATTTAGTTGAATATTATAATGAATCATGTTGTTGGATAATAGAACATATTACACTTGAGGTAAAGGTGAGTTGAAGTCTATAAGTATAACTACTAGTCCATCACCTTCTCTCATCACAACATACTTTCAAACTCAACTTTCTCCTCCTCTCTTCTTCTTGATCGGCCGAGAACACCACACCCACCATCACCATCATACAAGTTTCTTTCAAGCAATCTAAAGGCATCCAAAGGTGCTAGGGATCATACAAGTAAGCTTGGTGTGTTCGGAAGCTCAAGGACCGCTCTCATTTTCTTTTATCCATCACTTTTACACTCTTGAACTCCCCTAGCCTTGTGCTAGTAGTAAGTGTCTTAGATCTTTATCCACTTCATATTTTTTATGGATAATAGTTAAAAGAATGATGAAAAGATAAGAACTCTAAAGAAACATGAACAAGTCTTGGAACATAAACTAACTAGTGATGAAATATGGTTAAAATGGTGATGAAATCATGATATACTTGTGTTGTTATGTTGTTGAATGTTGTTTGTTAGTAAAAAATGATATGGATCGTCATATGGACTTGCTAGATCATGATTAAAAACATGAACTAGCAAGATGTGAAAGTTAGAAATGTGTAGGATGATGAAATCATCCACACATAAACTATGAACTTGAATAAATACATGTTTTCTTGAAAAATAAAGATCAAAATAGGATGTGATCTTGTAGATCTAAAGATCCATGAGTGGTTTTTCGAAAGAACCAAGTGAAAAGTATGAGTTTTGTAAAAACTTGGATTTTACATAAACTTAACATATTTTTAATGGATAAACAAGTGTAGAAACACTTGTGTAATGAGAAGATTTCACAAAGAAGTATTTTTAGAAAATATGACTAGAGGTTGGGAAAATACAAACTCTTTAAAAATGAAGTTTTTAAAGAACTAATCACATTTTGGAAGGTAACAAGACTTATTAAGTGTGCTAGTAAGTTACTGCATGTTTTCATAAATATTCAAGTTCATGAGTTTATGGTTTATGCTTATTTTTGACAAAGTTTGATAGATAGAGGTTGTATATTGATGATTGAGAATTGATTGAATGATTTTACAAAAGAAAATGATATGCTAGTAAGCATGGATGCCTCCATTTACAAAGGAAACTCTGACGAAATTTTTCTAAAATTTCAACACTTAGAAAATATTTTTCTAGTAAGTGTTTACAAGTATATTTTTAACTTGGTTTTCAAAATAAACTTCGCCATGATTTTTATTACAAAATACTAAGTGCCGGAGGTTGATTTTCGTAAATAAAATTTGTTAAATATATATTAAGAAGGCAAATTGGATTTAAATAATCCCAACTCACTGTTATTGGCCAATAATAATCCCAACTCATTTAATCACCAATAATAATCCGAACTATCCACTTTTGTTTGTAAAATACTCCCAGTTAAAAAAACACTAACTAGGTTAAAAATTTGCTGATGTGGCTTGCCACGTCACCTGCCACATCAGTTGCCACGTCATCAAAATATGCCACATCAGATGCCACGTTATCAAAAAAGTGCCACGTAGACTGCCACATCAGCTGCCACGTCATCAAAAAATGCCACACCAACTGCCACGTCATATGACACATCAGCTAAAAGGGCCACATCAGATGCCACATCAGCAAATTTTTAACCTAGTTAGTGTTTTTTTAACTGGGAGTATTTTATAAACAAAAGTGAATAGTTCGGATTATTATTGGTGATTAAATGAGTTGGGATTATTATTGGCCAATAACAGTGAGTTGGGATTATTTAAATCCAATTTGCCTATTAAGAATATATATTTGTGTGATTATTTGTTTATTTTGTGAACTAGTTATATTATTAGGATAAAATAATATAGCTATTATATACCATGGAATTACGACTCCAAAATAATACCAAAACTCTTACAAAATAAATATTTAAGTTACGCAAGTATTGTTGCAATACGAAACGCTAAAACGTGAGTTATGTATATTTCAGAAAAATACTCTTATTCGTATATTTTTGATAAAATATTATTTTGGAAAAATTTATGAAGTAAAATATAATATTTTTGGGAAAAATATATATATTTTGGAATTAAGATGTTTTAGACAAATAATTTAAATATATTTTTCTAAGTGGGACTTAAAATATATTTTTCGGAATTACAAGTGTACATGTATAAATACCCCCATCCTTGGGAAGGAAATACACATACAAAATATTTGAGAAGTGTGGATACGAAATAGTTGCCTAACTATTTTTCCTAAAAACAAAAGTCAAGTTAAAATAATTAATATTATTTTAACAAGTATTATATCAGAGTAACGCAACTCAAAACATTAAACCTTAAGCCAAGGCACGACCCGTTCGTCTAATAGACATTAGTACGTGTAGGTCGTCGCACAGTAGATCGAGTTTGAGATTGACGTTACAGGATACGCACTTCCGTGAGTTCATGTCCCCCTTTTCTCTTTACTGTTTTCCGTTTTATACTTCGGGGGTGAAATACATGCGACAATTATTACAAACTTTTACTTACATGGTATGGTTAGCGTAGGGAGGGTTTATACTACTAGATCATGTGAGGGGTGGGTACAACACTTAAGGCCATTAATCCTCGTTGTTAGGGCCGAGGGACACAAGAGTGATAGATCTATTTGGGTGTAGCGAGCCCACACCCGTGAGGCCGGGGCGGCCCATAGAGGTGACTGTGTCTTACCGCCGAAGCCCGGTAACAAATTTGCTAGGTTTGAGTTTTCCTGCACTTTCTCACACATACCAGTGGCTTTACAACCCATTGGTGATCTCTTTTTCCTTATTGCTACATATCAGGGACTTTTATTCATACTTCTAAAGGTTTATACATACTCACTTTTACATGAACTCGCTCAACTTTTGTTGATTTTTCAAACTACATGTATTTCAGGAAATTAATGGATCTGGCCAAGTGTGCAATAGTGTTAAGCTGCGTAGAGAATAATGAGGTCATCCAGGTTTAGGAGGTGTGACCCTTGCCTGGACGGGTTACAAGTCTTAAACCGTGTTTTTATTCAAGTCTTTTGTTGTGTCGTATGAACATGTTTCAGTTATGTCATGGTTGTATTTTTAATTTCATGTGTCGACTTTTAAGCGTGACACGTATTGGGCCAGGAAGCGTTCTCACCGTTCTCACACTTTTAAGCGTTTTCTCCTGATCCCGTTTCTATATAAATGTGATGGAACATATTAAAGGGTTGTAAATGTTAAATGGCTAACTTAGGCGGCAAACACTGCTAAGGGATTTCTTCAAGGACTAAACGTGGCTTTAATGAGAACTGAAGGAGATCTTATGTGAAAGCCCTGCTTTATTTATTTTAATTTTAAATTTTTAGGTGGTATTAAATAGGAAAGTTAATGTGTGTGTCGTGAGAATGAAAGCAGCAAAAGAGGGAGCAACTTTCTCTTCATACGTGCAAATAAGAAAGAGATTACATGGATAAATTATACTATAAGTTAAAAACCCATAGGCTTTGCCTTCCTTTTTCCATATTTTTATGATGTAATTTTAGCTCTTTAACTTTGATGTATTCAAAATTTCATAAAATGACAAATTTAGTCTCTAAACTATTATTCCATTTTACACATAGTTTGCTTTTAACACCTAAACTTTGTGATAGTTTCCTTCTCAGCCCCAACTTTCTTATAGTTTCCTTTTTACCCCAAAATTTTATCAAATTTTATTTTTACCCTTTCTTAGCCCTTAAGTTTAGGAAATACAATTTTTAACCACTTAACTTATTATAAACTTTGTAAATGCCACTTTGACCCCCTCGAGAGCTTTTGGCTTGATGAAATAAATTCGAGTTAGTCGGGTCGCATATAATACGTTATGATTGTACGATATAAATTCGGTTTACATTACGTTTTGGTCCAATCGCAATACAACTATAGGATACATTGAGTTCAATCGGATACGTCAAAACATGCGTTTTCATATGGTTAACACATCACATAACGCTTGGACTAATTTGTTCGATATTTGCAAAGTACCCGCGCCGCAACGCGTGCGAGTCTGATTACTAGTTCCTATTAAAGTAAAAATTTATTTCTTTATCAATGTCTTTATTTTCATCTTCGGTTACAAATTTCATGGTATATTATTGGTAGCAAGTTTTCATTGGTAGGAAGTTTGTCATATTTAGTTTTGTGACTTTAGTCCGTTGGTGCATTTCTCAACAATCTCCATCTTGTCTAGACGTCTAGTGACAGAAAATGCTTTCAAACTCTCATCATATGCCAAACTGTTATAGTGCACTAACATATGCCATATGGCTTTGGTATTAACATAAGACTATGAGATCTTTTTGGTCTTCGTTTAACTTCTTGACTTTGGTTGTGCTATGCTCTTTTTCCTTTGCTTTGAAGGATGCGGACTTCAACCATTTTCAAATTTGTCAACTATGGTTTCTTTGGCTTTCTTTATCTTTGATTGGTTTGATGACCCCTGACTTAATGAAACAATGTAAATCATTATGTTTATTTGGTTGTATCTCTTGTACTCTAAACAGTGAACTTATTGTTAATTTGTTATTCAAATTACCACTTTTGATTGGAATTATTATCTTAAAAAGTACTAAAAAAGTTAATCAGGAAAATAAAATTAACATATTCACCCACACTTTGTCATATCTTTGAAAGTTCACTTTTGATGTACCCAAGTTGTAATGTGATTACGGTGTGTGTATTCTCCTTGTGTCTTAATTCTCTTTCAGCCCTTGAGTTTAGGACTTTGGAATCAATTTAGCCTCAACAATTTTATTAACTATGAGTTAGTTTTATTCTTGGGGGGTAAAATGATAGATAGTTGTGTTACATGTTGATGAATCAGATATGTCTAGTAAATATAAACCATACGAAAAATACCAAGAACATATATGTGACATGTTTTGGTAATCATAGTCTCATACTCGATTATAAAATTATATTTGATACTCGGTATTACATTCATCGGGTACGTGTTACTTATTAGTATTACCCATCCGGTAGGTTCGTAGGCATACTCATTCTTTATCATATGTGATATGTGTTAGAAAGAACTTGTCATGGCTCTTATTCAAAAGATAATATTAAATTCACATCTAACACCAACTTGAAATATCAAATACTTAACTATTTACAATTGTAATAGTTATATAATATATAATGTTAATACATTTAAGGGTCTTTTATAACAACAAGGACCCGGGATGTGACAACCGGTAATTAACGACTTCTAATTACGCAATTAACAAACGTTTAATTCGATAATAAGTAGTTTTTAAGGCACGAATTAACTTAATTAGGCTCTTGGGATGCCTAGGAACATTTATTCGACTATACAGTGCGCGTATGGTGATTTACGGGGAATCTGCTGAATACTACGCGGCAACGAACTGATGCCGTACAAAATACTGACAACGCCGACAAATACGAAGTTTATACGTATAATTTAAAGTTATGTATTTCATTTTTCGAAAACCTCATGCTTTCGAACGGCACAAAACGCAAACGTGAACGAAAGACGCGGAAACAATGGCGCACCGACAATCAACGACGAAACGAAAGCACCAGACTCGAGTTATGTCTCGATATTAATATATTACGATATATTTAGCTCCGCAATCAAATTTTAATTTTCGCAGTTGAAACCGAATCGAAAAACGGACTGAAACGACAACAACGCAATTTTCGTGATTAATACCGTAATCAACGAACGGGCGCGCAAACGTCTACCGATACCAGTTCACGAACATTTAACCCAAAATTATAAATTACGACGTTACGAAGAGTTCGGGTTTTGATAACGGGTCTCGTAGGAATTACGAGCCACTTAAACACGAGATTGGGCTTGTGGGCCTGGGCCCAAGCCCAAGCCCACTTGAAACAATACTTAACCCTACCTATAAAAGACTAGTTATAGCCTAATACCTCATCTTGAAAATACTGAACCAAACCTACACGCACACAACCTGATTAGTTTCCTTCTTCTCCTTCACTCCTTGTTCTTGAAAACCCTAATCTAAAAACAACACAGAACTTTGATCTCTACCCTCTACATCTTGGTTCTATAGCAAATACACATACAAAACAACCTCATCTACAAAGCATACACACTCAAAACCCACAATCAGACCCCTCCACCCCCTCGATCGACAAAACGAACCACCACCACCACTGTCCGGTGGTGGTGTGGCGACGAAGATCAGAAGAGGCGAGATAGAGAGAGAGAGACTGGAGAGAAGGAGAGAGAGAGCGATAGAGATTTGGAGCGGCGCCGCCGCTCACGGCGGCGACAGTGGAGGAAACGGCGGTGGTGCCATTTTATTCTGACGAAAGTCACCAGTAAACCCTCCTACTCTCTTCAATTTGAAATTTCTCATATGTTGTCACACCCCGATTTCCACGTGTCTCACCGGTGGGCCCGGTGGGGGATTACCGTGACGATGTTGGCAACAATATAGTCAAACCACACAATTATATAATGCACAGCGGAAGCATAAGATAAATATATAAATTTCAACCTCTGATTGTAATATCAAAATGTATTACAGAAGTTGAATATCCACAGTGGATCGTAAATACAGATAAAGTATTGTTCCATCAGATACTGCAATCAAGCTTGCGAGGCTTATCCCGACGCTAGGGAGCTAATACCAGCCAATTACGTTTAGGTACCTGCACTTAATCTTTTTGGGGAAAATACGTCAGTTTACACTGGTAAATACATTCAACTGACACATTTGAAAATGTTTATTAAAATTGATTTGAATGCACAAGGCACAAACTCTTTTTAACTTGGGAAAATTCATAATGATCTTGTGAACGTTTTACATGTTCTTTTATGCGTTCAGTAGCCCGGGTCGTGCCGGGTTAAAGATTTATAGACACACCACGTTTGCGTAAAACCGTAGTACAGAAACCAACGGCTACGTCTTTTAGTTTTAATGTCGACACTTTATACCGGGTGTACGCCTACACCGGGATGTCGATGGTCGTGGCCATTTCGTAAAATGATGCCGAGGATATCCGGGACAACGGTCATTAAACCCCCCAAAGGCTTATAAGCAACAAAACTGTTTAAATGAGCCAATCATATTTAATCAATTAACCACCTAAGCGATGGAAGTATATAATGCTCAATCAAGCGGTATTAATATACCGTAACCCAAGCCCATATAGGGGAAATAAGTCAAAAGTATTTACCTTTGCAAGTATTTATCCTTAATTTAGATCAAGTCGCCGATAGCTTTTACTGGGGCTCCTAATCTGGAACGAAGGTTTTAATTAACCTCTTAGAATCCTAACGGGTCGTTATATTGGCCGTAGCCTAGACCGGTTGGTTCCGATTTATATAGATATGGTTAATTCGCACGAAAAGGCGAAAACCGAGAAGGGAGTATGATTTGGACCCAACAAGTTCAGTGACTTGTTTTATAAGGGTTTTTAGTTCATACTCTGGACTTTGGGGTTCAAATAGTATAATTTGACCCATATCGGCTATTGCACGAAAACTAGTTCCGTGGGCCGTACCGTGTGCGCAAATAGGCGAAACGGTTAACCATAAGAGTCGTACGCTTATTTCCTAAGTCAATATGCCTTAAAAGTATTTTGGTATCAGTAGGATACCTTCCGTAATGCCCGTAACGAGTTTAAGTTAAGATTATGCCCCGAAGGGGCTTTTCGGTAATTTTAAAGACTTTAAAAAGGGCTTTTCGAGTTCTACAGGAAATCTGAGTTTCCCGAACAGCTTATAAAGCTTAAAACACTTTATTTATTATTTAAAACCAGTGGCAATTGGAATCGGGTCAAAAGACCTTGTAGAACTCCCGTTTTGGCCAAAAAGGGCATATTCGGTATTTACCGAACCGTAGCCATAACCGCAGGTTATGAGCAAGGTAAAAATTATTAAAAATCTTTAAAATTCCCAAAATATTATTTTACCTCAGTGGGTAAAAGTTTTGGTGACGAAAACTTGGGTTAGATGGGCGTTATGCTAATTGCGCCGTTAATTACAAAACTTTCTTAAAAGTGCGCCTTTTAGCATAACTCTCATTCTAGGCCTCGGATTGACGTGAAACTTCAGGGACTTGCTTATAATTTAACAAGCAAGGTTTTGGTCCGTTCACGTGTTCGAAATACTCGTTTTAATTTTAAAAGGCCGTTACGGTCAACTTTTAGGCGAATGACGGAAATGCGCTAAAGACTCGGATAACTCATGAACCGACCACAGAGGCTTATACCAACATGTGACCTGGTCCTAAGAGAGTCCTAAGGTATATTTATACCTCACTAAAACGGGTCAGAACTGAAGTCAAAGCAAAAGTCAAACTTTTGCGACTTTCGGCTCCGAACCGGTTCTATATAGCAAATGATCGATTCAAACGAGCGCAAACATGTTTATATACTTATTATCATGTTTTATGATTGTCAAAACAGGTTCCATAACATATATATCACAGATTATGCTTAAATTGCTAAAATAGCTTTCTGTTGACTTTTTAACCGCACGTTTGACTCGATAATTGACACAGTTAGAGTGGTGATCAGGGGGAACCATTTTAGAGGTTTAATACCCACATAAATACCAACTCATAACCACTTTTGATTCGTCATAAGACTGAACCATTTGCAAGATATTTTAAAGTCAAACCATACTTACGACGGTTTGGTTTTTGGCTAAATACTAAGCATAAACTGAAGTATGAATGATCAAGGCAACTTACAGAAGTTAGGACTTGAATATGGAGCAGAGAAGAACACTTGGGAGCACTTAGAATGATCAGATGGAAGTTGTTTGAGTTGTGTGAATGTTGTAACTACAACATGGCTATTTATAGCCAAATGCCAAGCCATATTGATCATTGCAAGCACTACTATCAGACCAGAGGTGATGGTAGGTGTCCCCTAAGTGTTATGGGTTGAGCATAGGGTGCCCATGCCCCATAATTATGTGCATGATCGTTCACAAGCTCCAAAAGCCAAGTAGTTGCAAAGTTTCTGCATCTGGGCACTTTACGCGGCCCGCATGGGAGTTCCCATGCATTTTAATGCGGGTCGCCTAAAGTTCAAATAACAGACGCGAAATAGAGGAGGCTCGCGGCCCGCCTCAACTTATGTCCAAACCTTACGCGGGTCGCCTAAGGTTATATTTTCTGAATTTTTAAATCTTTTTGTAATTATTACAGAATCTAGCCATTAATAACGAAATCTTTCGTAATGATTCGCCTGACCTTTCGGTTTTGAAGGGGTAACTTTGCGGTTTGGCCCTCGGTTATTTACCGATAGGGGCCTCGTGTTAATTACCCGCATTATTAAGTCCCCGGTTTATTTATTAATTATATTGGAAAGCCTTAACTTTCACTGTTGACGCTTTTAACCCTTCTTCTACGAATTCGATCGTAACTTTCTCGTTTCATATCGAAACTTCGCGAAATTCATATATATTATTTTAGTGAGGGTATAATACCGTTACAAAGTCTTTGGGACGTTAAAGGGTCACTCAGAGGTATTATTAAACATGTTGACACAGTTAACCCCTGTAGTTTGTAATCTCTCACTTTCTTCCGCGTTTCATCTTTGTACGATCTATAATTTATTCGATTGAAGGTTTAAGCATTATTTAGGGATACTATACAGTATATTTACCCTTGTTGACATTTATAACCCTCGAATTTATATACTTTCAAGGTTTGTTAAAATTTGTCCTTTATTTATTATAGATGCCACGTGCAAACAAATGACACGTGTTAACACATCATTGGACACAAAAATTCGAGGTGTTACATCCTCACCTCCTTAAAATAAATCTCGACCCGAGATTTACTCAAATAAATAAGGGTATTTTTCTTTCATTGTAGCTTCGACTTCCCACGTATATTCAGGACCTCTACGAGCATCCCATTTGACCTTTACAATCGGTACGTGCTTTCTGCGAAGCTTCTTCACCTGTCGATCTTCAATCGACAAGGGTTTTTCTATAAACTTTAAGCTCTCATCTATATGCACATCTGTGTGGGGAATCACCAACGACTCGTCGGCGAAGCACTTTTTGAGATTGCAGATGTGGAACACATCGTGAATTCCATTGAGCTCTTCAGGCAAGTTTAGTTTATAGGCAACTGATCCGACTCGTTCCATGACCTCAAAAGGCCCTATGTATCTCGGACTCAGCTTGCCCTTCTTGCCGAAACGCATCACCCCCTTCCAGGGTGACACCTTAAGTAATACCTTTTCACCTACTTCGAAGTGAAAATCCTTACGCTTTGTATCAGCGTAGCTCTTCTGCCTATCGCGGGCAGCCTTGAGACGTTCCCGGATCTGGACAATCTTGTCCGTTGTCTGGAAAACAATCTCTGGTCCCGATAATTGGACCTCTCCTACTTCCGCCCAACAAACAGGCGATCTGCATTTCCTACCATATAATGCCTCGAAAGGCGCAGCCTTTATGCTGGTGTGGTAGCTATTATTGTAGGAGAATTCGATCAGGGGTAGGTTTTTATCCCAGTTACCACCTAAATCGATCGCGCATGCACGAAGCATGTCTTCTAGCATTTGGATAGTACGCTCACTTTGACCGTCCGTCTGTGGATGGTAAGCCGTACTAAAGTTTAAACGCGTGCCCAAAGATTGCTGGAAACTTTTCCAGAAGTGAGATGTGTATCTAGTATCCCTGTCGGAGATAATAGACACAGGTATGCCGTGTAAGGCTACAATCTTATCAACATAAAGTTGGGCTAACATATCGGAGCTATACGTCTCCTTGATGGGTAGAAAATGAGCTGATTTAGTCAGCCTATCGACTATGACCCATATTGTATCGTTTCCTTTCCTGGTCTTGGGTAACTTGGTTATGAAGTCCATAGTTACGCATTCCCACTTCCACTCGGGAAGTTCAGGCTGTTGTAGCAAGCCAGACGGCTTTTGGTGCTCGGCTTTGACTTGAGCACAAGTCAAGCACTTTGCTACATGGGCGGCTACAGACTTTTTCAAGCCTATCCACCAATAATTTGCCTTTAAGTCTTGGTACATTTATCAGCACCAGGATGGACTGAGTATTTGGAACTATGGGCTTCCTGGAGAACAACATCTCGTAGTCCCCCATAAATCGGAACCCATATACGTCCATTCAGCCTAAGAATTCCATCCTTGCTAAGAGTCAACTGCTCCTCAGTTATTCCTAGCTTTTCATTGGATAATTAGCTTCCAACACAGCCTCACGCTGCGCAGCTAATATCCTTTCCATCAAATTATTTTTAACTTCAATGCTCTTGGCATTGATTCGAATGGGTTTTACCCTTTCTTTCCTGCTCAATGCATCGGCGACTACATTCGCCTTGCCGGGATGGTACCTGATTTCGCAGTCATAATCATTCAGGGTTTCCATCCAACGGCGTTGCCTCATGTTCAACTCTTTCTGGTTGAACAGGTGCTGGAGGCTTTTGTGATCAGAATAAATCACAAATTTAATACCATAAAGGTAGTGCCTCCATAACTTAAGTGCAAATACAACGGCACCCAACTCCAAATCATGGGTGGTGTAATTCTTTTCATGCACCTTTAATTGTCTTGAAGCATCTGCATAAGAACACACCCCATGCCCGTGTGTGATGCATCGCAGTAAACTACGAATTCATCTGTACCCTCAGGTAAGGTCAACACAGGTGCGTTGCTTAGCTTCTGCTTCAGTATTTCAAAGGACTCTTGCTGCTTCGGGCCCCAAATGTACTTTTCTTTCTTCTTGGTCAAGGAAGTCAAGGGCGCAGCAATCCTCGAAAAATTTTCAATAAATCTCCGGTAGTATCCTGCTAATCCCAGGAAACTACGAATTTCGGTAGGCGTCTTTGGCTCTTGCCAGTTCATGACTGCCTCTACCTTAGCGGGATCCACCTGGATACCACGCTCACTCACAACGTGTCCTAAAAACTGAACTTCTCGTAGCCAGAATTCACATTTCGAGAATTTGGCGTAGAGTTTCTCACATTGTAGTAATTCGAGAATGCAACGGAGATGCTTCTCGTGGTCAGCTTGATTCTTGGAATAGATAAGGATATCGTCGATGAAGACTATGACGAATTTATCTAGATACGGCTTGCAAACGCGATTCATGAGATCCATGAACGCAGCCGGTGCATTTGTGAGCCCAAAAGGCATCACTAGGAACTCGTAATGACCATAGCGAGTCCTAAATGCAGTCTTGTGTACATCTTCATCTCTGACCCTTAGTTGATGATAACCCGACCTTAAGTCGATCTTGGAGAAGTAGCTTGCTCCTTGCAGCTGATCGAATAGATCATCGATCCTTGGTAAAGGATATCTATTCTTTATGGTAACTTTGTTCAGCTCACGGTAATCAATGCACAACCGCATTGATCCGTCTTCTTCTTTACAAACAGGAACTGGTGCTCCCCAGGGAGATGAACTAGGTCTGATAAAACCTTTTGCCAGCAGTTCATCCAACTGGGTCCTTAGTTCCTTCATTTCCGTTGGCGCTAATCTGTAAGGTGCTCTTGCTATCGGAGCTGCTCCAGGAATGATGTCAATTCTGAACTCCACGTGTCTATCTGGGGGCAAGCCAGGTAGTTCTTCGGGAAAAACCTCGGGGTATTCAGAAATGACAGGAAGATCCTCGATCTTCGGCCTTGGTTCTTCTATTATCACTTGAGCCATGTAAATTACACAGCCTCTGTTCAAACACCTTGAAGCCTTTAGCATAGATACGTCTTCGGGCAACCCGTACTGCGTATCCCCTCGAATGGTAAGAGATTCACCATTCGGAGTCTTTAAAACTATTTGTCCTCTTGCCACAAATGATTTGGGCCTGGTTATGGGATAACCAGTCCATGCCTAGCACGACGTCAAAACCCGCCAGTTTGAAAGGAAGTAGAGATAAAGGAAAAGAATGGTTCCTAATGGATATTTCACATCCTTCTAGAACAGTAGAGACGGTTTCTATTGTTCCGTCTGCTAACTCTACATCGTATTTCACGTCAAGGGTTTTGATTGGCATATTTAGTAGTTGGCAAAATTTCTGGTCTACAAAGGACTTGTCAGCGCCAGAATCGAACAGTACTCTTGCAAATATATTATTTACGAGAAAAGTACCTGTAAGCACATTGTCGTCCTTGACCGCTTCCTTTGCATCCAAGCGAAAAACTCTCGCATTTGTCTTCTTAGTCTCTTCTGCCTTCTTGGCATACTTCGGGCAATTACTCTTTATGTGCCCCTTTTCATTACAATTAAAGCAAGTTGCGTCCTTTATCTTTTTGCACTCCACTGTCTTATGTTCCTTGGACTTGCATAGCCCACAGGGTGGAGTCCTTTGTTGCGACTGTGAACCAGACGCAAACCTACACTTCCCGGAGTGAGGTTTCTTGCAGACCTTGCAGTAAGGTCTTCCATCAGCTTGCCCCTCTTTCTTTGCCTCCGACCCTCTCTTGCCTTCACCGTTTCCACGGTGCTTTTTCCCAGCCTTTCGTGAGGTATCATCCTCACGATTTCGCTTTTCAGCCTCCTTGCTCCTTTGTGCCCTCAGACGGACAGCATCAAGTGTAAGAGACAAGGAGAGGTCAGTAACTGACCTGAAGGTCGTTGGCCTAGAGGCCTTCACGCTGGCCTTGATCGCCGGCTCTAAGCCCCCAATGAATCGGGCAATTCTTCTAGGTTCTGGTGTCACAAGATATGGCACCAGTCATGACATAGTGTTAAAGCTTGTCAGATAAGCTTGACAATCCAAGTTTGTCATCACTAGTGAGACAAAATCAGCCTCAATCTTCTCAACCTCGTGCTGAGGGCAGTAGTTTTCTTTAATGAGAGCAATAAATTCCTCCCATGTCATCTTGTACAAAGCAGACTTACCAGATGCCTGCACCAATGCCCTCCACCATGCCAGGGCCTCGCCCTTAAAGACTGGGACACATACTTCACCACTTCCCTCGCTGCACACCCGCTGATGTCCACAATAGTGTCCATCTCGTCTAGCCAGGTGATACAGTCAACAGCACCTTTCTCCCCTGTAAATTCACGGGGTTTGCATGATACAAAGTATTTGTAGGTGCAACCCTTAGCACTTGACGCATCAGTATATTCTCTATCGCGATGAACGCTGTGCTCAGTAGACGAATGCTTGTCGTCATCTTTCTTGGGTTCAGAGGGTGGTTTGGAGTGTGTCTTTGGTTTAGAGGGTGGTTTTGACACAGATCTGCCTTGAGACTCAGTATGTTGACGATCAATAGCTGCCTGGACAGCATTGTTGATCAGAGCCTTTAGCTGTGTGCCTGTCAAATGTACTGACGCATTGTCATAGTCATCTTCGTTTGTGTGGCTGTTCTCTCCATTGGGATCCGCCATTGTAACTTGAATCTGTTACAGAAGATAACAAAATTTTAATTTAGGAGATTATTATATGATTGTCTTTTATGACAATTTGTCAACCATGGTACAGAGACCATATTTGGTTAACTTATTATTTCATTAAATATTAGGATTTGAATATATCCTATTTTAACTATATAAATAGTATTGGCGGCATAAAGCCTAATCATGATGATGTTTTATAATGTTAGCCGAGATTTCAGAGAATCAAAGGCATAGAGAGTTGAACCGTAGTTCTTTTATCTCTTTCTGACAGAGAGTCATAGACTACTACTGCCTTTTGTCTTATAAGACAATTATTATGGCCCATAGGCACTACACCTCTAATGGATGTCTTAATATGGTTGGCCCGTAGGCACTACATCACTAATGGATGTTTTGATAATATTGGCCCGTAGGCACTACATCACTAATGGATGTTTTAATAATTCTGGCCCGTAGGCACTGCATCACTAATGGATGTTTTATAATATTAGCCCGTAGGCACTGCATCACTAATGGATGTCTTTATAATACTGGCCCGTAGGCATTGCATCGCTAAATGGATGTCTTTATAATACTGGCCCGTAGGCATTGCATCACTAAATGGATGTCTTTATAGTACTGGCCCGTAGGCATTGCATCACTAAATGGATGTCTTTATAATATTGATCACCTTCATTGGTGATTTAACCCACGATCTATATATCATTTAGTTGGGTCTTGAAATCCTCAAAGGATTATTGTATAAGAATGACGTGCGTGATTTTAACGAATCACTTCTGCCATGAATGTTAACATGCGTACAGAGGTTAACAGGGAATCAGAATCTTTTCAGCTAGGTCGTACCATCTTGACTGATCTTAAAAGACCCCAAGCTAGGTTTCACCCCCATAAGATTCTTTATTAGGCAGATCAATATAAAAGGAATAGTTTTGATTTACTTTTATATATATTAAAACAAAACTCATAACATACATTCCGAAATTTCAAATACAATTACATATTGCCCTAAACGGGTCTTTCAAATAGTACATACCTCCATAGAGGTTTTAAAATAAGTGACAAGTCCACGCAGGGACTAATATAAGATAGGTGTCCATGCAAGGACTAAAGATAAGTCCACGTAGGGACTGAAATACGATAAGTTGTCCACGCAGGGACTTATTTCAAAGTAGAAATTACAGTAGTACTACTATTAAGGGTTAGTGGTCACGTTTCTTCTTCTTGCCCTTTAGTAGGTTCGCCAAGCCCTTGAGAAATCCTCGGTGGCTTTTCTTCTCTTCCTCGAACTCTCTCTCCACACGATCTAGTCGATGGAGTATTTCTGCCTGTTCAGGAGGAGAGAATCGTGGTTGTGGCGCTTGATGCGGAACTGGAGGTCTGGGAGGTATTGGATACCCATGAGCTGAGTAGTCCGGTGGTCCCATGTTTCCATGTGCTCCGTCAGGGTAGCGCGCATTATATCTAGCCGACACCACATATGGGCCGCGCTCCTAGCCGTAGTTGTATTGTGCTTGTGATGGTTCAAACGGGTTGTAAGCCGTTGGACCTGTGTAAGCTGGTATGGGTTGGTCATACCCAAATGGTGGCGAATTTCGTGCAGTAGGTGCGGAGTTCGCTTCTTGTATAGGACTTGAAGGTCCTTCTTCATGTAGTGGCGGATAGTGGCTACTACTAGAATGTCGAGGAGTGCTGAAGTGGTTACCCCCTCCTCCTCGTGTAGACATACGAGCATTGGTCCTCCTACGCCTCGGCGGATCAGGTATTACTGGTTGTGCCGGTGGCGGAGGTGGTGGCGTAACTGCCTCAAAGCGTGAATCCTCAGAGGGATCCTGTGGATGTCTCGGTTGTTGTGTTTGATGAGATGGTGTGTTGTACCACTCATGTCGATCAAACAAGGCCATAAAGCTATCTGGGCCTTGATACTGCGGTCCATGATATGAAGATCCATCAGATACTTCTATCGGATGTGTGGGCGTACCACGAGCTGGTTCAGTTGGATCCTCATCTTCCTCCATGGGATCTTCAGAAAAATGGTCTTGTGGCCCTAGTGGAACAAAACCTGAAGGTTCCTGTATGTAGTCAGCCGGATTGAACTGAGCTACGTAGTATGGACTAGGGTCGTCGTAGTTCCGGTGCGATACCGAACGTTGCAGAGGTATGAAGGAAGGTTGTGGGTTGTTGGGATTATTTTCTGAATCTGGCCCAAAGGAGTGCCGGTAGGATGGCGTCGAGCTGTGCGAAGTGGAATGCCTCGCTGGTTCGTAAAGATCTCTTCGTCGTTGTGGCTCTTCGCTCCGTGTCATCGAAGGATGTCTTGTACCAGATGGTCCAGCTTCTTGATCGTGATGTGTCACGATTTCTCCTCGGCCTCTTCGTCCCCTTCCTCTTCCTCGGAATATAACAGGTGGCATTTTCCTGCTCCAAAACTTATTAAAAATCAATTCGAAAATAAAGACAAAAAGGAGTATCAATCCGAATTTGTCCTAAGTTCTTGTCTAGACTCAAGTAAGTGCAATTGTGTCATTGAGATTAAACACAATAGGATAGTGTTTAATTCACTCAATGTTGGCTCTGATACCAACCTATCACACCCCGATTTCCACGTATCTCACCGGTGGGCCCGGTAGGGGATTACCGTGACGATGTTGGCAACAATATAGTCAAACCACACAATTATATAATGCACAGCGGAAGCATAATTTAAATATATAATTTCAACCTCTGATTGTAATATCAAAATGTATTACAGAAGTTGAATATCCACAGTGGATCGTAAATACAGATAAAGTATTGTTCCATTAGATACTGCAATCAAGCTTGCGAGGCTTATCCCGACGCTAGGGAGCTAATACCAGCCAATTACGTTTAGGTACCTGCACTTAATCTTTTTGGGGAAAATACGTCAGTTTACACTGGTAAATACATTCAACTGACACATTTGAAAATGTTTATTAAAATTGATTTGAATGCACAAGGCACAAACTCTTTTATAACTTGGGAAAATTCATAATCATCTTGTGAACGTTTTACATGTTCTTTTATGCGTTCAGTAGCCCGGGTCGTGCCGGGTTAAAGATTTATAGACACACCACGTTTGCGTAAAACCGTAGTACAGAAACCAACGGCTACGTCTTTTAGTTTTAATGTCGACACTTTATACCGGGTGTACGCCTACACCGGGATGTCGATGGTCGTGGCCATTTCGTAAAATGATGCCGAGGATATCCGGGACAACGGTCATTAAACCCCCCAAAGGCTTATAAGCAACAAAACTGTTTAAATGAGCCGATCATATTTAATCAATTAACCACCTAAGCGATGGAAGTATATAATGCTCAATCAAGCGGTATTAATATACCGTAACCCAAGCCCATATAGGGGAAATAAGTCAAAAGTATTTACCTTTGCAAGTATTAATCCTTAATTTAGATCAAGTCACCGATAGCTTTTACTGGGGCTCCTAATCTGGAACGAAGGTTTTAATTAACCTCTTAGAATCCTAACGGTCCTTGTATTAGCCGTAGCTTAAACCGGTTGATTCCGATATATAGATATGGTTAATTCGCACGAAAAGGCGAAAACCGAGAATGGAGTATGAATTGGACCCAACAAGTTCAGAGACTTGTTTTATATGGGTTTATAGCTCATACTCTGGATTTTGGGGTTCAAATAGTATACTTTGACCCGTATCGGCTATTGCACGAAAACTAGTTCCGTGAGCCGTACCGTGTGCGCAAATAGGCGAAACGGTTAACCATAAGAGTCGTACGCTTATTTCCTAAGTCAATATGCCTTAAAAGTATTTTGGTATCAGTAGGATACCTTCCGTAATGCCCGTAACGAGTTTAAGTTTAGATTATGCCCCGTAGGGCTTTCGGTCATTTTAAAGACTTTAAAAAAAGCTTTTCGAGTTCTACAGGAAATCCGAGTTTTCCGATTAGCTTATAAAGCTTAAAATACTTTATTTATTATTTAAAACCAGTAGCAACTGGAATCGGGTCAAAAGACCTTGTAGAACTCCCGTTTTGGCCAAAAAGGGCATATTCGGTATTTACCGAACCGTAGCCATAACCGCAGGTTATGAGCAAGGTAAAAATTATTAAAAATCTTTAAAATTCCCAAAATATTATTTTACCACAGTGGGTAAAAGTTTTGGTGATGAAAACTTGGGTTAGATGGGCGTTATGCTAATTGCGCCGTTAATTACAAAACTTTCTTAAAAGTGCGCCTTTTAGCATAACTCTCATTCTAGACCTCGGATTGACGTGAAACTTTAAGGACATGCTTATAATTTAACAAGCAAGGTTTTGGTCCGTTCACGTGTCCGAAATACTCGTTTTAATTTTAAAAGGCCGTTACGGTCAACTTTTAGGCGAATGACGGAATGCGCTAAAGACTCGGATAACTCATGAACCGACCACAGAGGCTTATACCAACATGTGACCTGGTCCTAAGAGAGTCCTAGGGTATATTTATATCTCACTAAAACGGGTCAGAACTGAAGTCAAAGCAAAAGTCAAACTTTTGCGACATTCGGCTCCGAACCGGTTCTATATAGTAAATGATCGATTCAAACGAGCGCAAACAAGTTTATATACTTATTACCATGATTTATGATTGTCAAAACAGGTTCCATAACATATATATTACAGATTATGCTTAAATCGCTAAAATAGCTTTCTGTTGACTTTTTAACCGCACGTTTGACTCGATAATTGACATAGTTAGAGTGGTGATCAGGGGGAACCATTTTAGAGGTTTAATACCCACATAAATACCAACTCATAACCATTTTTGATTCGTCATAAGACTGAATCATTTGCAAGATATTGCAATGACAACCGTTAGTTACGACGGTTGCGTTTATGAGCTATAACTATGGAAATGTGAAACCAAAATGGTTATGAACGACTTACAGAAGGCAACTCTTGATTTGAGAACAGAAGAGAATGCTAGGGAGCTCTTGAAATGATCAGTTGTAAGTGTTTTGTGTTGTGTGATTTGTTATGCACAAGGTGTGGCTATTTATAGCCAAAGGAAGCAACTTATGATCATTACAAGCACTACAATCAGTCCAGAGCTGATGGGTAGATGTCCCCTAAGTGTATGGGTTGAGCATAGGGTGCCCATGCCCCATAATTATGTGCATGATCGTTCACAAGCTCCAAAAGTCAAGAAACTACAAAGTTTCTGCATCTGGGCACTTTACGCGACCCGCATGGACATTCCATGCTTCTTTTACGCGGGTCGCCTAAAGTTCATATAACCGACGCGTAATAGAGGAGGCTCGCGGCCCGCCTCAACTTATGTTTAAACCTTACGCGGGTCGCGTGAGGTTATATTTTCTGAATTTTTCAAATCTTTTATAATGATTACAGAATCGGGCCATTAATAACGAAATCTTTCGTAATGATTTGCCTGACCTTTCGGATTTGAAGGGGTAACTTTGCGGTTTGGCCCTCGGTTATTTACCGATAGGGGCCTCATGTTAATTACTCGCATTATTAAGTCCCCGGTTTATTTATTAATTGTTCAGAAAGCCTTAACTTTCATTATTGACGCTTTTAACCTTTCTTTTACGAATTCGATCGTAACTTTCTCGTTTCATATCGAAACTTCGCGGAATTTATATATATTATTTTAGTGAGTGTATAATACTGTTATAAAGTCTTGGGAACGTTAAAGGGTCACTCAGAGGTATTATTAAACATGTTGACACAGTTAACCCCTGTAGTTTGTAATCTCTCACTTTCTTCCGCGTTTTGTTTTTGTACGATCTATAATTTATTCGTTTGAAGGTTTAAGCATTATTTAGGGATACTATACAGTATATTAACCCTTGTTGACATTTATAACCCTCGAATTTATATACTTTCAAGGTTTGTCAAAATTAGTCCTTTATTTATTATAGATGCCACGTGTAAACAAATGACACGTGTTAACACATCATTGGACACAAAATTTCGAGGTGTTACAGAAATATGCGAAAAATCAACATAAAGTTGAGCGAGTTCATAGTTTGTTTGTAAAAGATTTAAAACAAATCTTTTTGAATAACCGGTTTTTGAAATATTGTTGAGAAAACGAAATAAAAATAATTTTCTTGTCATGTTATGTGTAAACTTTGTATTTGTGTAACTTCATATGTGCAACGCATTATGTTCGTAAAACTTTGTATTTGTAAACTTTTGTGTTTGTGAAAACTTGTGTAACCGTCAATGTCCACACCCGACAATGACAACATGCATGAATAATCCTATGCGTGTATTTGTATAAAACATGGTATGTAAGTGTAAATTTGTAAACTGTAAAATGTAAGTTTGTGAGTTGTAAATGTAAGGAATTTGAGATCGTTAATGTTTAGCTACGACATTAACATGTATGACGACATAGGAAGCATCCAAACCTAGGAGATTTTTTCGTCGATTCATGACTGGGACCCGAAAGCACTCTTAGGCAAATGTAGGGGCCAAGAGTGAGGCTGCCCATACTCATTATATCTAACCTATCGCAACTCGGTCTAAGTGTATACGTGATTAATGGTGCTTAAGTTTCACCCTATTCGTAACATGATCTATGTACCATTCCTTAGTTTTCTACATACCAGTGTACGTGTATTTTCCCTGAAGTTTAGAAACTAGAAAACGTTTATATGCATGTTTTGAAAATACGCTTGTTTGAAAAACCGGTATAGTTAACATAAACTTTTCATAAACCATTTGTGTTTATTGAAATTCACAACCATTTGTGATAGTTAAAACTTGTTTATAACATGGTTTAGAAATACGTAATTTATGTTTATCGAAAACCTTGTATGCTTTGCAAAACTTGCATGTCTTTCCACCCAGAAAACATTTATAAAAATGTAAAACTGTAAAACTGTAAAAGATGGGGTTATGAACTCACCTTGATTTCCTTATGCAAAGCTTGCTCAATATGACTTCGTGATGTCGTTTCCAAGACGTGACTCGCTAGCGTGCAATATAAGACATTCCTAAAATGGAATAACTTATAAGTTTCTACTAAACGATGTAGTTAAACTACGTGTCACCAAGCTCTACCGAATCGCTAACCGAACGATTCGACTATAAGCTGTTAACTTAATGGAAACGATTAAGTTATACTTGTTAGGTTCCGTTTAATGTCGGTGAAAATTACTAAGTCTTGGAATTACTTAGTTTTCGAGAGATTTAAAATATTTAAACATTTATATAAAAATATATAAATATATTGATTTGTGCAAAATGCAACATATAAATTACATCAAATGAGGCACAAAACTAACCCTTTTTAGTACTAATGTTGGAAAAAGTGTGTTTCTTTCTTCCTTTTGAAATTTACAGGACCAAACGAGCTTAAGAACAAAAGGAGCAAATAAGCAGCGCCAAAACCAACATAAATACAAAAAGAATGAATAAACGTGACATGCCCGACCCCTCGGCAGCATCTCCCAAAGCAAAAAACAAGGCAACAGAGCCTGACCACGGGCCGTGCCCAGCTAGGCATGGGGCGCGGTCAAGAGCCTGCACAACAAGACAAACCTGTAGAAGCTTCTACGCCACCACGGGGGCGTGCCCAGCTTAACACGGAGCGTGGTCAGCGCTAAGATACACAGAATCTTGATAGTTCAACAAAGAGTTGACCACGAGGCCGTGCTCAGGAGACACGGGGTCGTGGGGGCCCCTGCTGACACTTGCAATTAATGAAGGAAGAGAAAAGGATGCCCACGGGCTGTGTTGGCTGGACACGAGGCCATGGCCAGAGCTCTGTTCTTGCTATAAAAGGGGGTTCTTGGTTCACTTGAAAGACATCCCTTGGCAAACCACTACTCTCCCACTTTGCCACCACTCTACCACCACTACAACACCAACACCCACCACCATCATCCATCATCCATCTTTAGAGTGTGTAGTAGTCTCAGGATCCAAGATTGATTGTAAGAGTTCTTGCCAATCAAAGGCCATGTTTGGCTAAGCCTCTTACATCACTTGGTGAAGATAAGTCTTTTATGTATTACTTTTGATTTTTAATCTTTCGGCACTTTTTATTTGGGTTTGTATTAATGACTTTAATAACTAGTTTCTTATGTTGATGGTGAATTTTCTTTATCATTTTCTCATGGTGTCTTGAGGTTACTTTACTGTCTATATAAAGTAAATGATGTCATCATGTAACGCCCTGCGTCCCTGAACTTTTAACTTTTGACAAGATTAGTCCTTATACTATTTGAGACTTAACAATGTTATACTATTTTTGAAACTTTTGTGATACTTAACTCTATTGATACTTGAATCTTCTGAAACTTTGAAACTTGATGCTTGATATTTATGAATCTTGATTTTTGGTGAAACTCGAAACTAGATACTTGATTCTTGAGACTAGATACTTGATGCTTGACTATTGATACTATTAAACGAGACTCTTGATACTTATAAACTTTGAGGCTTTGTAGACGAGAAACTTGAAACTTGACGCCTATTAACTAGCTTATGTAGACTTGAAACATGGAAACTTTTGTGTTAGTTATATAATCTTATCATATGATGTGGTTACACAATAATACGCAACACAACTCTTAATCTAACTCGCAAAACGAACCAAAGTCGGAAAACTAGCTAAACGGATTGGATTGTCCAAACGGACATCCGATCGGATAGCCGTTCGAACGAATTGCCGTCCGATCCAACGAGCTTGCACCGCCTCTTTCCCTCTACATTATAAATACCGCTGTCACATCACTTGATGTGACAGGCTCCTCCGACCAGCACGCTTTCCGACTTTCTCAAGCACTTTTCCTTCGATTCAAGTCTATTTCGTAAGTAATCTTTCCAGATTCTTGTACAACTTTTATCTCTACACATTTTTTCACTAGATTCTTCATCAAAATCATACTTTTCACCGTGAAATCACTAAGATTTGGGCTCTTGAGGATGACATCATTAGAACGGTTTGTACATTCGGCTGTGTGATGTCATTCTGTCGAGATTTAGTCCTGATCTAAGAGGTTTCTACATGTTTTACCATGAATCTTCACGAAATCTAGACATTTTCAGTTGATTATATGTTTTTCTTCACACCTTCTTAACTTTATACTCAAATCGGTGGCATCTGGACCAAAACAGGCCTAGGACTTGTTCCTTAGCCTGGAGTCGGCTCGATAACGGATTCCCACCGAAGAAGATGACCAAATTACGGACCAGACATGAAACTTCGCCAAGAACAGCCACCCGATCGAACGGGGTGATTCCCATCCGATCAAACGAGCTGAACCTTAGTGGTTTTTGTTGGTGCACTACATCTGTCGACTTCGTCTTGTATCGAGTCTTAGTCTTAGAATGTTAGATTAGGGCGCATTGTACGAGGTTCCACTTATGTGTACATGTCCGTATAAGTGAAACCTTATGAAAGGTTCCGCTTATTCGTACATGTCCGTATAAGTGAAACCTTATGAAAGGTTCCGCTTATTCGTACATGTCCGTATAAGTGAAACCTTATGAAAGGTTCCGCTTATTCGTACATATACATATAAGTGAAACCTCCGACACTATAAATACCTCTTGAGCGAAATCATTTGTAACGTTCTTCTTTTCCATACCGAGGTGCTGCCGGTGTGAGAATTGGTTGTAAACGTTGTTATATCAATCAACAAAGTGATTTAAGTGAAGATCTAGCTGTTTCTACGTCAGGTACTTGTTTTCTGCACCTGTATCTGATCAAAACTCCTCTGATAGACTCGTTCGGGTCAGAATTCGATTCAACAAGTGGTATCAGAGCTTCAGGAGGAGGAGTTCTACAAAGATTTGCTGGATTTCATCACAAATTCTTACTTCTACACCTTCTTTCTTCATCAGAACAAAATTTTACGATCGGAATCCGCTCAAAATTTCACAGATTGTGTGTTACTGATCATTGTCAAATCCCTGAAAGTTTGAGCTTAAAATTCATACTAAAAATGGTTCAAAATAACCTCAGAGTTAGTTTCGCTTATGCCTACACTCACTAGTTAGATGGTTTCGCTTATAGGACCTTACAAGTTAGATGGTTTCGCTTGTATGACTGTTGTGTAGTTTCGCTTCAAAGTCACTGGTTTCGCTCCAAATGACCTCCAAATTGACTTAGTTTCGCTTCAATGGACATTCAACAGACATAGTTTCGCTTATTTAGACACCTTTCGCTTATTCGGTCTAATAAAGTTCCGCTTATAAGTCAAACAGTTTCGCTTATTAACATCAACAGGGTATCGCTTGTTTGTCACAATAAAGGTTCCGCTCGTGTGAACATTTTTGTTCCGCTTTTGTGTCACTGCAATACATAGGTTCGCTTGTGTGTCAACCTAAGACACCTAGTTTCACTCCAAACTGTTAATTGGTTTCAGTAGTTCACGTGATATTTGTTTTTAATCTGATAAAGTGTCAGCGGCTCATGTGAAAAGAAAAAACGGTGCATGCGTTGTTGTCGGCTTCAATAAAAAGGAAATGTTGTTGTTATGTGAGCACCGACCCACTTGTTTTGATAGGTCCAATTAAAATTATCGGCAATTAAATATAAGTATGTTGTGATTCAAAGTGTGTGGCCCAAAGTAGTCACGTGAAAGTTGAATTGTTGTCAGTTAGTGGAATTGGTGGCCCAATGAGAGTTTTGTTGTGAATTGGTTTGTCGGCTCAATTAAAAGGTTATCAGCATAAAAAACCCAAGACATCACGTGAATCTAAGAAGTGTGGCCCAATCCGTTTAAATTGGAAATTAAAGTTGGAAGAGGTCATTCATTAAGTTCGGTCTAATCAGTTGAAGGATTAGTGGAATTTACGGCCCAATGAGATCATTTTTTTAAAAAGTTGTCGGATAAATAAATTGTCTTTGAGTAGTGAAGAGGTCCAATCAAAAATGTTTTAAATGATGATTAGTTGCGGCCCAATCAAGAATTTTAAAAGATAAAATGGTTACATTTGAGGTCCAATGAGAATTAAGGGGTGATCAAAATTGTCGGATATTAGTTTGCATGTGAATAGGATTGTAGGCTTGTTACATTCATCGGACAAAGTGCATGTGAAAAGTAATGGTGTCTGTTGACTGATTGTCTATTATCATATTGATAAATTGTTTTTGTCGGCTATTATCAGGCCCACTCATTATAAAATTGTGTCAACCCACTGTTTACATCGGCCCAATCTCAAAGCTCAAATTTTAGTTGTCACTTCATTACCAAATCTGCACAATTTGGAGTTCAACTCAAAGGCTCAGGTCGTTTGAATTTGATCCTGGTCATAGTAGTTCGCATGTTTTGACAACAAACTCAATTCACATCAAATTCAGTCCGCACAGTGTGTCAATCTTCAGTTCGCACAGAATATTCATCAGTTCGAGTACCAGTCTTATTCTATTAATTGATAAGTCTTTAAACTGATTGTATTTTGTTTGTGTTACGTCAGGTAATACATGTGTGAAACATGGATACTGAGTTTTACAACGCGTTTGCTACAACCCCTGCTAGTCCGTCTGACATTACAAAGACCATGACAATGGAGAATGAAACCGGAACAATGCAAAAACCCCCGAAACTTATGGGAATTGAAGATTATCATGGATGGAAGAAGCGTTTCGAGAATTGGGTGCAGGCGAATCATTTAAAAGCTTGGGAGAGCATCGAAACTGAATATGAGAGGCCAAAGAATTCAGTGGGTGTTGATAAAATCATTTCAGAGTTCACTGAGCAAGAGAGAGAGAGAGAGTTATAAAGCAGAAAAGATGATGATCAATTTGCTACAACAAGCTGTTAAGGAGGATATATTTGTGTTGCTTCAACACGATGAAAATGCTTATTCTATCTGGGAAGCTCTTAAAAAGAAATTTGAGGGAAGTACTGAAATGTTACAAAGTAAAGCAGCTTTGTTGAAAAAGGAGTTTGAACTTTTTACGTGTATGTCTGGTGAGACGACCAAGACTCTTATTGAGAGATACTGTCATCTTGTTCGCACAATGTCACAGTTAAAGATTACAAAAACTCCAGCTGAATGGGTTGAAAAGCTTGCTGATGCATTACCGCAAAAGGAATGGGGCACATATCTGATGATATTGAAGAATTCCGGACAGTTTAGCAGGCTATCTATTGCACAGTTTATCGAGAAGCTGGAGGCACAGGATTTGGAGCAGCAGAAAATTGCTAGAATGAACAGTTCTACTCATCAACAAGATATTAAAATTGTACTATAAAGGAAATGTTCAAACTGCTGCAGCAAGTCCAAAGATACAAACTGCATTTAGTGCTGGAAATCAACCTACACCAAGCAGTCAAGGATCAGTCAACTCTAGTGGTTTTTCAACGGTGAATCCTCCAAGTGTTCAAAGTGCATCTGCTGGAAGTGGACATTCGATTCAGTGCAATGTAGCTCTACATCTTCAAAATGGTCAAAATTATTCTGAAGAAGTTGTAAAGCATCATATGGGTTTATTGGTCACTGCATTAGAGTCTTATGAAGGGTTGATTGCCGGAAGAATTGGTAATCCGATGCTCACAAAGGAAGATTATGACCAAATTGATGCAGAGGAGCTAGAACTGATGGATATTAAATGGGCATTGGCGAGTGTTTTGAGGAGAGCAGAAAAGCTTAGATTGGTTACAGGGAGAACTGATTTCTTGGATGCAAATCTTTCTAATCTTGGATTTAATAAATCTAAAGTTGTCTGTTTCGTTGCAGGGAGAAAGGTCATTTTAAAAGAGAGTGCAAGAATCAGGAGCCGAGAGGAGCGAAGGAGTCGTCTGGGAAAGATGATTATTATAGGAAGACCATTTATCAACAAATCACTCATCAACCGCATCAACAAAAGGAAACTCAAACGGCACATGGAAGAATGACCGAGGATGCAAACAGGAAAGCTTATTATGGCATAGTTGATCAAGATGATGAGAAAATGGCTGAAGGTTTTAGCTGGGACAAGTTTATTCCAGCTGATTCAAATGTTCAAGAGTTTATTGCACATATTATTCGAAAGCCAGAAATGCTGAAGGAATGGATGGAAGTGTTATCTGATGAAGAGAAAAGTGAATATGAAGGATCTGTTTCTTCTGAAAACAGTTCATCAGAAACAAGTGATAGTAATGAAGAGATGGAACAGATAAATCTTGGAAAAACTCATTTATCTTCTGACACTTTTGAATTTTATTTTGCAGAAAAATTGAAGAAATTGAAAGAGAAGAAAGCTACAAAAGAATTGAAAGAAGTCAAAGTGATTGAGAAGATTGTGGAAGTTGAAAAGAGAGTTGAAGTAGAGAAGATTGTTGAAGTCACAAAACCCTGTCTTACATGTTTAGAGTCTTGTAAACAATGTATAGAAAAAGATGAGAGGTTTAGTGAGTTAGAAAAGTTGAAAGAACAATTGTTATTTGATGTAAAGAACTTGAAAAAGTCGTATGATGTATTAAACAGACATGTGAATAGTCTGGAGAAGACTAACTCTGAAAGAGAGAAAGCTTTGAAAATGATGAATGCTACCATGATGACAAAGCAGAAAGAGATCAACATGTACATAGAAGAATGTGCAAAATGGAAGAAAGAGTTGGATAGTGAAGCAGCTGAGAATGAAAGAATCAGAAGACTGCTGCAAAGTTACAAAGGCTGTGACTACATAATTGATAGAATTTATCCAACAGTTGAAGGATTTAAAGCGTTTAAAGATGAAGAAACCACGTCAAAGAAGAAAAGGGATACTGGTAAGAAACAGGGTGTATGTTATAATAAGTGTCCGCCTCCGATTTGGGAAGGGTACTCGCCTAGAAAACCTAATGAGGAAGAACTAAAACAGGCGGTTAATATTAAGCTAGAATCCAAGATAACCGATGTTTTACCGGACAATATTGACGTCACGTTCACAGCGTCCGACACAGATCATGAGTCCGATTTGATAAAACGAGTGGTCGATCAGGTGTTGGATAAGGATGAGGAGTCAGAGTCAAAGTCCGAGTCCGAAAGTTCGTGTCAGTCAGTCGGGAGTTCAAGTTTGTCCGAAAAGAGTTCAAAATCGTCGGGAAAACGGGTTTATAGTATAGAATTTTTGTTATCAAAATCTAATTTGAATGATGAAACATTTGAAGTTGTGTATACTTTGAATGATTCAGACAAATTATATTTTGATAAAGAGTTTCCAATAAGAGGTGTTAAACCAGAAATGATCAAAAAGGTTTTCAAATTAACAGAAATTAATATTTCTGTAATAAAAGATGAAAATCTTAAAGTAAAACCTAAACCTTACACCTCAAGAGTACAACAACGTTTAAACAATAAAAAGGGTTACAATTCTGGTTCTGGTTTTCAAAAGAAACCAAACCAAAATCGTAGCTACAAAAAGAAAGGACTTGGTTTTACTCCACCAGAAAACTATAAAAATGAAAAATTTTCTAAAACAAATACAAAATTTGTTTCAGGTACAAGCTCGGAAGAGGAAGCAAAAAGCTCATTCTGGAAACAATCTAACCAAGAATTTCTTGCCAAGAAGAGAAAGAATGGAGCTTATGTGAAGAAAGAAACCAGAACCTGTTTCCGATGCAATGAAGCCGGTCACATTGCATGGAACTGTCCGAAAGCGACAAACACAAAACAGGGAGTTTCTGGAAAACTGAAAGAAGTTTTTGTTGATAAAACCGAACTACCAACTGAACAATTTAAAGTTTTCAAAAATTCAACATTTGAAGTTGGTGAATGTTCGAAGAGATTTTACAAGCGAAGTGTAAAACTTGAGAACCAAAAATGGGTTGTTAAGAAATCTGAGGTAAAATCTGGTGATGAATCTGATTCCACAAAATCAGAGGAGCTACAGTTTGATGAGAATGATGAAAACTTAGTTCCTTCAATGGATGATGAGAACTTTCCACCATTGAGGACTGAAAATTTAAAATGAAAGTTGGAAAGTCTGAAATCTCAAATCAGGGTTATTCTGAAAAGGATAATTTTGATGTTGAGAAAGCATTTAATGGGAAAGTTAAGAAGATTTTCGGAAAAATGGTTGATGGGAAGGTGAAAGGGGTAAAAGACTTTTACGCTAAGAAGAAAGCAACTTACACCCCAACAAAATCTGAATTGAAATTACCCAAGACTGGTCAGGCTTGGGTGGACATTTTCTTCGATTGAAAAACCTGATTACGCCGGAGATCCCAAGTTTGTAATCGTGGATCAGGAATCGGCATCTTTCATGTTTAATAAGGTTGTTTTTAAAAAATGCTTGAAAATTGTTAAAATTTTACAGGTTGAATGACTACGCCGGAGCTTCCAGGTTGGTAAGCGCGAAGCAGGAATCGGCATTTTGGTTATTTTTACAAGTGGTACAGGTTGCTTAATTGTAAACAGTGAATCAAGGACATTAAGTTGTACTTGATTTACTACATTTGATAAAACTGACAAGACGATGAACCATATCCCCGTACTTTAACAAAGTGATAAACTTACAAGTGATAAAAACAAATTCATTTTCCGGAAAAATCATTTTGATTAAAACAAACTTAAGTGTTTTGAAATCTAAATGAGAAAATGGTTTGTGAAAGGGGGAGTTCAGATTGTTTATGCCTAGTGAATGGCGATTTGATGTGATTTGATGTCGGTTGTCATGTTTCTGTACAGTTTGTTTTGAATTTTCTTCAAGTGGGTCAAAAGCTTAGATAGTTTTCAAATTTCTTTAATGTGTTTGCATTTTAGGGGGAGTAGAAAATTTCAGAAAATCCAAAAACATTAGAAAATTTGAAAAAGCCAAAAACATGAGAAAATTCAAAAATGAGTTTCGTTGTGAAAAAGAGGAAATGATAGTACATCAGTGGACTGTCACAACATGCTAAAGAATTGGAAAGTTAAAATGTGATAAACAATCTCACTGCGGATATGCAGTAGGTTTTTACACATTTAGTAGATTGTGACGAGATATAAACCTAAAAATTCAAACTTGCTTATTCTGTGGGTAACAACATCTTGGATATATAGGTAACCCCTGAAATCTTGTTTGAAAGGTCCCTTATTCTGAGATACTAGGTCTTTATGCTCAGTGATATCTGGGGTATTATCCCGGGACTTCTGCTGTATGGAAGTACTGACCTAGTCCCCGGATAATGCTTTTCGCAAATGCTTGAAACATAGCATCGCCCTCAGCAAGCTGATGAAACAATAAAATTGATAGTCGCTGCTGTTGAAATAAAAAAGATCCTCTAAAGGGGACACACCGAAAAGTCGAAGCCGTCATCTCTCTGCGTATAAGGAAGTATCGACCTGAGCTCTCACGGCCCTCGCATTTAACCCCTGAACAGATATCATCTGTGGTATACTCACCTGTAAGACTGAATATTGGGATCTGGATACGGGAGTATATTCAAGTAGTGGGACACACGGATAAGTTAGTATCTAAGACATTAATATCGTATCTCGGATCAGTTGAAATTTGTGTGAAAATTTAAGTGGACAAATATACTGAAAATCTAGGTGAATTGTTTAAAACTTAAAATGAAATGAAGCTTAACGGTGTTGGTGACGCGTCTCAAAAACTGATATGATCCTCTTACACGAACTCACAAAATATTGTTTGTAAATATTTCTTTACGGCATTACATTTTTTTATTTCAAAAACCTTAAAGATTTTCAGTGTGTTTTAACATAAAATTTTGAAAACTCAAAAAGATTTTCGACAACTAATATTGAAAAGCTGATTTTCAAAATTCTGAGTGCTAAACATGATGAGTATCATTTGAGGGGGAGTTGGTTTTTAAAACTGATTATTCTTAATCAAATCTTCAAGTGGTTCATCAATATTGTCACTGATAAATTTTCAGTTTGGTTTGAGGGAGAGTTTGTTTTAGTGCATACTCTTTTATTCTAAATTGTAAAACTTATGTTTTGGGTAGAGAATTTGCAGGTGATCCAGGTTGTGTTGCTTGAATCTGTAATAAGCCAGACAACGATCATAAAGCTGATGATGCTGATGATCTGAAGAAATGCCAGCATATCGCAAGGGGGAGTCTGAAGTCCTGCGAGAAAAGATTGAGGGTGAAGCCCACAGACAGATCAAGACTGAAGATGCGAAGACTCGACACTTAAAGACTCGTCAACATCTAAGGGGGAGTCTATTGGTGCACTACATCTGTCGACTTCGTCTTGTATCGAGTCTTAGTCTTAGAATGTTAGATTAGGGCGCATTGTACGAGGTTCCACTTATGTGTACATGTCCGTATAAGTGAAACCTTATGAAAGGTTCCGCTTATTCGTACATGTCCGTATAAGTGAAACCTTATGAAAGGTTCCGCTTATTCGTACATGTCCGTATAAGTGAAACCTTATGAAAGGTTCCGCTTATTCGTACATATACATATAAGTGAAACCTCCAACACTATAAATACCTCTTGAGTGAAATAATTTGTAACGTTCTTGTTTTCCATACCGAGGTGCTGCCTGTGTGAGAATTGGTTGTAAGCGTTGTTATATCAATCAACAAAGTGATTTAAGTGAAGATCTAGCTGTTTCTACGTCAGGTACTTGTTTTCCGCACCTGTATCTCATCAAAACTCCTCTGATAGACTCGTTCGGGTCAGAATTCGATCCTACAGTTTTTCTGTTGCCTTGATACGTTACCATGTCGTCTCCGTTAAGCTCAAACTTAGAAATTTTACAAAGGTTGCAAAGGAACAAGATCACAACAGTCGAATGACCATCCGATAGGACGATCATCCGATCCAACGGTCATCCGACCGGACGACCTGTTTCCCGTAGCCTTCAATACTTAAACTATTTAAATCAGAACTTTGAACTATTAAACTTTCACTCGGATAGTCATCTGATCGAACGGCCATCCGTTCGGATGATCATCCGATCGAACGACTTGGATTTATACTACAAAGAAAACTTCAAAAGTTGGAAACATTTTGCAAAACATACCACTGATCGGATGACCGTCCAATCGAACGGGTGCCATCTGGTTCGAATGGTCCTCCGACCTGATTACCATCCGTCCGGATGACCATCCGTCCGGATGTCCAACTGATCAGGAAACTTGTCCGACACTTTGCATGATTCGACTCTCTGTTCAACGCTCATACTATTAAACTATAATTAGGCTGACTCAGGCGCTCCCTTCGATCCAAATGGTAGGTGTCGATACTTAGCACCCACTATGAGTATACTCGATCCCTTTTTGCTTTAAACACCTTTGGGATGCAACATGTATTCTATAAACTTGACACTTGACACTTGACACTTGAAACTTATTTGAAACTTACTCTATCCGCTGTAAACATGGAAACTTGATGCTTGTGAAACTTGAGACTTTTATGCTATGTGAACGTTTAATCCTTGTGTGTAGTTCCGCCTTAACAATGGTAGTGCTATAGGGGTAATGCACCTCCCCGTTAGTCTTTGGGGAATTGTTAGGAGGAGACATTTTTGCTTTCCTTGAGTCTTGGGAAAGGCTAACACATTGGAAACTTGGGCTATCACTTCGACTGTGTTTAATAACATGTTGAAACTTGTTATATGTGTTTATGCTGGATATGAGTTTTTGGAACATTTTTAAACTATTATACTACTACGTACTCAAACTTGTATACTCGCCAACATTCTTGTTGATATATCTTAATACATGTTACAGGTTGATAGTTGCCGAGGAATCAAGAAACATGCTAGGATGCTGCTTAGAAACACATCTTAGTAAAATTAGAAACTTTTGAACAATGTTTGATGATTGTATTTTGATACTTCGTGATCATGGTTGGTGTTGATGTTTAGACAAATTTTGCATGAAATCAATTACTATTGAAACTATAGTGTTATGGAAACTCATGAGCAATCTGAACGCTTAGTGCCGCACCCCGATGTTTCCGCCATCGGTTGGGGTGTGACAGATTGGTATCAGAGCCATAACTATAGGGAATTAGGAAAAGTAGGAATACTTGCCCTAGTCTATAGTTCTAGGAATCTTGACTCTTATCTGTTGATTAAGACTTATGTATTCTACCGTACTTGCTTCCTAGCAACACATTTCTTGTTGAACTTACATGCCTTTCCTAAGGCTGACACAGTATACACTTGGACGCTTTGAAAACACTGGTTGAGCAATGTTGTATTTTTGCATGAGATTTACCCTCACTTCAGGAGTGACATCTAAACCTTGAAGGGAAATTTCCATATTGTATTCTAGTAGGTCTTATCTTTTGATAAGTACCGACACAGTTAGGGTACGAAGTTGTCAAGTTAGAGGTGAAACTCACACCTTGATAACTAGTCCCACTCTTGGATTTTTCTGTCTTGCCAAAGTCTCGAAATTCATATCAATTAGGGATGTGTAATGACCAAAAGGACAAATACCGTAGGCCTAACATCGATGACGTATTTGTCTAAGTAAGCCAAGACACGTTGCCTCTGTTGGTGCAGTCCTCTGTCGTCTTCGTCTGATGTCGATTCTCAGTCTCGGAGTGGATTTGATCAAGCATGACATCACGAAACAAGATAATGAATCCTGGCCGTTTGAAGCAAGCGTGGCCGTTTGAAACAAGCCCTTCCGTTTTAAATAGTTGGTCGTTTGAATATGATGTGTGTCGTTTGAATTGTGACCGTTTGAGGACGTTCCGTTTGAGTGATGAGTGACCGTTTGAGCATGTTCAAACGGTCAAGCTTCTACTATATATATCATTCAAACGATGACATTTGTAATGATTCGGAAATTTGATACCGAGGTGCTGCCGGTATTTCCTCTCATTGTAAACGTTGTTTATTGAATGAAAAAGAGGATTAAAGTGATTTTCTAGCTGTTTTCAAGTTCGTTTCTTAGTTTCCGCCTCTGAAACGGATTAGAACTCTTCCGAACGACTCATTCAGGTTGCGAAACCGATCCTACAATTGGTATCAGAGCTCAGGACGAGGAGTTCTTGCAATATTCAGCTTGGAAATCTAATTTTCTACACTTTCTGTTCAAAGTCGATACTTTCCACGGTCAAAATCAGCTCAAAACTTCACACTGTGTTCGAAATTGTTTACTGACAAAGCCTTGAATGTTTCAGACTGAAAATCGAAGTAAAACGGATAAAAACTGCCTGTCCGTTTGAAAATGTTCGAAAATTTGCTAACGTGATGTGACCTATCATTTGAAACCAGATCAATCGTTTGAACTGATCGTTTGAAGACAGTTCCTATCGTTTGAAATCGTCCAATCGTTTGAAGTTTCATTTGAAATTAGAACCTATCATTTGAAACCAGATCTGTCCATTTGAAAGACATTCTGTCGTTTGAAAAGTAATTCTGTCATTTGAAATCACATCAGACCGTTTGAAAACTTCTTGACCGCTTGAGATAAGATCCTGTCGTTTGAGATTTGTCTGACCGTTTGAAGTTGTGTGCGTTTGAGAAAGTATTCTGTTTATCATGGATTCTGAGTTTTATAACGCTTTTGCAACACCGATGTCAGTGACTCAAAGTGCTATGATTGAAAATGAAACCGGAACATCTCAGAAACCACCCAAACTCATGGATATTGATGACTATAACGTGTGGTCTGAACGATTTGGAAATTGGGTCGAGGCTTATCATCTAGATGCATGGGAACACACTGAAGAGCCGTATGTTAAGCCCACAAAGAACGATGTTGTGAATGGTACTTCGTTAACACTTAGAGAGATGAGTACTGCAAATAAAAAGAAATATCGAGATGAGAAATTGATGGTGAGTCTGCTTCAACAAGCGATAAAAGAAGATATTTTGATACTGCTTCAACATGATGGAACTGCACATTCGATTTGGACAGAGTTGGAAGCAAAGTTTACTGGAAGTGACGATATGCTTAGGAATAAGATGTCTCTCATGAAAAAGGAATTTGATTTATTTAGGGGATTGAAAAATGTAAGTACCAAGCAAATAATTGATAGATATTGTAACTTGGTGAGAAATATGACGAAACTTGGTGTTAAAAAAGATACTGATGAATTGATTGAAAAACTTGCAGATGCGCTACCATATGAAACATGGGGAACATTTCTGATGATGCTGCGGTCAAACAAAACAGATTATAAGAAAATGACACTGGGAGATTTTATCAAGCATCTGGAAGCTCAGGAGATGGAGCAGAGAAAGATCGCTAGAATGAAAAAGTATGATGGAGAACAGGATATCAGTTTGTACTATAAGAGTGGTGCTACTGATTCTACAAAGTATTCTCCAAAGATCGAAACTGCTTACAGTGTTAAAGATTCTCCTGAGAAGAAGGCATCTCAAGGATCAAACAGCACAAGATTTTCATCATACGATCCTAATATCTCTGTAATAAAGAATGGTAGAAAACTTCAGTGTAACATTGTGTTAAGTCTTGAAAATGATCAAGACTACACTGAAGATATTGCAAAAAATCAAATGTCTTTGTTAGGGATGATTTTAGAGTCTTATAGTTGCTTTGTTGCAGGAAAGATCGGAAATCCAATGCTCACGAAAGAGGATTACGATCAAATCGATGCTGAGGAAATGGAATTGATGGATATCAAATGGTGTATGGCGAATGTGATGAGACGTGCTGAAAAGTTTAAACAAATTACAGGCCGTGATGATTTTCGTGATGCAAACGTTTCAGCTTTGGGTTTTGATAAATCTAAAGTTACGTGTTTTCATTGCAGGGAGAAGGGGCATTTCAAGAGGGAGTGCAAAAACCGTGAAGCTACCGGAGCCCAGAATCCTTTTGGAAATAACGACTATCACAAGAAGGCCATCTATCATCAAATCACACCACCAGCACAGCAACAGGCACAAACATCTAATGGGAGAGATGTGGTTGATAGAAAGGCATGTGTTGTTAGTCAGGGAAAGTATGATAATTTTACCTAGGAAAAGTATCTTTCGAAAGATAGCAAAGTGTGTTTGGTTGAACAAGATGATGAAAAGTTGGCTGAAGGTTTTAGTTGAGATGATTTTTGCCTGGATCAAGAATTTATGGCCAAAGAGATGTCCAAAAACACTTCTCATGCTTTCTTTGCTAACGCTTATGATTTGAAATGTGCAGAAAAGTCATGGAAGCTGCTGAAGAAAGACGAAGGAAGAACAAAAAAGAGGAAGAAGAGGAAGAGAGATTGAAGACCGAAGCGAAAGCTGAGAAAAGAAGAAGAGCTGAGTTTTTACAATCAAGCAGAAGTATCAAAGAAGTTCCAGAATATGAAGTGAAGATTGATGCAGAACGAGTTGAAGTTTCTGAAAAGTGCATGAACTGTGATTCATTAATCAAACAAAACAATGAGTTGTTGCACAATATTCACAAGTTGAAAGAATCGTATGACACAATGAACAGAGAAATCAACAAATATACTGATTCGAGTGGTGAACAAGCAATGGCGATGAATACTTTGAAAGTAGCATATCTTAGACAGCTGGATGATGCTAACTTTCATATCAAAAAATGTGCTGATTTAGAATTGGAGCTGGCAACACAGAAGATAGAGACTGAGAAAGTTAAAAAGTTGTTAAACAGTTACTCATGTTCTTCTTTTGTTGTTGACAGGATTTATCCCATAGTGGAGAATTTGAAGACGTTTGAAGAAATGAAAATGTCTGAAGAAGAGAAAGCTGTGACTGAAAATGAAGGAAAAGTGAAATCTTCTGGTAAGAAATCAAGTGTGGTCTATAATAGATGTCCGCCCCCGGTCGAATATGGATTTATGCCTCGAAATCCAAATTCTGAAAGAGTCAATAAAGCAATCAATTTGCGATTGGAGTCTGGACCGTCGGATAACTTGCCAGAAAATATCGATGTCACGTATACATCATCCGACACTGATCATGAGTCACTGTTGATAAAAAGTGTGGTAGATCAGGTGTTAGACAAAGATGACAGTGAGGAGTCAAAACCGGAGTCCAAACCCGAGTTAAAGTCTGGGTCAAATATGTCAAAGCCGACAAATAAAAAGGACAAACGGGTTTATGATAACGAGTTTTTACTTTCAAAATCTAATTTGAATGATGAATCGGTCAAAGTGGCATATATTTTGAAAGGTTCTGACAAATTATATTCTGACGAGAGTTTTCCAATAAGAAGTGTCAGATTTGAAATGATTCAAAAGGTTTTCAAAATAATAGAAATTAATATTTCTGAAATAAAAGATTTAAATCTTTCCGGAAAACCTAAACAATACACTTCAGGAGTTCAACAAAGAATTAACAAGAAAATGGGTTACAATTGTGGTTATAATTTCCAAAAGAAACCAAACCATAATCGTAATTTCAAAAAGAAAGGTCTTGGTTTTGTTCCATCGAAAAACTATAAAAATGAAAAAATGTATAAATCAAAAACTATGTTTGTTTCAGGGAAAACGTCAGAAGCTGAAAAAGAACAATCATTTAGAAGACAGACAAATCAGGAATTCCTTGCCAAGAAGCAAGAAGAACTGAAGAAGAATGAAGGTCTGAAGAAGATTGAGAAGAGAACGTGTTTTCAGTGCAAGATTGTTGGTCATGTGGCGAAGCATTGTCCAAAGACATTCAAGCCAAAACAGGAAGTTTCTGGAAAAATGAAAGAGAAAGTAGTTGAAAAGACTAAACTGTCAACCCGGAAGTTTACTGGCTTTGAAAATTCAACTTTAGAAAAAGGAGAATGTTCAAAGAGTGCTTCAAGAAGAAAAGATAATGTGCCAAATCAAAAATGGGTTGTGAAAGGTTCAGGTAATAGTTCTGGTGATGAATCTGATTCCATAAAATCAGAGGAGCCACCCGTTGAGAAAAAGATTGAAAGGAAAGTTCCAACCATGAACGACGAAAATTTTCCACCGTTGTGTGCTGAAAATTTTATGAAGAAAGTTGGAAAAGTTGAAATTTCAAATCAATTTTATTCTGACAAGAAGAAATTTGATGTTGAAAAGACTTTCAACGGAAATGTGAAACGTATCTTTGGACAAATGGTCAACGGTAAGGCCAAAAGTATCAAAGATTTTTATGCTTCCAAAGGACGTGTTTACAAGTCTGTTGAAAGAAAAGATGAAAAAGATGCTGTTACACCCAAGGAAGGTCAGGCTTGGGTGGATATATTTTTCAAAGAATAAAAACCTGACTTGCCGGAGATCCCAAGTTGGTAATCGTGGATCATGAATCGGCATCTTTCTTAATCTGTGTTTAAGGTATTGCAGGACTTGCCGGAACTCCCAGGTTTGTAAGCGTGGAGTAGGAATCGGCACCTTGAGAATTCAACCAACTGATGGTAATTGGTTGAAAAACAGGTTTAAGTTGTATGTTGGTGATTATTATAAGTGATTCAGAATTTGAACTAGGTTGATCTTACAAGTGGTTAAATCAAGGTCATTAAATTGAACTTGAGTTAACTATCATTCATAAAACTGGCAAACAATGTGATGATTTGATCCCAAATTTTACAAGTGGTAAAATCAACAAACTCATTTTCTGGAAAAATCATTTTGATTAAAACAAACTTAAGTGTTTTGAAATCTAAATGAGAAAATAGTTTTGTTGTGAGGGGGAGTTTTGATTGTTTAAGCCAAACGGATGGAGAATTGAAGTGTTTCGATATCAGTTGTCATGTTCTGTATAGTTTGTTTTCAATTTTAATTAGATGTATTTGAATTTTAGGGGGAGTAAGAATTTTTAGAAAATCCAAAAACATCAGAAAATTTAACAAAAATATGATAAAACTGAAAAAATGAGTTTTTTGTTGCATAAAAGAGGAAATGATAGTACATCAGTAGACTATCATGACACGCTAAAGAAATGTATAGTCAAAATGTGATAAACAATCTTACTGTGGATGTGTCAGTAGGTTTTCGTACATTTAGTAAACTGTAACGAGATATAAACCTAAAATCAAACTTGCTTATTCGGTGGGTTAACAAAACTGCTTGGATATATAGGTAATCCCTGAAATCTTGTTTGAAAGGTCCCGTATTCTGAGATACTAGTGTCACACCCCGACCACGTAGAACATACAAAATGTGGCGGAAACGTTGGGGAGTGTTGTAACAGAATTTATTGTTTCAAATCCATGGCAATTGAAGTTTCGTTTTATTAATCAAACATGAGAGTTTACATTGTTTTAAACAAGAACCAAAGAATACATAATATAATTTAACTAGATCTTGTCTCGTTTTAAGTCACTAAGGCACAGGTCCGCCTAAGTATGTCTTGATAAGTCCTATGCATCATCTCCTGAAAACACATGTGAAAATAGGTACGTCAGCATAAAAATGCCTGTGAGATACATTGGTTTTGTGAAAACGGAATTCATGACTTATGTTTGAGAAAATGTTTAGTCATGAACCTTGTAATTTACTTTGTCTTGTAAATCATTTGAAAAACGATCAGATCAGATGATATGTATAAATAAGAGAACACTGTATGGTTAAACGGATAACCATGTAAAATGTATTTGTATAAGATAAGCCGTTTGTAAAACAATGTCTCGTGAAAAGTGTGTTACTTGTATAAAATGTCATATGTCTCAAATTGAAATGATTCAAATAACGCTACGATATATAATACCATACAAACACTTATATATAGGAAGTACCAGCGGCGTATCCACCATACTTGTATCATATTACACACGCCTCGTTACTTAATCACTTACTCAAACCAAACCATCAAGATGAAGTGTTTAACAATTGTAGAAACGTTCATGTATAGTCAAATGTCTATTGTCAAATGTAAATCATGTCAACAGACACAACTGGTTCACACGGTTCACTGGTTACAGACGGTTCATGAAGTCAAAGGGGTAAGACGGTTCACATAGTCAAATGGTTACAACGGTTCAAAATGTAGCATAATGTGTTCATATGCTGGATGAGCATATGCAACAGAAATGCAATGTAAAACCATGTACTAAGTATGCACACAATGGGCATATATAGCATGAAATGTAATGTATAACAATGTACTAAGTAGGCACACAATGGGCATACATAGCATGTAATGTAAAGCAATGTACTAAGTACGCACACAATGGGCATACATAGCATAAACACAATGAAATCATGTACTATATATGTACTATCCAACATAGCAAGTATATGATGTGAAAACCGGAAAGCATGAAAGTAATAAGTAGGCACATGTGTTTCACCCCAAAACAGTTTGGAAAACAGTAAATGTGGGGTTCAATGTACTCACCTGAGATTGCTTTGAAGTTCTTGTATAATAACCAAACAATGCTAGATCACGGAATATCAAACGACACCTAATAGGTAGCTATGTTAATATACCGGACCTAAATCGGAAGGATCGGATAGTATGCGGGTTTGTAAACCAAACGAGTATGGAGACTCGTGTAATATGGTTTAACCAAGCCTACATACTAAAATGAAACCTAACCTAAGTGCTTACGGCCCATTACGGCCCGTTTAGGTAGCTTATGCTACCTTAACGCGTCGTTCGCGTAGAACGCGTTTGGAACGCCTAACATCGTGACCACAAGGTATAACCTCGGAAGGTTACAGCTATGGTCACCTAATGTGTTTGGTCGGACGCTAATGATCGACCAAATGGGTCGGGTTCAAAAGTATAAGCGATGGTTTAGATCGCTTACCTTACGACCCTATATAAGTACTATACTAAAAGTGACGAGCTAAGCATGTTAGAACATGCTTAACTAAGTTTAGAAAACATGTTTGGCATCAAAACAAACGGCTTTGATGCTCACGAGTAGTTTGGTTACAAAATACGCAAGAATGCGCATTTTGGCCGAAACTACGACTCGTCACTGAGCCTAGATAACGTGGTAATCAGTAGGTATAGTCGCCATGGACTATAACCATCGTGATTACGCTCACGTTATGAAGTTCCAATGAACTTCGTGTTGACCATAGGCTGGTCAATGCAGAAAGTCAACAAAACGTTGACTTTCGGACTCAAAAAGCGAATAAAAGAACGAAAGAACACTTACGAAGGGTCCCCGAATGCTAATCTAGATCAAAATGGCGCAGGTATGAAACAAAGGTTCCAACTTAGAGCTTTTGATCAGATTTTTGTGGGTTTTACTCAAAAGGGGGGGGTATCTATAGGAAAAGTAAAGCCGTTAGGATCGTTTCTTGAATATCGTGCCACGATCTTAAGCGTACACTTGTCACAAAGTTGTGGTGGCTCAAAATGACCCTTAACTCCTGAGATTGTGAAAGGGCATTGCCCTTTGGGATGTTTGAAAAGCCAATCTTAGCTAGAAAACAAAATTTCTGTTACTGAAGGGGCCATGCGGCCCGCATCAGGATATGCACAAACTCAGGCGGGCCGCCTGGGCATGCCTGATCTGCATATACTTTCAGAAATGGCAGTTTTGGTCCCTGTTGCATGTTTAAGCCATTTCCGACACTTCTAAGGCCCGTAAAGCCAACTTTAAGGCCCTAAAATGATGCCTAAACATTGTGGACATGAAACATGCTCAAAAATATGTCGGATGTTGGTTCATTTGGCCGTACGAATGCGATGTTCGGTTAATTACGACGGAATTCGCATAAGCGAGAAAAACGATCCAAAATGCGTGACGAATGGATTTTTCTCATGCCAAACACTAAGTCATAATATAAGGATGCTTACATAAATTTTTGGATGTCCGGATGTATTCAGAACGTAAGTTATGCGCGAAAGTGCAAACTTGTGCACTTTTTGACACTTTTAGTCCCTGAATGATCCAAAAGTTTGTTTTAGCATACCAAACCCCTCAAAGCCTATTTCTAAGCTATGTAAAGGATATTTATGGTATGTTTAACTTATGGACATGTTCCGGAATGTTTGTTACAGTTCAAATTGGCATACTTTCGCAGTTTGTCAAGTTTAGTCCCTGTAAGCGAATTAACTTGTTTTTGCCATACCAAAGCCTTCAAAACTTATTTCTAAGTCATGTAAAGGTTATTTAAGGTATGTTGAGTATCTGTTGATGTTACGGAGTATTTGTCGCATTAAACTGAGTACGTTTATGCACCAGTTTGCGTATAATTCTCCAGAAAGCGTTGTAGAGTTTGAAATTGAACAAGAATTGATATGTGCAAAAGATACACATATTTATACAAGATCCCAAGTATGAATACAATATTTCATCGGCTTGGTATTTGTTTGATGGTCGCGGTGACACAGGTGTCACAGTCTCCCCTACTTTAGGAAATTTCATCCCGAAATTTATTCGTAGGAGTCTATTTGTGACTCTGCCAAATAACCATCAGCGATATGCAAGGCAATACCCTGTCATTTCCTTAACGGTCATTCTTCAGAAATGAAAATGAACAGACGGAGTCATTTTCCTCAACGAGTATTCTTCAGAAATGGAAATGACGGAATAAGCAAACGGATGTTCATTTCCTTAACGGTCAAATCTTCAGAAACAAAAAATGAACAGACGGAGTCATTTTCAATGGTTGCTTCATCAGAAATGGAAATGAAGGATTACACAAGGGATATTCATTTCCTCTACAGATAAATCTTCAGAAACGAGAATGAACAGACGGAGTCATTTTCAACGGTTGCTTCCTCAGAGTTGGAAATGAAGGATTACACAACGGATGTTCATTTCCTCAACGGATAAATCTTCAGAAATGAAAATGAACAGACGGAGTCATTTTCAACGGTTGCTTCCATCAGAGTTGGAAATGAAGGATTTACACAACGGATATTTATTTCCTCAACGGATAAATCTTCAGAAACGAAAATGAACTAACGGAGTCATCTTCAACGGTTGCTTCCTCAGAGTTGGAAATGAAGGATTACACAACGGATATTCATTTCCTCAACGGATAAATCTTCAGAAACGAAAATGAACTAACGGAGTCATCTTCAACGGTTGCTTCCTCAGAGTTGGAAATGAAGGATTACACAACGGATATTCATTTCCTCAACGGATAAATCTTCAGAAACGAAAATGAACTAACGGAGTCATCTTCAACAGTTGCTTCCTCAGAGTTGGAAATGAAGGATTACACAACGGATATTCATTTCCTCAACGGATAAATCCTCAGAAACGAAAATGAACTAACGGAGTCATCTTCAACGGTTGCTTCCTCAGAGTTGGAAATGAATAGGGTTAACTCTAGACACATGACAGAACTTGCTGTGGTTTCTGTGCACTAAATTCCATAATTATGTATGCATCCATAATTACGTAATCCCTTGCACAGTCCGCACAGTTTGTTTTGTAATGTTTTGGGGAAGGATATCAAACTTGAGATGAGGGTGACTTCCATCGGGTCCTTTTAATTATATCGGCAGGGGATCTTCTTAGTTAGGCCACCAAGGAGTCCTTTCGGCTTTATCATCACATGATATCCCTAACCAGATTTTTGGATCAATCTGTTTAACTGGACCACTCAAGGGGTCTAATTTTGAAGTAGTACTTTATAATCCAAGGGACTTAACTATAACATAGAAGTCCATTGAGGATTTTAAGTAATACCTTTGGGTATCCTACTATGAATCTCTTGTACAAGGATATGTAAGATTCTACGAAGATTTGGATAACATAATTTGGATCACACAACAACACATAAGGGAACACATAAGCACAAAGTCACATAATTGTTTAACTTGATTATAATTTGTTTTTAACTTGTTATTGATTGAATACGGATATGGAAATCAATCGATGGGCTACAATGTCCACTGGGATCTATCTGAGAAGATAGAAAGATCTCCCAAAATTCGATTATTGATTACAAGGAATCACCACATTCGAATTAAGGCATACAACAATTAAGGACTTACGGAAAATCCTTTGGTGTCACACCCCGACCACGTAAAACAACAAAACGTGGCGGAAACGTCGGGGAGTGTTGTAACAGAAACATTATTTCACAACCATGGATTAAATAGTTTTGTTTTATTGAATTATTGAATTCAATGTTTTGGTACAATTTATAATAAAACAAATAATTGTTTCTCAGTTTTAAGTCGCTAAGGCACAAGTCCATCCTATATGTAGCGTGTATCAACAATCATCACATAGCAGTACCTGAAACATATATGAAAATATGGTACGTCAGCATAAAAATGCCTGTGAGTAACATAGGATTTTGTGTATTAGATTCATGGCTTTAGATAATATGAGAAAAGGTTTTATGTTTTCAAAATAGCCATGAATCTAATGTAAAAGTTTTGTTTCTGAAAATGTGTCGTTTTGGAAAACGGGTTTATAGTATAGACAAAAATATACTTTGGTTTTGAAAAGTTTGTACAAATAGTATATCATAGTATACTTTAGTTTTGAAATAGTTAAATGGATAGTATATCAAAATATACTTTAGTAATTAAAATAATAGTTTCGGTAGTATATCTCAAGTATACTTTGGTTTAAGAATAAAAGTATTGGTAGTATATCAAATTATACTTTGGTTTGTAAATAGCATATCAACTATGATTTGGTTAAAAGTAGCATATCAACTATGCTTTAGATAGTATATCAAAATATACTTTAGTTTAAAATAACAAAGTTGGTAGTATATCAAACTATACTTTGGTAAACAGTAGCATATCAAACTATGCTTTGGTTTAAAAATAGCATATCAACTATGCTTTGGTTTAAATAACAAAGTAGGTGTGTTAAAACATATGTTGGATTTTTGTACATAGTATATCAAAATATACTTTGGTAGATCACATTTGAGAGCACATCAAACTGTACTTTTGTAGTATATCAACATATACAAAGAGAGTGTGATTTGGTATTCAACCAAGCCTTAGTGTATCAAACTACACTTTGGAGACTATAGAAATACCACGAAGGCAATTTCTATTTGGTTAAAATTTGGTTTCTGACATTCCATACAACAGGAATGGGGTGTCTAGTCCTATAGCGCTATATCATACTACCAATCAGCTGGGTGAATGTATAAAAATGGTACAACTCCGTTAAGTTTTTTTAACGGGGGACCATTGTAGGAAAAATAGGTGAAAGGTGAGACTGGTGGGAGGAATATTCTAAGGTGGGATTATTAATGGCCAATAAGGTCTAGGTGGGATTATTACAGGCCAATTCCCCTTTGTTTATTAAGTTTTGGAAAATAATTGTTTAAACCATAGGTAATTGTTTAATTTGTCAAAAGAATATGTATTAAGCATGTGTAATCATATAGTTTAATATCAGGAAAATAACAGATAGGCATATATGTTTCACCCCAAAACAATTGAAAACAGTAAAAGAGGGGACTATGTACTCACTTGAGATTGCAAGTATCCTTGATTAAGTGTCCTAACAAAGCTCGGGAAATCAAGGAATCAAGTGGCACCTAGTATGGATCACTATGTTAAACAATCGGATCCTAAATCGGAAGATAGGATAGAATGAAGTTCTATAAATCAAATGAGTATTGCAACTCATATGGCATGATTTAATAGACCTAACATTCTGATTTGGAAGTTTACCTAAGTGCTTTTGACCCGTTTCGACCCATTATGGTAGTATAAGCCACTATAATGCGTCGTTTGCGTAAAACTAGGTTCGGATGGTTAACTATGTGCTATGTCCAGTCTTACATGCCCAATTATCCCTAAACATGTTACTAATTCAGATTATATGTCAAAAATATGTTCACATAATCAAAATGTGGATTTTAGCTTCCAAAGGGCATTTTGGTCATTTCCTATGGGCATACAAGCTAACTAGCATACGACTAACCAATCCTATGTGATCATAAGGTATAACCTCAGTGGTTATTCCCTATGCAACTATGATCACTAACTAAGCTTGGTCGGATCTTAAAGATCGACCAAATGGGTCGGGTTCGAAAGGCTAAGCGGTTGTTTAGACCGCTTACCTTACGACCCTAAACAAGCACTAATCTAATAGTGTCGAGTTAAACATGTCAAAACATGTCTAACCTACTGATTTGGTATCAAAACAAAGCGTTTTGATACCCTAAAGTAGTTCCGTTGCAAAATGCGTGCTAAAACGCATTTTGACCGAAACTTTGACTCGACACTACAACTAGTTAACGTGGTAATCAGCGGCTATAATCACGAAGGATTATAACTATCGTGATTACAATCACGTTTCAAAGTTCAATTGAACTTTGACTTGACCAATTGATGGTCAAAACCGAAAGTCAAACTGTTGGCCAAACGTTTGACTTTCTGCACTACATAAGGAAAAAGCAATAAAAAGAATGAAAGAAGCTCACTTAGGGTCCTTGCTATCTTTTCAACAAGAAGACAAAGTCCCAATTCAGCTTAGGAGAGCTCCAAAGCAGATGTGAAGGAGAGAAAGAAGGAATGAGCAATGAACAAGTGAATGGAGTGGCCTATTTATACTTGTTGGTGATCAACAAGATCATGACAAGTGGTTTGTTTAGCCATTAAGCAATGAATCACAACCATACAAGTGTAATTGACAGCTATACTTTGCTTGGAGAGGTGCTAACTTGGTCACCACACAAAGGAATTGCAAGAAAGGTCCCTGAATTATCAAACTGATGCTGAAAACAATGTTTCTGCCCAGATGTGATGGTCGCGTAGCGCGACCACAAGTCCTTATGGTCGTCGCGCTAAGCGACGGTGTAGGCTGAACTTTCAAAGTTTGGCAGAAATGGTCCCTGCACGTTTTTAAGCTTGTTTTCGATGCGTTTAAACCCCGTTAACCTCATTTCAAGGCTCTAAAATGAAGTTAAAGTATAGGGGACTCAAAACATGCTCAAAAATATCTCGGATGTCGGTCCGTTTGATCGTACAATCGCGTTGTTCGGTTAATTACGACGGAAGTCGTAACGAACACAAAATCGATCCAAATTAAGCGACGAATGGAATTTTTGCATGCCGATCACTAAAATAAAAATATTTTAGTGTGTACAAAAATTTTGGATGTTCAGATGTGGTCAGAACGTAAGATATGCGCGAAAATGCAAACTTACGCCGTTTTTGACACTTTTAGTCCCTGTAAGATCATATAAGCATGTTTTCGCACACCGAACCTATCAAAGCTTATTTCTAAGCTATGTTTAGGTTATATATGGTATGTTTAGCTTATGATCAAGTTCCGGACTATTCGTTACCTTACGAATCGGTATAGTTTCGCAGTTTGACGCAATTAGTCCCTGCGATCGAATAAACTTGTTTTTGCCATACCAAACCTTCCAAAACTTATTTCTAAGTTATGTAAAGGTCATTTAAAGTATGTTAAGCCTATTTCACTATTCCGGAGTGTTTGTTGCGCTAAAACTGATTACGTCTACGCACCAGTGCGCATATAACTTTCCAGAAAGCGATTTAAAGCTCGGAATTGAACAAGAATTGATATGTGCAAAGGATACACATATTTATACAAATCCCAGGTATGAAACACAATGTTTCATAGGTTTGGCATTTGTTTGGTGTTCGTGGTGACACAGGTGTCACAGTCTCCCCTACTTTAGGAAATTTCGTCCCGAAATTTAATTCTAGAGGAAACTTGTGAAGACAACTGTGATCGTTTCGCTTTCAAATGAATCCTTCGTTTCCCAAGTAGAACTCTAGGTCACGTTTGGATTCTTAGCGAATCTTTTAACTGCCAAAATGTCGTTGTTGTAGTACCAAAAACATGGGGTTTTGAACAACGGATAGGAGAATGTTTCCTATGAAGACTATTATAGGAAACTTGTGTGTGCTCGAAATCAGAGTCGGAGAATGCAAAATAAGTTTGACATTGGTCAAGGTCCAGGACTTCTAGCAATTTAAATAACGCTACTTTCGCAATGTAATAAGGAACACTTATATATAGGAAGTACCAGCGGCGTATCCACCATGCCCTTTTTACATTGTTCCCGTCTCGTTATTCTTATCACTATAGGTCTTAACACATGACAAAACTTGCTGTGGTTTCTGTGCACTGAATTCCATAATTACGTATGCATCCATAATTACGTAATTCCTTGCACAGTCCGCACAGTTCATCTCATAATGTGTAGGGTAAAATCAATCGAATAACCATGAAATGACTTGACTAGACCACCAAGGATCTTTTTAACTAGATCAATGAACGATCCTTTTAACCAGATCAACACATGATCTTCCTTAACTAGACCGTTGCATGATCTGTTTAAATAGACCACTTAAGGGATCTTTATATCTCGGAACCAAATAATCGTTTTGAATCAGCACTTTGGAATCCAAGGTTCTTACTATTTGCATAGAAGCCCCTTAAGGATTTAAGACTGTACTTTGAGTATCCTTCTGAGAATCTAACATATGAAAATACGGAAGATTCCACCATGACTTAGATAACGAGCTTTGGAGTTACACATAAACACAAAATCACCAAATTGTGTATTCGTTAATTTAATTATTAGCTCGTAGGTGAATTTGAAGTACACTAGAAATCCAATCACGGACTTCAATTAGTACTTTAAAATATCCTCAAGAATCTAACTATGAAGATAGGAAGATCATATAAGGATTTGGAATTTGTTTCTGTCGTGTTATAATATTCGTATTAGGATAAATAAAGAATCCAATTAAGGACTTACGACAGCACCTTTATCAATTCAAAGATTTGAAATGGTACTTCAAGTATCTGATTAAGAATTGCACCTGTACTTTGTTTCTTAAAAGAAACTAGTACTTAGGATTTTTGGGGAGATCACAAATGATCATAGAATAAAGGAACCACACGAGTAGTTTGTTCTGGAAAGAACATGGTTCTTTGGTGTCAATATTGTAGAGGCATGCCAACACATACACAATCATATCAGTTTTGGAAATAAAATTGGAACAACCATTTTATTTATAATAACTGAATTGTCTCAAATGTCAAAAGATAACAAACAAAGGAAATACAAAAGACTAATTGTTCACTGCTGCATTGTCATTTGCATTTGCCTCGTTTATGTTAAATGCTCGTCCGCGCGCTGGATTTGCATTAACAAGTCTCGGGCAATTGTTCCGGTAGTGAGTAAGATCACCACAGTTATAGCACGATCCAAGTGGAAATTGTGCTTGAACAACAGCAGGATTTGCAGCATTTTGGTTTTGGATAACATGACGGCAGGTTTCAACCAAATGTCCCAATCGCCCACAGTGGGTACACTTGAGACACGGTGTTTGATTCACATGATGACGGTTGCATTTGTTGCACAAGGGTGCAGTACCAATATAGTTCTTCCTAGCACGAGGCTGTGCTGGCTGATTTGGTGCAACCTGATCATTCTGAGCAACTACTTCGAAGTTTTGTGAAGCCTTACGCTTCTTCGACTTCTTAGAGGACTCGGTCTGTTTATCCTTTGGTTTATCTTGTGTTGTCTTGTCAGATGGTCTTGGATCGCCTTTTCGGAAAAGCTTACCCTTCCTGATTTGAGATTCAGTCAAGGTGGCAGATAGTTCAATGGCTTGTCTGACGGTAGTAGGGTTGCTACCAGTAACAATATCCTGAACTGGGTCAGGAAGACCATCGATGTATCTTTCAATCGCCTTATCCAAGGGCGTAACCATGGTAGGACATAACAGACTCAATTCCTCGTAACGATCAGTGTAGGCTCGATGTTCACCGCTGTCTTGTTTGAGATCATCAAATTCCCGTTCCAAAGCCCTAAGCTCATGACGAGGACAAAATTCCTTCATCATTAGAGCCCGAAGCTCTTCCCAGGATTGTGCCATTGCTACATCGGCACCTCGATCCCTCATTATTCCATTCCACCATGTGAGTGCTCTTTTCTGGAATACACTCGACGCAAACTCAACTTTTCGCTCGTTTGGGCATTGCACATGACGAAATGTGCTTTCAAGACTCTCAAACCACTGTAGGAGTCCCGTGGCCCCTTCAGACCCAGTAAATGTGAGTGGCTTAGCTGAGTTGAATGTCTTAAAGGTGCACTGAACATTGTTATTGTTATTGTTTGCTTGTTTTATCTGGGTGATAAGGTTCGGGAGTACAGCAGCGAATTGCTGAGCGATTAAGGCTGCCAAAGCGGCATCCTGAGCTTGATCACGTCGAGGAGGCATATTCTAAAAGGGCAAAGAAACATGAGGGAAAAACGAGTGAGATGTCATTGGATATTCAAAACTGGATGTTTAAGAATATCGACAAGGCATAAGGATTGTGACCATTTGTTCGTTACTTAAAACAAACAAACGACACTGTGACAAATCAAAGTAAATGGGTCAACATAATGTATCACTGAAGACATGCTCGCCTATAAGTGAACACTCACCCCAAGAGTTCCCAGGTAAGAGTGACTGGTCCGATACTGCGGATTTGTACGAACACTCTAGCCTTAGACAGAAAACTCAGGGTACAGGCATTCACCCTTCCAGTTTGCACGTGTTCACATTATTTAGACCCAAACTTTGACGAGATTTTAAAAACACCAAAGGCTTAAAAGCCTAAAAACAAATAATCTAAGGATAGATGACTTCTTGTGATGTTTTGAAATATTTTGACTCGAGAGAACGAATTGTGTTTTGTTTTTGTTAATCACCTAAGGATAGGTGAAGTGTATTGTTTTAAGACTAAACACAAGATAACTTGTGTTAGGGTCCTAGGAAGGTTATAGTCTAGGTCAAAGCATTACTAATAACCTAATTCCCTATAACCATTGGCTCTGATACCAACTTTTCTGTCACACCCCGACCACGTAAAACAACAAAACGTGGCGGAAACGTCGGGGAGTGTTGTAACAGAAACATTGTTTCACAACCATGGATTAAATAGTTTTGTTTTATTGAATTATTGAATTCAATGTTTTGGTACAATTTATAATAAAACAAATAATTGTTTCTCAGTTTTAAGTCGCTAAGGCACAAGTCCATCCTATATGTAGCGTGTATCAACAATCATCACATAGCAGTACCTGAAACATATATGAAAATATGGTACGTCAGCATAAAAATGCCTGTGAGTAACATAGGATTTTGTGTATTAGATTCATGGCTTTAGATAATATGAGAAAAGGTTTTATGTTTTCAAAATAGCCATGAATCTAATGTAAAAGTTTTGTTTTTGAAAATGTGTCGTTTTGGAAAACGGGTTTATAGTATAGACAAAAATATACTTTGGTTTTGAAAAGTTTGTACAAATAGTATATCATAGTATACTTTAGTTTTGAAATAGTTAAATGGATAGTATATCAAAATATACTTTAGTAATTAAAATAATAGTTTCGGTAGTATATCTCAAGTATACTTTGGTTTAAGAATAAAAGTATTGGTAGTATATCAAATTATACTTTGGTTTGTAAATAGCATATCAACTATGCTTTGGTTAAAAGTAGCATATCAACTATGCTTTAGATAGTATATCAAAATATACTTTAGTTTAAAATAACAAAGTTGGTAGTATATCAAACTATACTTTGGTAAACAGTAGCATATCAAACTATGCTTTGGTTTAAAAATAGCATATCAACTATGCTTTGGTTTAAATAACAAAGTAGGTGTGTTAAAACATATGTTGGATTTTTGTACATAGTATATCAAAATATACTTTGGTAGATCACATTTGAGAGCACATCAAACTGTACTTTTGTAGTATATCAACATATACAAAGAGAGTGTGATTTGGTATTCAACCAAGCCTTAGTGTATCAAACTACACTTTGGAGACTATAGAAATACCACGAAGGCAATTTCTATTTGGTTAAAATTTGGTTTCTGACATTCCATACAACAGGAATGGGGTGTCTAGTCCTATAGCGCTATATCATACTACCAATCGGCTGGGTGAATGTATAAAAATAGTACAATCCAACAATTTGTTTATTAAGTTTTGGAAAATAATTGTTTAAACCATAGGTAATTGTTTAATTTGTCAAAAGAATATGTATTAAGCATGTGTAATCATATAGTTTAATATCAGGAAAATAACAGATAGGCATATATGTTTCACCCCAAAACAATTGAAAACAGTAAAAGAGGGGACTATGTACTCACTTGAGATTGCAAGTATCCTTGATTAAGTGTCCTAACAAAGCTCGGGAAATCAAGGAATCAAGTGGCACCTAGTATGGATCACTATGTTAAACAATCGGATCCTAAATCGGAAGATAGGATAGAATGAAGTTCTATAAATCAAATGAGTATTGCAACTCATATGGCATGATTTAATAGACCTAACATTCTGATTTGGAAGTTTACCTAAGTGCTTTTGACCCGTTTCGACCCATTATGGTAGTATAAGCCACTATAATGCGTCGTTTGCGTAAAACTAGGTTCGGATGGTTAACTATGTGCTATGTCAAGTCTTACATGCCCAATTATCCCTAAACATGTTACTAATTCAGATTATATGTCAAAAATATGTTCACATAATCAAAATATGGATTTTAGCTTCAAAAGGGCATTTTGGTCATTTCCTATGGGCATACAAGCTAACTAGCATACGACTAACCAATCCTATGTGATCATAAGGTATAACCTCAGTGGTTATTCCCTATGCAACTATGATCACTAACTAAGCTTGGTCGGATCTTAAAGATCGACCAAATGGGTCGGGTTCGAAAGGCTAAGCGGTTGTTTAGACCGCTTACCTTACGACCCTAAACAAGCACTAATCTAATAGTGTCGAGTTAAACATGTCAAAACATGTCTAACCTACTGATTTGGTATCAAAACAAAGCGTTTTGATACCCTAAAGTAGTTCCGTTGCAAAATGCGTGCTAAAACGCATTTTGACCGAAACTTTGACTCGACACTACAACTAGTTAACGTGGTAATCAGCGGCTATAATCACGAAGGATTATAACTATCGTGTTTACAATCACGTTTCAAAGTTCAATTGAACTTTGACTTGACCAATTGATGGTCAAAACCGAAAGTCAAACTGTTGGCCAAACGTTTGACTTTCTGCACTACATAAGGAAAAAGCAATAAAAAGAATGAAAGAAGCTCACTTAGGGTCCTTGCTATCTTTTCAACAAGAAGACAAAGTCCCAATTCAGCTTAGGAGAGCTCCAAAGCAGATGTGAAGGAGAGAAAGAAGGAATGAGCAATGAACAAGTGAATGGAGTGGCCTATTTATACTTGTTGGTGATCAACAAGATCATGACAAGTGGTTTGTTTAGCCATTAAGCAATGAATCACAACCATACAAGTGTAATTGACAGCTATACTTTGCTTGGAGAGGTGCTAACTTGGTCACCACACAAAGGAATTGCAAGAAAGGTCCCTGAATTGTCAAACTGATGCTGAAAACAATGTTTCTGCCCAGATGTGATGGTCGCGTAGCGCGACCACAAGGCCTTATGGTCGTCGCGCTACGCGACGGTGTAGGCTGAACTTTCAAAGTTTGGCAGAAATGGTCCCTGCACGTTTTTAAGCTTGTTTTCGATGCGTTTAAACCCCGTTAACCTCATTTCAAGGCTCTAAAATGAAGTTAAAGTATAGGGGACTCAAAACATGCTCAAAAATATCTCGGATGTCGGTCCGTTTGATTGTACAATCGCGTTGTTCGGTTAATTACGACGGAAGTCGTAACGAACACAAAATCGATCCAAATTAAGCGACGAATGGAATTTTTGCATGCCAATCACTAAAATAAAAATATTTTAGTGTGTACAAAAATTTTGGATGTTCAGATGTGGTCAGTGTGACAACTCGAATTTCCAAGATTTCTATTTCGCATTTATTGCACATTCGTTGTTTGTTTAGTAGTTATTTGCACACTTAATTCGTTATGGAACGCTAACGTTTTGATACAACGAAGTATATTATGTGAATGTGTTCGGTTACGTGTTAATTGTGAAAAGACTTGTCTAGTGCATAAAATTGGTGGTGAAATTGTGAAATTGTTGTGAGATGGTGTGCTTGTGTAAAATGTAACAATTAAGGGTGTGTAGAGTAATTAGTGAAACTTATATGATACTTAACCCTAATTCTTCACTAAATCACACACAAGAAAACAAAGCACGTACAATTCATTTCTCTAGCAATCATCATCACCACCATCATTGGCACAAGGCATTCATCACTTTCGATTTCTCTATTTCTCTAGAATCATCTCAAGGTAATTGTTTATTGATTATGTGTTCATGAAAACCTTAATTGATTGTTTGATTTACATAAATTCTTGATTCTTGTAATCCTTGCAAACCCTAGCTCTTTACATGATGTTCTGTGATAATTGTTTGAATTCTGATTATGGTGATAAGAATGTTAATTAGTCATATAATCAATTGCTTAATGATTTGGATGCATGGTATGTGAAGAAATGCAAACTGTTAGTTGAAATCCTGCTATGCGATGGCTCGAATTAGGGTTTTCTGGATTATGAATAAACGTAACTGACGTCTTGATGTATTCGTAACTGTTCAATCAGTTCTGGGTGTTAATTGATGCGTAAGTCTGAGTTTATGTAGTTGTTATGTCCGAGTTATTGAGGTACAATGGATCCGAGTTAATTGCTTGTTTTGTTGCCCGAGTTTATTTAATCAGGTATAGTCTGAGTTTAATCCATCAAGTGGGGTCCGAATTTAATGAATAGAAATGAGGCCCGAGTTTTGTAATGGTTTGATGACCGAGTTTATTAAGTAATACATGGACCGAGTTTATTATGTTCACAAGGTCCGAGTTTAATGAACCAATATGGACCGCGTTTAATAAGTTTATGAAATGTCTGAGTTTATGCAAGATCAAACAAGGTCCGAGTTTAATTAATTAGAGAGGGGTCCGAGTTTAAAAGGCTGATCATGTCCGAATTTTTATGTTTGGAATGCAAGAGAGGTCCGACTTTGTTGAGCATCTTGTCCGAGTTTAAGGAACTCTCCCCTAGTCCGACTTTATTTGAATAAACATTATGACCGAGTTAAATAGTTGAAGGTTGTCTGAGTTTAACATACTTAATGTGGTCCGAGTTTGATCCCACTCCCCATAGGTCCGAGTTTGTGGCCCAAACACTTGTCCGAGCCTTATGCATGTAAGGGGGTTCTGAATTTTGTGACTTGATATCTTGCCCGACCTTTAAAGCCCTCACCATTTTCTTATCTGAGTTTTAAACAGGGGAAAACCCCCCCACACTTGTCTGAGCTACTGAGAAGGGCAAGGCCCTGTCTGACTCTGTGTACGTTTAATTTGAGACCATGAATGTGTATTATAAAATGATTGAATCGGATAAGGTGTATATGTCGTTTTCTTAAGTCGTTGACTCAGTTAAACTTGTTAAGTTTATCAACGCTGTCGAGTATGCGAAGTATGTTAATAGTGACAAACTTGTTAATCACCATGTTAGACTGAATTGTGAAATGCAGAAGTGTGACGTATGAATTACGTGAATACAATTAACTGCTTACGTGATGTATGATTCTGTTTATGATCGTATGATGCTGAATGTAACTGTATGATCCTACATGTACGAACAGTCTATGTGATATCATCCTGTACACAATAAGCACACAAAAACACAGTTGTTTCAATATCGAAGATTGTGAACCCTAATGGAATGAATCATGTGCAATATATCCTAGGTCGTGAGTAACGGACTTAGAGATTTATAAACACTAGAAGCAATAACATACAGAGCAAACCAAGGTGAGTTCACACTCTTACCAAGGCATGGGATTCCCGGGGTGTTGGGAATGGGATTGAAAGGTTGATTAGATACTCTATTGACACTATGACTAGACTACCACTTTACTATCCTCGGTTGTGAAGGATACCTATAGTTACGAGTAGTCTAGTGGTTATACAACGTGGAACACCACCACCAGTAACGTGGAACACCACCACCAGTAACGTGGAACACCACCACCAGTAACGTGGAACACCACCACCAGTAACGTGGAACACCACCACCAGTAACGTGGAACACCACCACCAGTAACGTGGAACACCACCACCAGTAACGTGGAACACCACCACCAGTAACGTGGAACACCACCACCAGTAACGTGGAACACCACCACCAGTAACGTGGAACACCACCACCAGTAACGTGGAACACCACCACCAGTAACGTGGAACACCACCACCAATAGAACATACAAACGGCCCAGTAGAGCCACCTGTTACAAACGAACTTACTATTACGCATTTACTTTCTGTGAACTCGCTCAACTAGTTTGTTGATCATTCTGTTACATGCCTTGCAGATCGTTAGGTACTTGGAGCTTGCACTGGAGAAGCGGGTCGTTGTGGGCAAGGATCGTGGCTTTTCTGTTGAGCTATTATGACACTTAAAACTGTTAACTACTACTGGTTTATTTACTATGCTTCCGCTACATTTTGAAACTATGGTTATGTTTTGAACACCTTTCGTATTGAATGGATGGTTTACATTTATTTTACTTAATATTAATTGCATGTTCAATATGATTGGTGGCTTGATCCTGGTCAGTCACGCTCCCAAGCGGCGATACTCCGCGTGTGGATTTTTGGGGGTTGTGACAGATTGGTATCAGAGCCATTGGTTATAGAGAACTTGGTTTTAATATGGGAAAACGTTTTTATTAAAACCAGACTATAACCAGAAAAGTGCTCTCAAACGATCCACAACGACGCTTCGCTCCACGTGCAAGACTCGACATCCTAGGTAATAAGGTTTATGTTTGTTACCTGCTTGCTAGAACTGCATAGAACTTTGCTCGTAGTATGCTTACATTACATTGCTCACAACTTGTTATTGCTTGAGAACACATACGTGCTTACACTCTTCTGTCATCGCACTATTCGTGAACCATTCTTACTTATGCTACCTTTACTGTTCGATCATGTCTGGACGTGTTGGCATGACTCAAGCCCAGTTGACGGCTCTCATTAACGAACAAGTTGCTGCGGCACTTGCAGCCGCACAAGCAGGAGGTATAACCTGCTATTCCAGACCTATTCTAGGATGTTAGATCCTACTCTCGTGACCCAACTCTCGCGCTTAACCTTGACCTATCTTTCTCGCGCAACGGGTCAGAACGCATAGCAACATGCCTGCACATTCAAGAACTTTATGGACTGTCGTCCAAATTCTTTCAGTGGCACCGAGGGGGCAGTGGGACTCCTCCATTGGTTTGAAAAGCTAGAGTCAGTATTCGAAATGTGCGAGTGCCCTGAGGCTCGCAAGGTCAAGTATGCCACTGGCACTTTGGAAGGAATCGCGTTGACTTGGTGGAACGCGCAAGTACAGATCTTAGGGTTGGCAGCTGCTAACGCCACACCCTGGAACGATTTCAAGGAACTTATCAAGAGGGAATACTGCACCCGTGAAGATATTCACAAGCTGGAAGACGAGCTGTATAATTTGAAAATGGTTGGATCTGAGATTGAAGCGTATACCAAACGGTCGAATGAGCTGGCTGTGTTGTGTCCAACCATGGTGGACCCTCCAAGCAAGCATATCGAATTGTATCACAAGGGTCTAGCCTCAGAAATTCAGAGCTATGCTACATCGGCTAACCTCGACAACATTCAAGACATTCAGTGTCTTGCTTATCGCCTCACGGATCAGGCAGTGGAACAGAACAGGCTGCCTAGTTGTATCAGCGCTATTACTACCGCTACCACTACTGCTACCACCACTTCTGCTACTCCCAGTGACAACAAGAGGAAATGGGAGGGGGATTCCAGTAAGGGATCGGTTTCTGTTCAGTCTCAGCAGCGCAAGACAAATGACTATCAGAACCCGAGCCAGCAATCATCTGGCAGTCAGGGACAGGGTGGATATCGAGGAATTCACCCATTGTGTAATAAGTGCAACCGACACCACAGTGGAAGATGTCGCAGGGAACAATGTCAAAGATGCCTCAAGATGGGTCATGAGGCTAAGGATTGTAGAAGCTCTCGGCCAGCAAATCAGAACCAGCAACTTCCGCCACCAGTTCCTCAAAACCTGCAACAGCAGCAACCACAGCGTGGAAACCGGGGATGTTTCCAGTGTGGGGCAGAAGGACATTACAAACGTGATTGCCCTCAGTTGAACCAGAATCAGAACCACAACAATAACCAGGGCAACGGGAACAACAACAACAACAACAACAACGGGGGAAACAACAATAACAATGGCAACGAGGCAAGAGGTCGAGTTTTCGTGTTAGGAGGACGAGGAGATGCAATGAATGATATTTGAACTTATAACTTATTTTGGGTTTTCATTGTTATGTTTTCGCTACTCAAACAAAGTTTGGTTTGAACATTAATCGTGTTGGGTTTTATGAATTATTTTAACTACTATACTTTATGTTTGATATGATGAATGGCTTGATATTATTGAGTGCACCTACCGTATTTATGGACTTTATGAACAGGGTGTGCAAACCCTATTTTGCGACTTCTGGCTACGTGAAGTCCACTTCTTAGGCCATGTGGTGAACAGGGATGGGATCCATGTTGATCCATCCAAGGTAGATTCGACCAGGAACTGGCCAGCACCACGTACACCGACAGAAATACGCCAATTCTTGGGTTTGGCGGGCTACTACAGGCGATTTATTAAAGACTTCTCCAAGATCGCGCAACCACTTACTATGCTAACACAGAAAGGTGTCGTTTACAGATGGGGTAATACGCAAGAGACCGCTTTTCAGTACCTAAAGGATAGACTCTGCAGCGCACCTATTCTTTCATTGCCAGAGGGCACAGATGACTTCGTGGTATACTGTGATGCATCCATCCAGGGTCTTGGATGTGTGTTGATGCAACGTGATAAAGTGATAGCCTACGCTTCTCGGCAACTCAAGGTTCATGAACGGAACTACACGACGCACGATTTAGAGCTGGGAGCTGTTGTTTTCGCGCTTAAGATATGGCGACACTACCTGTACGGTACCAGGTGCACGATTTACACCGATCACAGGAGTCTCGAGCATATCATCAAGCAGAAGGAATTATATATGCGTCAACGACGATGGGTCGAACTGCTTAACGACTATTCAGTCCAGTCTTCCTGCACAGATACGAGCTGCTCAGTTAGAAGCACTAAAACCCGAAAACGTTAAAGCTGAAGCCTTACGCGGATCAAGGCAACGCATGGAACAAAAGGAAGACGGCGCCTACTATGTAACGGGGCGTATTTGGGTCCCACTTTATGGCGGTTTACGCGAACTTGTAATGGATGAAGCTCACAAGTCTCGCTATTCGGTACATCCAGGGTCGGATAAAATGTACCACGACATCAGCACTACTTATTGGTGGCCTAGTATGAAGGCTCACATCGCCACCTATGTTGGCAAATGCTTAACCTGTGCGAGAGTCAAGGTTGAATATCAGAAACCAGCTGGTCTACTTCAGCAGCCCAAGATACCGCAGTGGAAATGGGGAGAAATTTCCATGGATTTCGTTACGAGCTTACCTAGGTCCCAGCGTGGGAATGACACTATTTGGGTAATCGTTGATCGACTCACAAAGTCTGCTCACTTCTTGGCTATCAAAGAAACGGATAAGTTTTCTACCCTAGCAGACGTTTATCTTAAAGAAGTTGTTTCGAGGCACGGAGTGCCCACTTCTATTATTTCGGATCGCGATGCACGATTCACGTCAGAGCTATGGCAAGCAATGCACAAATCCTTCGGCTCACGATTAGACATGAGCACAGCATATCATCCTCAGACGGATGGGCAGTCTGAGCGAACTATCCAAACTCTAGAAGACATGCTTCGAGCGTGTGTCATCGATTTCGGCAACGGCTGGGAAAAACACCTCCCTTTAGTAGAGTTTTCATACAATAACAGCTACCACACCAGCATTCAAACCTCTCCATTCGAGGCATTGTACGGACGTAAATGCCGGCCACCTCTCGGTTGGGTAGAGGTGGGGGATAGTCAGATTACGGGTCCAGAGATTTTAGTGGACGCCACAGAAAAGATTGCACAGATACGACAACGCATGGCGGCAGCACGCGACCGTCAGAAAGCCTACGCGGGCAAGCGTAGCAAGCCTTGGAATTTCAGGTCGGGGACCGGGTTTTATTAAAAGTCTCACCCTGGAAGGGTGTGGTTCGTTTAGGCAAACGAGGCAAACTCAACCCACGGTATGTTGGACCGTTCGAAATCACTGAAAGAAATAGGCCCAGTAGCCTACAGACTGAACCTAACAGCTGAACTCGGTGCAGTTCACAATGTATTTCACGTGTCAAATCTGAAGAAGTGTCTGTCAGATGAGACCCTCATAGTTCCTTTTAAGGAACTCACTATCGACGAGCGGTTGCAGTTCGTCGAGGAACCAGTTGAAATCACGGACCGGGATGTAAGGTCCTCAAACACAAGAGAATCCCTCTTGTTCGAGTTCGTTGGAACTCCCGACGTGGCCCAGAGTACACCTGGGAACGCGAAGATCAGATGACAGAAAAGTACCCCAGTTATTCGAAACCAATGCAACCACTACTGAGGCTGAAGCTACTACTACTGAATTTCGGGACGAAATTCCAAATCAACGGGGGGATGATGTGACACCCCAGGAAAACCAGTGAACGATATAACTTACTTAGCTTCCTCAGTGAGTGCGTACCAAATTTCGGGACGAAATTTCTTTCAAGTTGGGGATAATGTGACAACTCGAATTTCCAAGATTTCTATTTCGCATTTATTGCACATTCGTTGTTTGTTTAGTAGTTATTTGCACACTTAATTCGTTATGGAACGCTAACGTTTTGATACAACGAAGTATATTATGTGAATGTGTTCGGTTACGTGTTAATTGTGAAAAGACTTGTGTAGTGCATAAAATTGGTGGTGAAATTGTGAAATTGTTGTGAGATGGTGTGCTTGTGTAAAATGTAACAATTAAGGGTGTGTAGAGTAATTAGTGAAACTTATATGATACTTAACCCTAATTCTTCACTAAATCACACACAAGAAAACAAAGCACGTACAATTCATTTCTCTAGCAATCATCATCACCACCATCATTGGCACAAGGCATTCATCACTTTCGATTTCTCTATTTCTCTAGAATCATCTCAAGGTAATTGTTTATTGATTATGTGTTCATGAAAACCTTAATTGATTGTTTGATTTACATAAATTCTTGATTCTTGTAATCCTTGCAAACCCTAGCTCTTTACATGATGTTCTGTGATAATTGTTTGAATTCTGATTATGGTGATAAGAATGTTAATTAGTCATATAATCAATTGCTTAATGATTTGGATGCATGGTATGTGAAGAAATGCAAACTGTTAGTTGAAATCCTGCTATGCGATGGCTCGAATTAGGGTTTTCTGGATTATGAATAAACGTAACTGACGTCTTGATGTATTCGTAACTGTTCAATCAGTTCTGGGTGTTAATTGATGCGTAAGTCTGAGTTTATGTAGTTGTTATGTCCGAGTTATTGAGGTACAATGGATCCGAGTTAATTGCTTGTTTTGTTGCCCGAGTTTATTTAATCAGGTATAGTCTGAGTTTAATCCATCAAGTGGGGTCCGAATTTAATGAATAGAAATGAGGCCCGAGTTTTGTAATGGTTTGATGACCGAGTTTATTAAGTAATACATGGACCGAGTTTATTATGTTCACAAGGTCCGAGTTTAATGAACCAATATGGACCGCGTTTAATAAGTTTATGAAATGTCTGAGTTTATGCAAGATCAAACAAGGTCCGAGTTTAATTAATTAGAGAGGGGTCCGAGTTTAAAAGGCTGATCATGTCCGAATTTTTATGTTTGGAATGCAAGAGAGGTCCGACTTTGTTGAGCATCTTGTCCGAGTTTAAGGAACTCTCCCCTAGTCCGACTTTATTTGAATAAACATTATGACCGAGTTAAATAGTTGAAGGTTGTCTGAGTTTAACATACTTAATGTGGTCCGAGTTTGATCCCACTCCCCATAGGTCCGAGTTTGTGGCCCAAACACTTGTCCGAGCCTTATGCATGTAAGGGGGTTCTGAATTTTGTGACTTGATATCTTGCCCGACCTTTAAAGCCCTCACCATTTTCTTATCTGAGTTTTAAACAGGGGAAAACCCCCCCACACTTGTCTGAGCTACTGAGAAGGGCAAGGCCCTGTCTGACTCTGTGTACGTTTAATTTGAGACCATGAATGTGTATTATAAAATGATTGAATCGGATAAGGTGTATATGTCGTTTTCTTAAGTCGTTGACTCAGTTAAACTTGTTAAGTTTATCAACGCTGTCGAGTATGCGAAGTATGTTAATAGTGACAAACTTGTTAATCACCATGTTAGACTGAATTGTGAAATGCAGAAGTGTGACGTATGAATTACGTGAATACAATTAACTGCTTACGTGATGTATGATTCTGTTTATGATCGTATGATGCTGAATGTAACTGTATGATCCTACATGTACGAACAGTCTATGTGATATCATCCTGTACACAATAAGCACACAAAAACACAGTTGTTTCAATATCGAAGATTGTGAACCCTAATGGAATGAATCATGTGCAATATATCCTAGGTCGTGAGTAACGGACTTAGAGATTTATAAACACTAGAAGCAATAACATACAGAGCAAACCAAGGTGAGTTCACACTCTTACCAAGGCATGGGATTCCCGGGGTGTTGGGAATGGGATTGAAAGGTTGATTAGATACTCTATTGACACTATGACTAGACTACCACTTTACTATCCTCGGTTGTGAAGGATACCTATAGTTACGAGTAGTCTAGTGGTTATACAACGTGGAACACCACCACCAGTAACGTGGAACACCACCACCAGTAACGTGGAACACCACCACCAGTAACGTGGAACACCACCACCAGTAACGTGGAACACCACCACCAGTAACGTGGAACACCACCACCAGTAACGTGGAACACCACCACCAGTAACGTGGAACACCACCACCAGTAACGTGGAACACCACCACCAGTAACGTGGAACACCACCACCAGTAACGTGGAACACCACCACCAGTAACGTGGAACACCACCACCAGTAACGTGGAACACCACCACCAATAGAACATACAAACGGCCCAGTAGAGCCACCTGTTACAAACGAACTTACTATTACGCATTTACTTTCTGTGAACTCGCTCAACTAGTTTGTTGATCATTCTGTTACATGCCTTGCAGATCGTTAGGTACTTGGAGCTTGCACTGGAGAAGCGGGTCGTTGTGGGCAAGGATCGTGGCTTTTCTGTTGAGCTATTATGACACTTAAAACTGTTAACTACTACTGGTTTATTTACTATGCTTCCGCTACATTTTGAAACTATGGTTATGTTTTGAACACCTTTCGTATTGAATGGATGGTTTACATTTATTTTACTTAATATTAATTGCATGTTCAATATGATTGGTGGCTTGATCCTGGTCAGTCACGCTCCCAAGCGGCGATACTCCGCGTGTGGATTTTTGGGGGTGTGACAGTCAGAACGTAAGATATGCGCGAAAATGCAAACTTACGCCGTTTTTGACACTTTTAGTCCCTGTAAGATCATATAAGCATGTTTTCGCACACCGAACCTATCAAAGCTTATTTCTAAGCTATGTTTAGGTTATATATGGTATGTTTAGCTTATGATCAAGTTCTGGACTATTCGTTACCTTACGAATCGGTATAGTTTCACAGTTTGACGCAATTAGTCCCTGCGATCGAATAAACTTGTTTTTGCCATACCAAACCTTCCAAAACTTATTTCTAAGTTATGTAAAGGTCATTTAAAGTATGTTAAGCCTATTTCACTATTCCGGAGTGTTTGTTGCGCTAAAACTGATTACGTCTACGCACCATGCGCATATAACTTTCCAGAAAGCGATTTAAAGCTCGGAATTGAACAAGAATTGATATGTGCAAAGGATACACATATTTATACAAATCCCAGGTATGAAACACAATGTTTCATAGGTTTGGCATTTGTTTGGTGTTCGTGGTGACACAGGTGTCACATTTGGTACCCTATTAAGGATTTATAGTGGTACTTTAGATATTCGTCATGTGTTGTAACTTGCGCCTTGTATTTCGTTTTCCTTAGAAGAAACGGGTACTTAGGAATTACGTGGAAGACGCAAGAGATCATAGAATGGGAGAATTTTGGGGGTAGTTTGTTCTTCAAGGAATACGGTTCTTTGATTGTCGGTATTGTAAGGGATATGTCGTTTATACATGCAACCACAGAAATACATTGTAATGTAAATAAAAGATTTATTTATAAACAACGATAACAACTGTTTCTTGGATCTTGACAACAAAAGAAAATAATACATGAGACGTGATTATTTCTAAACGATGTTGTCTTCTAGTCAGTCAGATGCTTATCCCTGTGCTGGATTTGCATTAGCAAGCCTTGGGCAATTTCTTCGGAAATGACCCATCTCGCCACAGTTGAAACAAGAGCCTGGTAGAAAACGACCTTGAGTAGGATTGTTGCCAGCTTGGTTTGGCGCAGCTGCAGCTGGACAGACTCTTGCTGTGTGGCCTATAAGTCCACAAGTTTGGCATTTGCGGCACTGCATATTGGCGTGATGATAGAGGCCACAGTGGTTGCACAAAGGTGCAGTTCCATTGTATGGTTTTCTAGCAGGGGGTTGAGCTGGTTGGTTGGGGACGGCTTGACCATTGTGAGCGACCACGGCAAAGTTCTGAGAAGCCTTCCGCTTCTTTGACTTCTTAGGGGATTCAATCTGTTCATCCATGGTCTTTGATTCCACGATTGGGTTCGATTCCCCGACCGGTTTCTTGTAACCTTTTCGGAAAAGTTTACCTTTCCTAATCTTTGATTTAGTCAGGGTTGCAGATAGCTCAATGGTCTGTCTAACTGTAGTAGGGTTGCTACCAGTCACAATGTCTTGTATTGAGTCAGGGAGGCCATCAATGTACTTTTCGATTGCCTTATCCAAAGGTGTAACCATATCCGGGCATAACAAACTTAACTCCTCATAACGATCCGTGTAGGCTCGATGCTCACCGCTAGCTTGCTTAAGATCGTCGAACTCCGTTTCCAAGGCCCTGATCTCGTGACGAGGACAGAATTCCTTCATCATCAGAGCTCGAAGCTCTTGCCATGTTTGAGCCAGTGCCACATCGGCACCCCTATCTCTCATCACACCATTCCACCATGTCAAAGCTCGTTTCTCAAAGACGCTAGATGCGAATTCTACCTTTCGCTTGTTTGGACATTGAACATGTCTGAAGGTGCTCTCTAAACTCTCGAACCATTGTAGAAGTGCAGTCGCTCCTTGAGACCCAGAAAACTTTGATGGCTTAGCTGAGTTGAACGTCTTGAAGTTGCAGGGGGCATTATGGTTGTTGTTGGCTTGGTTCCATTGAGCAAAGAGGTTTGGGAATTGAGCAGCCATTTGCTGCGCAATGATCTCTCCCAGTTCGGTGGTTGCTATCTGGTTTTCGCGTCGAGGAGGCATTCTAAAAGAGAAACAAGAAAGAAAACAAATGAAATGGTATTTGGTAAGAATAGGATGTTACAATTACCGACCATAATCATGGTTGATGGTCATTTGTTTGAACCACGAAGCAAACAAACAACACCAAGGCTGAATCAAAGCAAATAGATCCTCATAGTGTATCGCGAAGACATGCTCGCCCATAAATGGACACTCACCCCAAGAGTTCCCAGGTAAGACTGACTGGTCTGATTATGTGGATTTGTACGAACACTCTAGCCTTAGACAGAAAACCCAGAGTACAGGCATTCACTCTTCCAGTTTGCACGTGTTCACACTATTTAGGACCCAAAACTTTGACGAGAGTTTTGAAAATTCAAAGGGGTTCAAAACCTTATAACAGAGGGTTCAAAACCTAGTAATCAATCATCCTAGAACAGATGATTTGTTCTCAAAGCGGTTTTGAAATTTATGTTCTTGTTGTGGTCGTCGCCTAAGGATAGGTGACGGTATTGTTTTGTGACTAAACGCAAGTAAACTCGCGTTAGGGTCCTAGGAAGGTTATAGACTAGGTCAAAGCATTACTAATAACCTAATTCCCTATAACCATTGGCTCTGATACCAACTTTTCTGTCACACCCCGACCACGTAGAACATACAAAACGTGGCGGAAACGTCGGGGAGTGTTGTAACATAATTTATTATTTCAAATCCATGGCAATTGAAGTTTCGTTTTATTAATCAAACATGAGAGTTTACATTGTTTTAAACAAGAACCAAAGAGTACATAACATAATTTAACTAGTTCTTGTCTCGTTTTAAGTCACTAAGGCACAGGTCCGCCTAAGTATGTCTTGATAAGTCCTATGCATCATCTCCTGAAAACACATGTGAAAATAGGTACGTCAGCATAAAAATGCCTGTGAGATACATTGGTTTTGTGAAAACGGAATTCATGACTTATGTTTGAGAAAATGTTTAGTCATGAACCTTGTAATTTACTTTGTCTTGTAAATCATTTGAAAAACGATCAGATCAGATGATATGTATAAATAAGAGAACACTGTATGGTTAAACGGATAACCATGTAAAATGTATTTGTATAAGATAAGTCGTTTGTAAAACAATGTCTCGTGAAAAGTGTGTTACTTGTATAAAATGTCATATGTCTCAAATTGAAATGATTCAAATAACGCTACGATATGTAATACCATACAAACACTTATATATAGGAAGTACCAGCGGCGTATCCACCATGCTTGTATCATATTACACACGCCTCGTTACTTAATCACTTACTCAAACCAAACCATCAAGATGAAGTGTTTAAAAATTGTAGAAATGTTCATGTATAGTCAAATGTCTATTGTTAAATGTAAATCATGTCAACAGACACAACTGGTTCACACGGTTCACTGGTTACAGACGGTTCATGAAATCAAAGGGGTAAGACGGTTCACATAGTCAAATGGTTACAACGGTTCAAAATGTAGCATAATGTGTTCATATGCTGGATGAGCATATGCAACAGAAATGCAATGTAAAACCATGTACTAAGTATGCACACAATGGGCATATATAGCATGAAATGTAATGTATAACAATGTACTAAGTACCCACACAATGGGCATACATAGCATGTAATGTAAAGCAATGTACTAAGTACGCACACAATGGGCATACATAGCATAAACACAATGAAATCATGTACTATATATGTACTATCCAACATAGCAAGTATATGATGTGAAAACCGGAAAGCATGAAAGTAATAAGTAGGCACATGTGTTTCACCCCAAAACAGTTTGGAAAACAGTAAATGTGGGGTTCAATGTACTCACCTGAGATTGCTTTGAAGTTCTTGTATAATAACCAAACAATGCTAGATCACGGAATATCAAACGGCACCTAATAGGTAGCTATGTTAATATACCGGACCTAAATCGGAAGGATCGGATAGTATGCGGGTTTGTAAACCAAACGAGTACGGAGACTCGTGTAATATGGTTTAACCAAGCCTACATACTAAAATGAAACCTAACCTAAGTGCTTACGGCCCATAACGACCCGTTTAGGTAGCTTATGCTACCTTAACGCGTCATTCGCGTAGAACGCGTTTGGAACGCCTAACATCGTGACCACAAGGTATAACCTCGGAAGGTTACAGCTATGGTCACCTAATGTGTTTGGTCGGACCCTAATGATCGACCAAATGGGTCGGGTTCGAAAGTATAAGCGATGGTTTAGATCGCTTACCTTACGACCCTATATAAGTACTATACTAAAAGTGACGAGCTAAGCATGTTAGAACATGCTTAACTAAAAGTGACGACCCTATATAAGTACTATAACCATTGTGATCACGCTCACGTTATGAAGTTCCAATGAACTTCGTGTTGACCATAGGCTGGTCAATGCAGAAAGTCAACAAAACGTTGACTTTCGGACTCGAAAAGCGAATAAAAGAACTAAAGAACACTTACGAAGGGTCCCTGAATGCTAATCTAGATCAAAATGGCTCAGGTATGAAACAAAGGTTCCAACTTAGAGCTTTTGATCAGATTTTTGTGGGTTTTACTCAAAAGAGGGGGGGGGGGGGTTTATAGGAAAAGTAAAGTCGTTAGGATCGTTTCTTGAATATCGTGCCACGATCTTAAGCGTACACTTGTCACAAAGTTGTGGTGGCTCAAAATGACCCTTAACTCCTGAGATTGTGAAAGGGCATTGCCCTTTGGGATGTTTGAAAGGCCAATCTTAGCTAGAAAACAAAATTTCTGTTACTGAAGGGGCCATGCGGCCCGCATCAGGATATGCACAAACTCAGGCGGGCCGCCTGGGCATGCCTGATCTGCACATACTTTCAGAAATGGCAGTTTTGGTCCCTGTTGCATGTTTAAGCCATTTCCGACACTTCTAAGGCCTGTAAAGCCAACTTTAAGGCCCTAAAATGATGCCTAAACATTGTGGACATGAAACATGCTCAAAAATATGTCGGATGTTGGTTCGTTTGGCCGTACGAATGCGATGTTCGGTTAATTACGACGGAATGCGCATAAGCGCGAAAAAAGATCCAAAATGCGTGACGAATGGATTTTTCTCATGCCAAACACTAAGTCATAATATAAGGATGCTTACATAAATTTTTGGATGTCCGGATGTATTCAGAACGTAAGTTATGCGCGAAAGTGCAAACTTGTGCACTTTTTGACACTTTTAGTCCCTGAATGATCCAAAAGTTTGTTTTAGCATACCAAACCCCTCAAAGCCTATTTCTAAGCTATGTAAAGGATATTTATGGTACGTTTAACTTATGGACATGTTCCGGAATGTTCGTTACAGTTCAAATTGGCATACTTTCACAGTTTGTCAAGTTTAGTCCCTGTAAGCGAATTAACTTGTTTTTGCCATACCAAAGCCTTCAAAACTTATTTCTAAGTCATGTAAAGGTTATTTAAGGTATGTTGAGTATATGTTGATGTTATGGAGTATTTGTCGTGTCACACCCCGACCCCGTAGGACAACAAACCGTGGCGGAAACATCGGGGAATGTTGTAACAGAAGCAATCGTTTCACAACCATGGATACAATAAGTGTTTCGTTTTATTGATAATATTAAGCATTGCATTGTCTTAACATAGAATAAACAAGTTTTATATTGTCTATCATAGTTATTATGTCACTAAGGCCTCGTCCAGATCCTATGTGACGCATGCATCCTAGCAGTCATTCAAGCATCAACACTTGAAACATATGTAAAAACTTAGTCAGCAAAGAAATGCTGGCGAGTACATAGGTTTTATAGGAGTGTCGAATTCATGGCTAGTTTAAGTGTTGCAATACTTTATTAAAAACTTTGTTTTGAAAAGAGTATAATATTGCAACTTAATTAACCAACTCGAATCAAGCGGGTTATAGTTTATAAAACCTCGTAGCCATGATTCTTAACCCAAAACCTTTGCTTTAGAACACCAACTTGTAAAACATCTTGCAATAACTCGTTAAAAGCTCGTATAGTTCATATCTCTTAGAAAAACATCGTTGTGTGATGTCGTTTCAAAATCGTTTACCCAAGTGAACTAAATAACACCACGATATGTAATATGATGAAAACACTTATATATAAGAAGTACCAACGGCGTATCTACCATGTTTTCACCACATTACACCCGTCTCGTTATCTAAACACTTAACCAAAAACCAATCGCTTATCGTAATCGTTTGACATCGTTTCCAAGTCGTCCCCAAATCGTTTACTCGTTTCACCTCGTGTATCTTGTTTCAAATCGTTTAACTCGTCTCAAAATCGTATTCGTTTTAATAGTGAAACTACTTTTGGTCGTCTCGCTAATAACATTCAAACCTGTGTGACTCGTTTATTGTTCAACTCGTTTTCGCATTAACAAACCTCCAAAGAGTAAGTTAACAATCATCAGATTCAGTCGTTACCCACAACCCCCACACATAACCATGGGTGTAGTGCAATAACGGGATTTGTCAGATCCTATGGTACCATAACCTAATACTGGTCGGCTTGATCAATGCTAATGAATGTCATTTGTTATGTAATTACAACCAACAAGTCGTGTGCACCATATCGAAATCGTTATTAGTTTTGTATAAACCACCTTAATCGTTTTTGAAACCATCGTTAAAACATCGAAATCGTTTTGATACATATGAATCACCCCAAAACAATTGAAAACAGTAAAATAGGGGAACTATGTACTCACCTTGGGTGCGTTTTTAAATGTTAACACAATCCCTCAAATTGTTTATGCGTCCTAAATAAAGTAAGGATGATTTTTAATAATCAAAATTCACATAAATACCGAAGTTTCTCCGATACTTAGAATTTTCACATAACTTCGAGTTTTCTCGAAAAGTTATTATTTTTGATTATTTTGGTGTATTTGTATATATACATATACTCAAGCGTAATACGCATAATCTTGTCAACACTAACACATCATCATACGCATATTGTAAAGCACATAGCACATTGTGACACATTAAATTTACTCATGAACGACCCATCATAGTTATGTCGAAAGACACTTATTTTAGCGTTTCGGTAACATTTTTGAGCGTCGGAAGTCACGTATGACTAACCGAACACCAAGTAAACTTAGTATAAGTTAAAATACTTGTTTTTATATCAAAAATATCAGTTTGGTTACTGATCAAAAACAGTTTAATAAAAATCCTTCGAAAAGGCGATTTTTAACCGTTTCACCGCATAGTTTTGCATCAAACGTTACCCGAACCATCCCAAATCGAAACGACTTGAAATTTTGACATAACCCATGTTATTTACTGAATAAAATAATGGTTATACTCACAATAGTGCAGGTCTTAAATAGAGCATATAAATCATGCAAATTTCACATATTTTATCACTTTTTAAGCTATATGTACAACATGCAATGCTACCAAACCTATGTCAAAGTTTTATGCCATTATATTACACCAAATAATGTTATTTTTAGTGTTTATAACCTGTTCAAAAACATTTTTGTCATACAACCATTTTTTTTATCACTTCTTGAGCTTTAAATCAACATGTATCCTCATGTACAAGTGCCTAAAACACACTATCATAGCATCATCACTTTATATGAGTTTAGATGCATCTAATATGTGATTTATTGATGTTATTTGCTGATGTACTTGAACAATTATCATATCATACACAAATCATCAATCACTTGCATTTAAACTATTATTCAAGAACATGCAACAACATAAACAAGTATTTAACAAGAAATCAAACTTCAAGACTCATACACACATATATATATGTACGGTTATACACACATACATATCACCACCATTTTTTATTTGTTTCAAGACCCATTTCTTTTAGATTTCAAGTTTAGTGAAAATCCCAAGATTCAAGAGAAACTTCAAATCATCAAGAACAACCAAGAATCAAAAGTATGATTTTAACATTAGTGTTATACCTTCAAGATTCAAGTAGGTTATGGGATGAGATTTTGATGATAGAAAGCTTGAAATTACTTGAATGCACCTTGGAAACGCCTTTAGATCTTCACGCCAACTTGAAGGTTGCTAGAAATGAGCTTGAATATGAAGAACAAGACTTGAAGGTGATGAAGATGGAGAGAGAGAGGGGACGGTCATGAGGGGGAGGGAGAGAGGAGTTGAGTGTTGTAATGATCTTTTGGATTGTGTAGGACATTTATAGAGATTTTCATGATCTTATAAAATCTAAAGAAATCAAAATAAAATCCAAGAAAGATATGAATGGATTATGGAAGATTTTTGCAAGATCTTGAAAATATATGGTGGGGGCCACCCAATATATTACAATCGTATATGCATATGGGGGAGGGGGTAGAGTGTAATTTTATTGGTAAGTAAGATAGAAGTAGGTGTTTAATCGGGTACCGGGTATTTTATCTAGCGTTTAAATCCCGATTTATGGCGTTCCAATTTATTTTTATTATTCTATAAAAATAAACTCGCCAAAATATTACTGAAATAAATTTCAGTTGCCAAGACTGGCTGCGTTGTCCGCGTTTCGCAGTAAAAGCACTGTGTCGCGCAGAAACACGCGGTACGTGCTTAAACTTGGAAAATAACGTTTTAAGCGTTTTAATTTATTTTTCAACACAAACCTGATTAAAATAAGATTTTAATCATAACATAATATTTGTGGGATTTAAATATTATCCGGGCGGTCACCAACGTTCGTTTCGCAGTTTTGTCGTAATTAGTTCTTTAGTTCAAATAAACATGTTTTCGCCATACCGAATCCTTTGAAACTTATTTCTAAGTAATGTAAGGGATATTTAGGGTATGTTTGGCTTACGTCACAGTTCTGGAATGTAGGTCGCGTTAAACTGATTGTGTTTAAGCACCAGTTTCGTATAACCTTCCAGAAAGTGATTTAAAGTTTGAAGTCGAAATCGAATCAAATTGTAAAATTGTCAAACACAAATACACATATATTTACACTAAAGCACATTGTTTTATTGATAATCACCATTGTTTTACATCGTACAGAGATTACAGAACACAGTTGTTACAGTCTCCCCTACTTTAGGAAATTTCGTCCCGAAATTTTATTTAGAGGAAACTTGTGAAAGCTTGAAACATGAAGTCGAAAAGATAAAACAACACCGGTTAGGGTTCCGAACTTCTAGTAACTTTAAATAACATTATGCTTGCAAGGCAAGAGGGACACTTATATACAAGTATATGAAGCGTCATTGGTGCGTCCACCGTACCTTCATTACATTGTTCACATTTCGTTATTGTTGTCACTATTGGTTCTTACACATGATAAATCTTACTGTGGTTTCTGTGCACTGAATTTTTATAATTATGTACGCGTCCATAATTACGTCATCCTTGCATAGTCCACACAGTGCATTTAATATTGTGTAGGGGAAAAACCGAATGAATGAACCTGTGATGAGTGTGACTGGGCCACCATAGGGTCCTTTCAGCTGTATCATCACATGCCACTCTTAACCATATTTTGAATCAATCTTTAACTAGACCACTCAAGGGTCTATTTTCGAATCATGGAATTGTACTATATAATCCAAGGGTCTTAACTACCACCTAGAAACCCATTAAGGATTTAAGATAGTACCTTTTGATATCCTATTATGAATCCCTCATATGAGGATATGGAAGATTCTATGAGGATTTGGATAACGAAAATCGGATCTCATAATAAAAGAGAACACCTAAACACATAATCGCATTAATCGTTTAACTTGACCTTTAATTTGTTATCTTTGGACACCGGTATTTAAAGCATCCCAGGAATCAAATCAGGGCTCCGGTTTGAAATTCCATGGGCTTGCGTCCCAAATCTGCATAACTCTTTTGACGGCTTCTAGCGGTCATAAGATTATCGTGGATTTTCTTGATTTTGTCCGTTGTTTCCAGAACGAGCTCAGGTCCAGTAAGCTGAGCTTCACTAGCCTCGTTCCAACAGACAGGTGAACGACATTTTCGACCGTAGAGAGCTTCGAAGGGTGCCATTTTAATGCTAGCATGATAACTATTGTTGTAAGAGAACTCGATCATTGGCAGATGAGAATCCCAATTACCACCAAAGTCTATCACGCATGCTCTAAGCATATCCTCCAAAGTTTGAATTGTCCTCTCGGATTGACCATCTGTTTGGGGATCATAAGCAGTGCTTAGATTTAGTTGGGTTCCCAAAGCAGATTGCATGGCCTTCCAAAAATGAGATGAAAATCGAGCATCACGATCCGAAATGATATCCAAAGGAACACCATGTCGTGATACAATCTCGTCTACATAGATCTTGGCAAGCTTCTCAGCAGATAGGTCCTCGCGAATCGGGAGAAAATGAGCTGACTTCGTTAATCGATCGATAACAACCCAGATAGCATCATGACCTTTAGAAGTACGCGGTAGCTTAGTGATGAGATCCATCGCAATGCTCTCCCACTTCCAAACCGGTATCTCGGGTTGTACGAGCAAACCAGAAGGTCGTTGATGTTCAGCCTTAACTTTAAGACAAGTTAGGCATTTCAATACGTACAAGGCAACATCTTTCTTCATACCAGGCCACCAGAACTTAGTACGAAGATCCTTGTACATTTTATCAGCACCAGGACGGATATAATATCGGGACTTGTGAGATTCGTCCATCACTAGGGTGCGGAGATCGTCTTGTTTCGGGACCCACAAACGATCCTTGAAATAAAGCAAACCATCGCCTTTTGCTTCGAGTTTAAGCTCAAGCTGATGTGGTAATTCCATACCCATCAAATTTTGTGAGACACAAGATTGCTGAGCTTGAAGAACACGAGATTGAAGATCAGATAGTGTTTGAACGGAATGAAGCTTGACTCGCTCTTTTCGACTAAGCGCGTCGGCCACGGCATTCGCCTTACCAGGATGGTAGCGAATTTCGCAATCGTAATCATTCAAGAGTTCAACCCAACGTCGTTGCCTCATGTTCAGCTCTTTCTGATTAAGAATATGCTGAAGACTTTTGTGGTCTGTGAAAACCACACACTTCGTTCCATAGAGGTAGTGTCTCCAGATCTTAAGCGCGAAAACCACAGCTCCTAACTCGAGATCATGAGTCGTATAGTTCTTCTCGTGGATTTTCAGCTGTCGTGATGCGTATGCAATAACTTTACCTCGTTGCATGAGGACGCAACCAAGGCCTAAGTCGGATGCATCGCAATAGACAACGAAATCATCGTTTCCCTCGGGCAGAGATAGAACAGGAGCATTACATAACTTATGCTTCAGCGCTTGGAACGCTTCTTCTTCCTTGGGTCCCCACTCAAAAGGCTTATTCTTCTGAGTCAAAGCAGTGAGTGGAACCGCAATCTTCGAGAAATTAGAAATGAATCGACGATAATAACCAGCGAGACCAAGAAAAGATCGGATCTCTGTCGGCGTTGTCGGTGTATTCCACTCCTTAATAGCAGCAATCTCGGATGGATCCACATGAATACCCTGCTCGTTGACTATATGACCTAGAAACTGAACTTCTTTAAGCCAGAATTCACACTTGGAGAATTTAGCGAAAAGTTGTTCCTTCTTAAGGAGTTCCAACGTTAAGCGAAGGTGTTGCTCGTGATCGGCTCGAGTCTTCGAATAAATGAGGACATCGTCGATGAACACAATAATGAACCTATCTAAATAAGGTTTACAGACCCTATTCATTAAGTCCATAAAGATAGCTGGAGCATTCGTCAAGCCAAAAGGCATGACTGTGAACTCGTAATGCCCATATCTCGTGCGGAAAGTAGTTTTGGGAATATCTTCTTGGAGAACACGAAGTTGATGATACCCAGAACGCAGATCGATCTTAGAAAGACATGAAGCACCTTGCAGTTGGTCGAAGAGATCATCAATTCTAGGTAGGGGATATCAATTCTTGATGGTAAGCTTATTAAGCTTACGATAATCGATACACATTCGAAAAGATCCATCTTTCTTTTTGACATAGAGGACAGGAGCTCCCCAAGGCGAAAAGCTCGGACGGATGAATCCTTTATCAGACAAATCTTGAAGCTGTTTCGATAACTCTTGCATTTCCGACGGTGCAAGACGATAAGGCGCCTTCACAACCGTGTTGGCATTGGGTACAAGGTCAATATGAAACTCGACTTGACGAACTGGAGGCAAACCAGGCAGTTCATCGGGAAACACCTCTGGATAATCCCGAACAATCGGAATATCCTGAATACTCTTGCTCTCGCCTTTCTCCTCCGTGATATGTGCCAGGAAAGCGACATGTCCTTTTCGCAAATAACTTTGGGCCTTTGTACACGACATAAGCTTCAAACCGCCAGGTGGCTTCTCTCCACGAACTTCCAAAACATCGCCAGACGGAAGAGGAATACGAACAATCTTATCGAAACAAACCACCTTAGCGTGATGTTTGGTTAACCAATACATTCCAACGATGACGTCGAAGCTCCCAAGTTGCATTGGCGTGAGGTCAATAGGAAAAAGGTGGTTATCAAGGTTCAACTGACAATCACGAATAACCGAATCGAGAACAACAGGTTTACCAGTAGCAATTTCGACAGATAAGGGTTTCCTCAATTTAGTTCTAGGTATCGCAAGCAAAGGTTCAAAAGATAACGAAACAAAACTACGATCGGCACCAGAATCAAAAAGAGTAGATGCGGGTTGATTATTAACAAGAAACGTACCGTTGACAACCTCGTGGTCGGCCCTCGCTTCGTTTGCATTCAAATTGTACGCTCGTCCATGGGCGGGATTCGCGTTCGCATTGACATTCGGATAAACAAGAAAGGTATTGAAAACATCGACAGAACACAAGGAGGGCGATCATTTGTTCGTTACCTCAAACAAACAAATGACACGCAGTGACCAATCAAAGTAAATGAATCAAAATAATGTGTCGCGAAGACATGCTCGCCTATAAGTGAACACTCACCCCAAGAGTTCCCAGGTAAGAGTGACTGGTCCGATTATGTGGATTTGTACGAACACTCTAGCCTTAGACAGAAAACTCAGGGTACAGGCATTCACTCTTCCAGTTTGCACGTGTTCACATTATTTTAACCCAAACTTTGACGAGATTTTGAAAATTCAAAAGGCACTAAGCCAAATATGAATCAAACTGGAAGGGTTCAAAACCATAAAACAGAGGGTTCAAAACCTAGTAATCAATCATCCTAGAACAGATGATTAATTTTCGAAGCAGATTCGGATTTGTGTTCTCGTTGTGGTTATCACCTAAGGATAGGTGACGGTATTGTTTTAAAATCTAAACACAAGTAAACTTGTGTTAGGGTCCTAAAGTTATAGTCTAGGTCAAGCATTACTAATAACCTAATTCCCTATAACCATTGGCTCTGATACCAACTCTTCTGTCACACCCCGACCACGTAGGACAACAAACCGTGGCGGAAACATCGGGGAATGTTGTAACAGAAGCAATCGTTTCACAACCATGGATACAAAAAGTGTTTCGTTTTATTGATAATATTAAGCATTGCATTGTCTTAACATAGAATAAACAAGTTTTATATTGTCTATCATAGTTATTATGTCACTAAGGCCTCGTCCAGATCCTATGTGACGCATGCATCCTAGCAGTCATTCAAGCATCAACACCTGAAACATATGTAAAAACTTAGTCAGCAAAGAAATGCTGGCGAGTACATAGGTTTTATAGGAGTGTCGAATTCATGGCTAGTTTAAGTGTTGCAATACTTTATTAAAAACTTTGTTTTGAAAAGAGTATAATATTGCAACTTAATTAACCAACTCGAATCAAGCGGGTTATAGTTTATAAAACCTCGTAGCCATGATTCTTAACCCAAAACCTTTGCTTTAGAACACCAACTTGTAAAACATCTTGCAATAACTCGTTAAAAGCTCGTATAGTTTATATCTCTTAGAAAAACATCGTTGTGTGATGTCGTTTCAAAATCGTTTACCCAAGTGAACTAAATAACGCCACGATATGTAATATGATGAAAACACTTATATATAAGAAGTACCAACGGCGTATCTACCATGTTTTCACCACATTACACCCGTCTCGTTATCTAAACACTTAACCAAAAACCAATCGCTTATCGTAATCGTTTGACATCGTTTCCAAGTCGTCCCCAAATCGTTTACTCGTTTCACCTCGTGTATCTTGTTTCAAATCGTTTAACTCGTCTCAAAATCGTATTCGTTTTAATAGTGAAACTACTTTTGGTCGTCTCGCTAATAACATTCAAACCTGTGTGACTCGTTTATTGTTCAACTCGTTTTCGCATTAACAAACCTCCAAAGGGTAAGTTAACAATCATCAGATTCAGTCGTTACCCACAACCCCCACACATAACCATGGGTGTAGTGCAATAACGGGATTTGTCAGATCCTATGGTACCATAACCTAATACTGGTCGGCTTGATCAATGCTAATGAATGTCATTTGTTATGTAATTACAACCAACAAGTCGTGTGCACCATATCGAAATCGTTATTAGTTTTGTATAAACCACCTTAATCGTTTTTGAAACCATCGTTAAAACATCGAAATCGTTTTGATACATATGAATCACCCCAAAACAATTGAAAACAGTAAAATAGGGGAACTATGTACTCACCTTGGGTGCGTTTTTAAATGTTAACACAATCCCTCAAATTGTTTATGCGTCCTAAATAAAGTAAGGATGATTTTTAATAATCAAAATTCACATAAATACCGAAGTTTCTCCGATACTTAGAATTTTCACATAACTTCGAGTTTTCTCGAAAAGTTATTATTTTTGATTATTTTGGTGTATTTGTGTATATACATATACTCAAGCGTAATACGCATAATCTTGTCAACACTAACACATCATCATACGCATATTGTAAAGCACATAGCACATTGTGACACATTAAATTTACTCATGAACGACCCATCATAGTTATGTCGAAAGACACTTATTTTAGCGTTTCGGTAACATTTTTGAGCGTCGGAAGTCACGTATGACTAACCGAACACCAAGTAAACTTAGTATAAGTTAAAATACTTGTTTTTGTATCAAAAATATCAGTTTGGTTACTGATCAAAAACAGTTTAATAAAAATCCTTCGAAAAGGCGATTTTTAACCGTTTCACCGCATAGTTTTGCATCAAACGTTACCCGAACCATCCCAAATCGAAACGACTTGAAATTTTGACACAACCCATGTTATTTACTGAATAAAATAATGGTTATACTCACAATAGTGCAGGTCTTAAATAGAGCATATAAATCATGCAAATTTCACATATTTTATCACTTTTTAAGCTATATGTACAACATGCAATGCTACCAAACCTATGTCAAAGTTTTATGCCATTATATTACACCAAATAATGTTATTTTTAGTGTTTATAACCTGTTCAAAAACATTTTTGTCATAAAACCATTTTTTTATCACTTCTTGAGCTTTAAATCAACATGTATCCTCATGTACAAGTGCCTAAAACACACTATCATAGCATCATCACTTTATATGAGTTTAGATGCATCTAATATGTGATTTATTGATGTTATTTGCTGATGTACTTGAACAATTATCATATCATACACAAATCGTCAATCACTTGCATTTAAACTATTATTCAAGAACATGCAACAACATAAACAAGTATTTAACAAGAAATCAAACTTCAAGACTCATACACACATATATATATGTACGGTTATACACACATACATATCACCACCATTTTTTATTTGTTTCAAGACCCATTTCTTTTAGATTTCAAGTTTAGTGAAAATCCCAAGATTCAAGAGAAACTTCAAATCATCAAGAACAACCAAGAATCAAAAGTATGATTTTAACATTAGTGTTATACCTTCAAGATTCAAGTAGGTTATGGGATGAGATTTTGATGATAGAAAGCTTGAAATTACTTGAATGCACCTTGGAAACGCCTTTAGATCTTCACGCCAACTTGAAAGTTGCTAGAAATGAGCTTGAATATGAAGAACAAGACTTGAAGGTGATGAAGATGGAGAGAGAGAGAGAGGGGACGGTCATGAGGGGGAGAGAGAGAGGAGTTGAGTGTTGTAATGATCTTTTGGATTGTGTAGGACATTTATAGAGATTTTCATGATCTTATAAAATCTAAAGAAATCAAAATAAAATCCAAGAAAGATATGAATGGATTATGGAAGATTTTTGCAAGATCTTGAAAATATATGGTGGGGGCCACCCAATATATTACAATCGTATATGCATATGGGGGAGGGGGTAGAGTGTAATTTTATTGGTAAGTAAGATAGAAGTAGGTGTTTAATCGGGTACCGGGTATTTTATCTAGCGTTTAAATCCCAATTTATGGCGTTCCAATTTATTTTTATTATTCTATAAAAATAAACTCGCCAAAATATTACTGAAATAAATTTCAGTTGCCAAGACTGGCTGCGTTGTCCGCATTTCGCAGTAAAAGCACTGTGTCGCGCAGAAACACGCGGTACGTGCTTAAACTTGGAAAATAACGTTTTTAAGCGTTTTAATTTATTTTTCAACACGAACCTGATTAAAATAAGATTTTAATCATAACAGAATATTTGTGGGATTTAAATATTATCCGGGCGGTCACCAACGTTCGTTTCGCAGTTTTGTCGTAATTAGTTCTTTAGTTCAAATAAACATGTTTTCGCCATACCGAATCCTTCGAAACTTATTTCTAAGTAATGTAAGGGATATTTAGGGTATGTTTGGCTTACGTCACAGTTCCGGAATTTAGGTCGCGTTAAACTGATTGTGTTTAAGCACCAGTTTCGTATAACCTTCCAGAAAGTGATTTAAAGTTTGAAGTCGAAATCGAATCAAATTGTAAAATTGTCAAACACAAATACACATATATTTACACCAAAGCACATTGTTTTATTGATAATCACCATTGTTTTACATCATACAGAGATTACAGAACACAGTTGTTACATGTCGCATTAAACTGAGTACGTTTATGCACCAGTTTGCGTATAATTCTCCAGAAAGCGTTGTAGAGTTTGAAATTGAACAAGAATTGATATGTGCAAAAGATACACATATTTATACAAGATCCCAAGTATGAAATACAATATTTCATCGGCTTAGTATTTGTTTGATGGTCGCGGTGACACAGGTGTCACAACTAGGTCTTTATATTCAGTGATATCTGGGGTATTATCCCGGGACTTCTGCTGTATGGAAGTACTGACCTACTCCCCGGATAATGCTTTTCGCAAAATGCTTGAAATATAGCATCGCCCTCAGCAAGCTGATGAAACAATAAAATTGATAGTCGCTGTTGTTGTAACAAAAGATCCTCTAAAGGGGACCCACCAAAAGTCGAAGCCGTCATCTCTCTGCGTATACGGAAGTATCGACCTGAGCTCTCACGGCCCTTGCACATAACCCCTTTACAGATATCAGCTGTGGTATACTCACCTGTAAGACTGAATATTGGGATCTGGATACGGGAGTATATTCGAGTAGTGGGACACACGGATAAGTTTAAGTATCTAAGACACTAATTGCGTATCTCAAAACAGTTGAAATCTGTGTGAAAATTTAAGAGGACTAACATACTGACAATCTAGGTAAATTGTTTAGAACTTAAAATGTAATCAAGCTTAACGGTGTTTGTGATATGTTTCAAAATCTGATATGATCCTCTTGCACGAACACACAAAAATAGTGTCTGTAAATATTTTGTTTCTGTTTTTACTTCTATTCAAAAATTCAAAAAGATTTTTGGTGAAGTTTTAACATAAAATTTTGAAAATTCAAAAAGATTTTCGACAACTGATATTGAAAAGCAGATTTTCAAAATTCTGAGTGCTAAACATGATGAGCAATATTCGAGGGGGAGTGTTTGTTTGGAATTTAATGTTTTCATAATCTAGCCCTAAAATGGTTCATCTGGTTGGAAGATCTATAATTGTTTTGATAGAGATTCTGAATAGTACGAGTGTTTACATTTGAAATTTGTATGTGAGAAAAATTTACGTTGAGTTAGAGTTTTTGCAGGATAGGATTAAAAGTTGCTAGTCAGAAAGCCAGATAACGATCCTAAAGCTGATGATGCTAATGATCTGAAGAAATGCCAGCATATCGCTAGGGGGAGTCTGAAGACTTGAAAGAAAAGACAGAGAGCCTAGAGACAGACCAAGACTGAAGATTGTGAAGACTCGACACTTCAGACTCGTCAACATCTGAGGGGGAGTCTGTTGGTGCAGTCATCTGTCGTCTTCATCTGATGTCGATTCTCAGTCTCGGAGTGGATTTGATCAAGCATGACATCACGAAACCAGATAATGAATCCTGGCCGTTTGAAGCAAGCGTGGCCGTTTGAAACAAGCCCTTCCGTTTTAAATAGTTGGTCGTTTGAATACAATGTGTGTCGTTTGAATTGTGACCGTTTGAGGACGTTCCATTTGAGTGATGAGTGACCGTTTGAGCATGTTCAAATGGTCAAGCTTCTACTATATATATCATTCAAACGATGACATTTGTAATGATTCGGAAATTTGATACCGAGGTGCTGCCCGTATTTCCTCTCATTGTAAACGTTGTTTATTGAATGAAAAAGAGGATTAAAGTGATTTTCTAGCTGTTTTCAAGTTCGTTTCTTAGTTTCCGCCTCTGAAACGGATTAGAACTCTTCCGAACGACTAATTCAGGTCGCGAAACCGATCCTACAACCTCAATTTGAGAGGGGTTCGATTTACTTTGGTTAGTTAACGTTCCTCTACCCGGAACACTCTTATGTTTTATGAACCTATCTTTTATGTTATCTCGGTTGTATATGCGGTTTTAAACTTGATTCTTTGCTTGTTTCGAGACTTTTTACACAAATCACACGTATCTCCGCAATCTAAAACAATAATCATAATCTCTCAGGATCGAACTAAATTTATGATGCTTTACTCGTTATGATAAACTACGTGGGAATCTTGATTAAACTATATGAAACATGATTGAACGTGATACTATTCGAAACTACTTGATTAATCTATGTGGAATGTGTTGTGGTGGGTAGCAAACCACTATACATAACATGGCACCGAATGATGAGACAAAAGTAACGTGGACGAAACATGGTGGATACGCCGCTGGTACTTCCTATATATAAGTGTTTCCAACATGTTACCAACTTTTGTACCACGTGCCATGCGAAATTTGGTGTTTTGCAGACCTGGGATGAGAATGCTGAACGTTAAGCTATGTGAAACTACTTGGTTGATCTATGTATACGTAACCAGTTGAAGTGCATGAAAATGATGGAGTGTACTGTTATGGTTGGCAAAATGCGACACGTAACATGACACCGAAAGACGAGACGGACATGACATGCCCGAAACATGGTGGATACGCCGCTAGTACTACATATATATAAGTGTTTCTGACAAGCTACCGAACTTTCATACCAAGTGCCATATGAAAGTCGTGGGTTTACGAACTTGTGGTGAGAATGTTAAATCTTTGTGAAACTTGTTGAACGCTTTGTGATGTGTGAAACTTGAGTCTTTATGTGATCATGTGTGAAACTATATATACTACGAGACTTTATGATCTAGACTTATACGATCCTTTTCTGGGATCTTTAGATGTCTTCCCGCAAACTATCCGACTCTCTCAAGAGATCCAGGGAAAACTCTCAGAAGAAGATGATGTCTTTCATGGCCGATCAGATTGCTCGCATCGTGCCAAAGATCGTCTCTGAGATCCAAGGATCGAACACTCCTCCCTCCTCTTTGGATTCTAAAGCAGAGAAACCAAAGCCTACGAAGTTCAGCTACAAACACTTTGTCTCTTGCAACCCTAAGCCTTTCACGGGCAGTGATGGGGTGACCGTAATGCTAGAGTGGTTTGACAGCATCGAGGTCACCTTCATCAACAGCGAGTGCCTAGAACACCTAAAGACTAGGGGTGCAACCGGCATGTTTCAAGGCAGAGCTCTGGAATGGTGGGCAAACGAGAGAAACATCCGCTCCAATGAAGAAGCTTATGCTCTTCCATGGCTGAGGTACGAGAATTGATGATGCTCGAATTATGTGCTCCCCATGAACCTCTAAAGCTTGAGGAAGAGTTCTGGCACCTCAAGCAGGTTGGAGATGACAACTTGGCTTACACCACCCATTTTAAGCAACTCAGCATAATCGTGCCTCACTTGGTTTCTACTCCGAAGCGCATGATAACCAAGTACATTAATGGGCTACCTCCTGCTATGCGTGATTCGATTGAAGCAGCTTAGCTCGAAACTATTGAAGAGGTCTACCGTCTTGTAGCAAATTTGAACAACAATCGTGTCCGTGACAAACAGTTCGCTACTCCTACTCCCTCCAAATCAGCGAACCAAGTTACCCAGCAGCCCAGTGGCAACAGAAACAGGAAACGTAAGTCTCAGGGTTCTGGCTGCAACGCCATTGTCCCTGCTGCAAATGCAAACCCTACAGGCAATACTATTGTGCCTGCTACTGCTGCTGCTAACCCTCCTGCTCCGGAAAACAAGAAGTAGTACACTGGGATTCATCCCAAGTGCACTACTTGCAACTTTCATCATCCGGCTACCTCTGCTTGCCATCTGTGTACCAATTGCAATCGCTATGGTCACACAACTCCCTACTGCCGTCAAGCCAATCAAGCCCAGCAAGCACCAGCTCAAGCAACTCTACCAGCTCTCCCAGCTCCTTCGCAGAATCCCAGACCAGTCAACAATGCCCGCGCATGCTACAAGTGTGGAGACACTACTCATCTCCGTAACCAGTGTCCCCAGCTGAACCAGGAGCAACAGCCAGCCGCTCGAGGACGAGCGTTCAACATAAATGCTAACCAGGCTCATAACGACAATGACGTTGTGAATGGTACGTTTCTCGTCAATAATCTTTACGCTTCGATACTATTTGATACTGGTGCCGACAGAAGCTTTGTGTCTGTAGAAATTGAATCTTTGTTAAACTGTGCACGGTCTAAACTACCTAAGTCATTTTCGGTTGAGATTGCCGATGGTAAGTCTATTCTAGTTGATTCCATTCTCAGTGGTTGTTCCCTGACTCTTAACGACCACGTCTTTACTATTGATCTCATACCCATGCAATTGGGTAGTTTTGATGTCATAATCGGCATGGATTGGTTGCGTAAGAATCATGCCGAGATTGCTTGTCACAAGAAGTACGTTCATCAGCCTCTTTCGTCCAGTGATACTTTGCACGTTTATGGAGACCGACCTTCTAGAGTACTGAAGCTGATGTCATGCACTCAAGCGAACAGGTGCTTGCGTAAACAGAACTTTGCCTTCTTGGCCCACGTGGTGGAACAAAAGGGCAATGGAAAGAACATAAGCGATGTTCTAGTAGTGTGTGACTTCCCTAACATCTTTCCTGAAGATCTTCCTTGTCTTCCTCCTCCTAGATCTGTTGATTTTCATATCGATCTTATACCTGGTGCGACTCCTGTCGCCAAGGCTCCTTATTGACTTGCACCTTCCGAGTGCAAGAACTGTCCAGTCAACTTCAGGAACTGCTCGACAAAGGCTTTATACGTCCAAGTACCTCTCCGTGGGGTGCTCCCGTGCTTTTCGTCAAGAAGAAAGATGGTTCGTTTTGTATATGTACCGACTACCGTGAGCTTAATAAACTCACCATTAAGAATCGTTATCCTCTCCCTCGTATCGATGATCTGTTTGACCAACTACAAGGCGCGTCCTGTTTCTCAAAAATCAACCTTCGATCTGGTTATCATCAGCTCCGTGTTCTCGAAGATGATATTCCCAAAACTGCGTTTCGCACTCGTTATGGGCACTACGAGTTCGTGGTTATGCCTTTTGGCTTGGCTTGACTAACGCACCCGCCGTGTTCATGGATCTTATGAACCATGTTTGTAAACCTTACTTGGATCGTTTTGTGATAGTCTTTATTGATGATATTCTTATTAATTCAAAAACTAGGGCGGGCCATGAACGTTATTTACGCTTGATGCTAGAACTTTTACGTGGTGAACGCTTATATGCTAAATTTTCTACGTGTGAGTTTTGGATCAATGAAGTACAATTTCTCGAGCATGTTGTTAGTAAACAAGGTATTCATGTTGACCCTTCTAAAATCGAAGCAGTGAAGAATTGGAGGACGCCTAAGATTGCATCTGAGATTTGCTCTTTCCTAGGATTGGCGGGTTATTACCGTCGATTCGTCTCAGACTTCTCAAAGATCGTCGTTCCTCTTACTTCCATGACTTAGAAAGAGAAACCTTTTGCTTGGGGTCCTGAGCAAGAGGAATCCTTTCAAACTCTTAAGAATCTTCTCTGTAATGCTCCTGTAATCGCTCGTCCTGATGGGAATGACGACTTCGTGGTATACTGCGATGCCTCGAACCGTGGCCTGGGCTGCGTGCTCATGCAGTGGGACAAGGTTATTGCTTATGCCTCCCGACAACTCAAAATACATGAGAAAAACTATACTACCCATGACCTCGAACTTGGCGCATTTGTTTTTGCGTTAAAGATCTGGCGACACTACCTATATGGTACTAAGTGTGTGGTTTTCACTGACCATAAGAGCCTGCAGCACATCTTTAACCAAAAGGAACTAATATGTGTCAGCGGCGATGGGTAGAATTGCTTAACGACTACGACTGCGAGATTCGCTATCATCCTGGCAAAGCGAATGTCGTGGCCGATGCTCTTAGTCGTAAGACTTATGTTAGTACTGTCCAGTGCTTTCACATCTCTAGCGATCTTCATGCTATATCCGTGAAGCTCAGTATTCGTCAGCTAATGCAGGTAGTCTAATCGTTGAAGTACGAGGTGCTTCTATCGATCAACTTAAAACTAAGCCTGATGGACTTCAATACTATCTCAATCGCATCTGGGTGCCAAATCGCGACAATCTACGTGAGCTCATTATGAATGAGGCTCACAAATCCCGATACTCTATTCATCCAGGTGCTGATAAGATGTACCATGACTTGCGTATGACTTATTGGTGGCCTGGTATGAAAAAGGACATTGCTGCATACGTCTCCAAATGCCTTACTTGTACAAAGGTAAAGGCTGAACATCAACGTCCTTCAGGTCTTTTAGAACAACACGAAATCCCAGTCTGGAAATGGGATCGCAATGCTATGGACTTTATAACTAAACTACCCCGAACACCCGCTGGTCATGATAGTATTTGGGTAATCATTGACCGCTTGACTAAATTAGCCCACTTTCTTCCTATCCGGGAGGATTTCAAAGTGGAGAAACTTGCTCGAATCTATACTGATGAAATTATATGCCGTCATGGCATACCCCTTGATATTATCTCAGACCGTGATGGTCGTTTCACTTCCCATCTTTGGCAAACGTTTCAATCCGCTATGGGTTCTCATTTGAATCTTAGTACGGCTTTTCATCCTCAAACGGATGGACAGACCGAGCGTACTATTCAAACCCTAGAGGATATGCTCCGTTCTTGTTTCATCGACTTTGGTGGTAACTGGGATGTACATTTACCAGTGATTGAGTTCTCGTACAACAACTATCATTACAGTATTCAGATGGCTCCTCTCAAAGCTTTATATGGTCGCAAGTGTCGATCCCCTCTCAGTTGGCATGAGATTGGTGACTAGCAACTTACTGGCCCTGAGATAATTCAAGAGACGACAGATAAGATTCTTCAGATCCGTGATAACTTGATTAAGGCTAGGAGTAGTCAAAAGAGCTATGCTGATAAAAGGCGTAAGCCTCTGGAATTTGTTGTTGGAGATTGAGTGCTGCTCAAGGTATCTCCCTGGAAGGGAGTGGTTCGTTTTGGTAAAAAGGGAAGCTCGTTCCTCGCTATGTGGGTCCTTTCACGATACTCGAAAGGATTGGCAAGGTGGCGTACCGACTTGATCTGCCACAAGAACTTAAAAATGTACATCTGGTGTTCCACATATCTAATCTCAGGAAATGTTTAGCCGACGAGGAACTCCAGGGTGCCATCGAAGACTTGCAAGTAAATGAAACTTTACACTTCGTGGAGAAACCGGTCGAAATCACGGACCGAGGTATCAAGCGACTAAGGCACAACAAGATTTCCATAGTTTAGGTACGCTGGGAAGGAAAGCGTGGCGCCGAATTCACTTGGGAACTCGAGAGTGAGATGAAGACCAAGTATCCGCAGCTCTTTGAGCAGTCTTCCTCTTAGATTTCGGGGATGAAATATCCTAAAGGAGGGGAGACTGTAACGCCCTGCGTCCCTAAACTTTTAACTTTTGACAAGATTAGTCCTTATACTATTTGAGACTTAACAATGTTAGACTATTTGTGAAACTTTTGTGATACTTGACTCTATTGATACTTGAATCTTGTGAAACTTTGAAACTTGATGCTCGATACTTATGAATCTTGATTCTTGGTGAAACTTGAAACTAGATACTTGATTCTTGAGACTAGATACTTGATTCTTGACTCTTGATACTATTAAACGAGACTCTTGATACTTATAAACTTTGAGGCTTTGTTAGATGAGAAACTTGAAACTTGACGCCTATTAACTAGCTTATATAGACTTGAAACATGGAAACTTTTGTGTTAGTTATATAATCTTATCATATGATGTGGTTACACAATAATACGCAACGCAACTCTTAATCTAACTCGCAAAACGAACCAAAGTCGGAAAACTAGCTAAACGGATTGGACTGTCCGAACGGACATCCGATCGGATGACCATCTGATCGGATAGCCGTTCGACCGAATGGTCGTCCGATCCAACGAGCTTGCACCGCCTCTTACCCCCTACACTACAAATACCCCTGTCACATCACTTGATGTGACAGGCTCCTCCGACCAGCAAGCTCTCCCACTTTCTCAAGCACTTTTCCATCGATTCAAGGCTATTTCGTAAGTAATCTTTCCAGATTCTTGTACAACTTTCATCTCTACACACTTTTTCACTAGATTCTTCATCAAAATCATACTTTTCACCGTGAAATCACCTAAGATTTGGGCTCTTGAGGATGACGTCATCATAACGGTTTGTACAATCGGCTGTGTGATGTCATTCTGTCAAGATTTAGTCCAGATTTAAGAGGTTTCTACATGTTTTACCATGAACCTTCACAAAATCTAGACATTTTTAGTTGATTACATGTTTTTCATCACACCATCTTAACTTTATACTCAAATCGGTGGCATCTGGACCAAAACAGGCCTACGACTTGTTCCTTAGCCTGGAGTCGGCTCGATAACGAATTCCCACCGAAGAAGATGACCAAATTACGGATCAGACATGAAACTTCACCAAGAACAGCCATCGGATCGAACGTGGTGATTCCCATCCGATCAGACGAGCTGAACCTTAGTGGTTTTTCTGTTGCCTTGATACGTTACCACGTCGTCTCCATTAAGCTCAAACTTAGATATTTTACAAAGGTTGCAAAGGAACAAGATCACAACAGTTGAATGACCATCCGATCGGACGATCATCCGACCGGACGACCCGTTTCCCGTAGCCTTCAATACTTAAACTATTTAAATCAGAACTTTGAACTATTAAACTTTCACTCGGACAGTCATGCGATCGAACGGCCATCCGTTCGGATGACCATCCGATCGAACGACTTGGATTTATACTACAAAGAAAACATCAAAAGTTGGGAACATTTTGCAAAACATACCACTGATCGGACGACCATCCGATTGAATGGGTTCCATCTGGTTCGAATGGTCATCCGACCGGAAGACCATCCGTCCGGATGACCAACCGATCAGGAAACTTGTCTGACACTTTGCACGATTCGACTCTCTTTTCAACGCTCATACTGTTAAACTATAATCAGGCTGACTCAGGCGCTCCCTTCGATCCAAGTAGTAGGTGTCGATACTTAGCACCCACTGTGAGTATACTCGATCCCTTTTTGCTTTAAACACCTTTGGGATGCAACATGTATTCCATAAACTTGACACTTGAAACTTATTTGAAACTTACTCTATCCGCTGTAAACATGGAAACTTGATACTTGTGAAACTTGAGACTTTTATGCTATGTGAACGTTTAATCCTTGTGTGTAGTTCCGCCTTAACAATGGTAGCGCTATAGGGGTAATGCACCTCCCCGTTAGTCTTTGGGTATTGTTAGAAGGAGACATTTTTGCTTTCCTTGAGTCTTGGGAAAGCGGTTAACGCATTGGAAACTTGGGCGATATCTTAGACTACGTTTAATAGTATGGTGAAAGTTGTTATATGTGTTTATGCTTGATATAAGTTTTTGGAACATTTTTAAACTATTATACTACTACGTACTCAAACTTGTATACTCGCCAACATTCTTGTTGATATATCTTAATACATGTTGCAGATTGATGGTAGCCGAGGAATCAAGAAACATACTAGGATGCTGCTTAGAAACACATCTTAGTAAAATTAGAAACTTCTGAACAATGTTTGATGATTGTATTTTGATACTTCGTGATCATGGTTGGTGTTGATGTTTAGACAAATTTTGCATGAAATCAATTAATTACTATTGAAACTATAGTGTTATGGAAACTCATGAGCAATCTAAACGCTTAGTGCCGCACCCCAATGTTTCTGCCATCGGTTGGGGTGTGACAGATTGGTATCAGAGCCATAACTATAGGGAATTAGGAAAAGTAGGAATACTTGCCCTAGTCTATAGTTCTAGGAATTTTGACTCTTATCTGTTGATTAAGACTTATGTATTCTACCGTACTTGCTTCCTAGCAACACATTTCTTGTTGAATTTACATGCCTTTCCTAAGGCTGACACAATATACACTTGGACGCTTTGAAAACACTGGTTGAACAGTGTTGTATTTTTGCACAAGATTTACCCTCAAGTCAGCAGTGACATCCAAACCTTGAAGGGAAATTTCCATATTATATTCTAGTAGGTCTTATCTTTTGATAAGTACCAACCCAGTTAGGGTACAAAGTTGTCATGTTAGAGGTGAAACTCACACCTTAATAACTAGTCCCACTGTTGGATTTTTCTGTCTCGCCAAAGTCTCGAAATTCCCAATCAATTAGGGACGTGTAATGACCCAAAGGAAAAATACCGTAGGACTAACATCGATGACGTATTTGTCTAAGTAAGCCAAGATACGTTGCCTCAATTCGAGAGGGGTTCGATTTACTTTGGTTAGTTAACGTTCCTTTACCCGGAACACTCTTATGTTTTATGACCCTATCTTTTATGTTATCTTGGTTTTATATGCGGTTTAAACTTAATTCTTTGCTTGTTTCGAGACTTTTTACACAAATCACATGTATGTCCGCAATCTAAAACAATAATCATAATCTCTCAAGATCGAACTAAATTTATGATGCTTTACTCGTTATGATAAACTACGTGGAAATCTTGATTAAACTATGTGAAACATGATTGAACGTGATACTATGTGAAACTACTTGATTAATCTATGTGGAATGTGTTGTGGTGGGTAGCAAAACACTATACGTAACATCGCACCGAATGACGAGACAGAAGTAACGTGGACGAAACATGGTGGATACGATGCTGGTACTTCCTATATATAAGTGTTTCCAACATGTTACCAACTTACATACCACGTGCCATGCGAAATTTGGTGTTTTGCAGACCTGGGATGAGAATAATGAACGTTAAGCTATGTGAAACTACTTGGTTGATCTATGTATACGTAACCAGTTGAAGCGCATGAAAATGATGGAGTGTACTGTTGTGGCTGGCAAAACGCGACACGTAACATGACACCGAAAGACGAGACGGACGTGATATGCCCGAAACATGGTGGATACGCTGCTGGTACTTCCTATATATAAGTGTTTCTGACATGCTAGCGAACTTTCGTACCAAGTGCCATGCGAAAGTGGTGGGTTTGCGAACTTGTGGTGAGAATGTTGAATCTTTGTGAAACTTGTTGAACGTTTTGTGATGGTGAAACTTGAGTCTTTATGTGATCATGTGTGAAACCATATATACTACGAGACTCTATGATCTAGACTTATACAATCGTTTTCTTGGATCTTTAGATGTCTTCCCGCAAACTATCCGACTCTCTCAAGAGATCCAGGGAAAACTCTCAGAAGAAGATGATGTCTTTCATGGCCGATCAGATTGCTCGCATCATGCCAAAGATTGTCTCTGAGATCCAAGGATCGAACACTCCTCCCTCCTCTGTGGATTCTAAAGCAGAGAAACCAAATCCAACGAACTTCAGCTACAAACACTTTGTCTCTTGCAACCCTAAGCCTTTCACGGGCAGTGATGGGGTGACCGCAATGCTAGAGTGGTTTGACAGCATCGAGGTCACCTTCATAAACAACGAGTGCCCAGAACACCTAAAGACTAGGAGTGCAACCGACATGTTTCAAGGAAGAGCTCTGGAATGGTGGGCAAACGAGAGAAACATCCGCTCCAACGAAGAAGCTTATGCTCTTCCATTGCCTGAGGTGCGAGAATTGATGATGCTCGAATTCTGCCCTCCCCATGAACAGCTAAAGCTTGAGGAAGAGTTCTGGCACCTCAAGCAGGTTGGAGATTACCACTTGGCTTACACCACCCATTTTAAGCAACTCAGCATAATCGTGCCTCACTTGGTTTCTACTCCGAAGCACATGATAACCAAGTACATTAATGGGCTAACTCCTGCTATGCGTGATTCGATTGAAGCAGCTCAGCTCGAAACTATTGAAGTGGTCTACCATCTTGTAGCAAGTTTGAACAATAACCGTGTCCGTGACAAACAGTTCGCTACTCCTTCTACCTCCAAATCAGCAAACCAAGTTACCTAGCAGCCCAGTGGCAACAGAAATAGAAAACAAAAGTCTCAGGGTTCTGGCTGCAACGCCGTTGTCCCTGCTGCAAATGCAAACCCTACAGGCAATACTATTGTGCCTGCCACTGCTGCTGCTAACCCTCCTGCTCCGGAAAACAAGAAGTCGTACACTGGGATTCATCCCAAGTGTGCTACTTGCAGCTTTCATCATCCGGCTACCTCTACTTGCCGTCTGTGTACCAATTGCAATCGCTATGGTCACACAACTCCCTACTGCCTTCAAGCCAATCAAGCCCAGCAAGCAGCATCTCAGGCAACTTTAACAGCTCTCCTAGTTCCTCCGCAGAATCCCAGACCAGCTTAGTGCCGCACCCCGATGTTTTCGCCATCGGTTGGGGTGTGACACATCATTCGTGTCTTTATGGTTTATATAAAGGGCGTTAACTACCTGAAAGAGGGTTAGGGGGATGGTTTGGTAAAGTTCTTGTCTCGTTCAGTGTATAGATCCTGCGAGGACCTAGTTCAAGCTTACTAGGACCTCCTTCAATACCCTATGGTATTGGATGGCAGGGGTGCGAATAGCTTGAACCCCTCATATGTAAACTACTATTAATACTTTAAACCGGCTTCTTGGGATTGTATCCTTGCTGACTCAAACCACTTAGGCGAGGGTAATGTCACCTTCAAAAGAGGGGCCTACCACTTTTCGCATTAATAACTTACTTAATTGTCTTTCAATATTCCGGCCCTTTGGGATTGTATCCCTGCTGACTCAAACCACTGGGTTGAGGGTAACATCACCTTCAAAAGAGGGGCCTACTACTATAACTAAGATAATCTCTTAAAAAGTCCGAAAGTGCAAAAATCGTCGAAGGATACATTAAAGATAAGTTGGATCCAAGTGATTCTATCTTGTCTATTTGTTTTTATTTTTATTTATCTTTTCATTTTTAGTTTTATTTTTATGTTTCAAAACTTTTCTCAAAAAAATTTAGATTGATTAGACGTTGAGGATAAACCAGTATTAAAAGCTCTTGTGTCCTTGGACGACCTCGGTATCTTACCAACACTATACTACGCTCACGATGGGTGCACTTGCCCAAGTGTGTGTTTAGTGTTAGTACAATATCGTGTTTTATAAATTTAAAACTTGACTAATGCATAAAATGGGCTCAAAATATTAATAAAATCATATCTCACCTAACGCACACCAAGTTTTTGGCGCCGTTGCCGGGGACACAAGGATTTTTAGAATGTTTAAAATTAACGGCCTAATTATTTTTATTTATTTTTCTAATTTTTTTAGGATTTTTCTTAGTTTTTCAGTTTTTGCAGAACTCAGCACGGGCCGTGCCCGGTTGGACACGGGGTCGTGCCCATTATTCTTACTGGCAGTTTTTGTTTTCTGAGTTACTGAAGAGTGACCACGGGGCTGTGGCAGTGCAACACGGGGCCGTGCTGAACTCCCCAGTAACTGGGATCCGGAAAACAGCAACTGTAACCACGACCATGGGCCGTGGTCATTGACCATGTGGCCGTGGTGAGAGACCTGACTGACATTCTTTTCTGTTTTTATCACAAGACTTGGAACTCAATCGCAGGGCCTGAACTCTCTACGCAGTGCATGAGCTCCAGTTCCAATAAAGACATAAAAGAACCTCTAGACGAACCCGAACGCTTTCTAAGAAAGAGACTAAAAGCCAAAAATCTAGAGAAGGCTTTGGGGGACCAACTTCCAATGGCGGATCAGCGTACCCTAATGGATTACCTACGGCCCACGATCGGTAATCTCGGAGCCACCATCAATGCACCGAATGTCGATGCCAACAACTTCGAACTACGGCCGCATTTGATCTTGATGCTCCAAAATTCTGCAACCTTCCATGGACTAGCTGATGAAGATCCCCATTTACATGTTACCAACTTTTTGGAAATATGTGACACTTTCCGGATCAACAGAGCTTCAAACGACGCCATCCGCTTCCGAATGTTCCCATTTTCACTAAAAGACCGAGCTAAGGCTTGGCTAAACACCCTCCCAAGTGGTTCGGTAAGCACTTGGGATGAAGTTGCCCAAAATTTCTATATAAGTATTTCCCGCCCTCTAAAACCGCTAAATTAATGACTGAAATCAATACATATTCACAAGAGGACGGGGAATCCTTATATGAAACTTGGGAAATATTCAAGGAGCTATTGAGAAAATGCCCTCACCATGGTCTCGCCGTGTGGTAACAAATATCCACTTTCTATAATTGATTATTGCCACACACAAGACAAACACTCGACTCAAGCTCCGGGGGACTCCTAGGTAATCGACGCTCGAATGAAATTTATAATCAAATTGAGGAAATTGCTCAAAACAATTTTCAATGGCACACACCCCGAGGCTCAAAATATATTGCCCCGGGCGCCCAGAAAGTAGATGAGAGCACCTCTTTACAAGCCCAAATCGAGGCCCTATCTTCAAAAATCAAAAAGTTAGAAATGGGAAAAACGGCCTCAGTTATGGCTTGTGAAAGGTGTGGTTGGCCACATGAAAATTGGAGTTTTATGAAAGAAATGGAAAATCAAACGGAAATGGTAAACTACATTGATAATTGACCTAGGCCGTCGGGTCCCCCAACGGGTACATACAACCAAGGATGGCGTAACCACCCTAACCTTGGTTAGAAGAGCCCATAAATAGTAGTAACCAACAAAATCAAAATCAAAGACCAAACTTTCAACAACAACCAAGAAATGAGTCACAAAATTTCACTCAACAACAACAAGGGGACGGGAGAGGCTTGAAGACCTCATACATGCCTTATCTCCGAAACCAATAAAAGGTACTCGGATCGATTCCTACAAATGGAATCCAACTTTAGAAATCAACAAGCTAGTATTTAAAACATTGAAAAACAACTAAGTCAACTAGCTCAAAATTTCTCCGAGAGACCACAAGGCGCATTACCTAGCAATACCGAAACCAACCCAAAGGCGTAAGTACACCTCATAACACTAAGAAACCGGACCGTAGGTCCCGAGGAAACCCCACTACCCTCAACCAACAGTAATCCACCCAACCAAACCACAACTTCACCCACAACCCACAAAGACACAACTCCCCCACAAAATTCTGAACCTACCAAAAACCCCTCGGTACCCTACCCCGGTCGGTTACTTCACCAAAAGACCAACGAGCAATTCACAAAATTCATAAACTTGCTAAAACAATTGCATATCAATCTTCCATTTGTGGAAGTCCTCACTCAAATGCTGAAGTACTCCAAATTCATGAGGGACTTCCTCACCCACAAAAGAAAGATTGAAAAATTACAATTGGTCAACCTAAGTGAAGAATGCTTCACCATACTCCTCAACAAACTCCCATAAAAGAAAATCGACCTCGGAAGCTTCACCATCCCTTGTTCCATTGGGGGATCACTCGTATGAAATGCACTAGCTAATCTTGGGGCTAGCATCAATCTCATGCCCGCATCAATGTTTGACCGACTCGGACTAGGTAAAACGAGCCCCACGAAGATGAGCATACAACTCGCCGATAGGTCTATCAAATACCCACAAGGTGTCGTCGAGAATCTATTGGTAAAAGTCGGAGACTTTGTCTTCCCGGCCGACTTTATCATTATTGGTGCATAATGTCTAAAGCCTACGTCTTAGTTGTAGTTAATCAATGTATAGGGTCTGTTTTGGTTAAATGTGTATTTTACAGGGGTTAAAGGTGTAAAAGTTTGATTTTCATGTAAAGGTTTCGCTTGAATGATCATATGCCATACAAGCGAAACTACTTGATAAGGTTTCGCTTGTATGGTCATGTCCTTTCAAGGGAAACTACCACTAGTATATATACCCCTTCAGTCTTTCACATTTGCAACTTTCATGTCATCGGAGCATAATGTCTAAAGCCTGCGTCTTAGTTGTAGTTAATCAATGTATAGGGTCTGTTTTGGTTAAATGTGTATTTTACAGGGGTTAAAGGTGTAAAAGTTTGATTTTCATGTAAAGGTTTCGCTTGAATGATCATATGCCATACAAGCAAAACTACTTGATAAGGTTTCGCTTGTATGGTCATGTCCTTTCAAGCGAAACTGCCACTAGTATATATACCCCTTCAGTCTTTCACATTTGTAACTTTCATGTCATCAGATAGCCGAACTGCTGACCGTGTTTTTCTTGAAGAATTAATGTGAAAGCAAGTTTAAAGTGATTTCTATCTGTTTTCTACTCATTTCTTTATCTGATTTGCTTTGATTCAAGACATACATGTATTTTCGCTACATGATTGGTTGGTACTAGCTCCGATTGTCTCATAGGAAGGGCAAACACGATCCTACAATTGGTATCAGAGCCAGTTGTGAGGTAGTTGACCAGAATCAAGGCATTTTTCAAGCACTTTGTGAGTTTCAGACAGTTCTGCCGGTCAAAATGGACTAAAAATTGGACATCCAGTGTAAAAGTACCTAATAATAAACCCTTGAAAAGCTCATACCTTAAATCAGCATAAAAAGTAACCAAAAACAGCTCGAAAGTAGGTTTCGCTTGTATGACACCCTAGTGGTTTCGCTTGTTTGAACCTGTAATTCAGAAGTTTCGCTTATAGTGTTCCGCTTTAAGTGCTGTTTTTAGAGGTTTCGTTTGTGAGGTTCCGCTTATTGTGACATAATAGAAGGTTTCGCTCAAAGGTTCCGCTTCAAATGTCATTGCTAAGAGTTTCGCTTGAAGGGTTTCGCTTGATAGGTTTCTCTTGTTAGTTCTGAAGTAGTTCCGCTTGTGAAGTCATTGGGTAGTTTCGCTTGGTTGTACATCATCAGGGTTTCGCTTATTTGTACATCTGAGTAGTTTCTCTTTTTCATACACTTGGTGTTAGGTTTTGCTTATTTGACCTGTGTTTGTGAAAATCTGTGTTAGTTCGTTTTGTACGCGATCAAGTATTGAAAACTTAGTCATTGTTCGAGATTTGTTACTAAAAATGGATAGTCAAGATTTCTACAACATGTTTGCGGGAAGTGGTGGGGCTATTCAAAGTCCAGCTAGTATCATGCAGAATGTCAACTTAGAAAATGAATTGGGAACAATGCAAAAGCCACCCAAACTGATGAGCTTTGATGAATATTCTGGATGGTCCGGAAGGTTTAAAAACTGGGTTCAGGCCAACCATTTTGAGTGTTGGATGAAGATCGAAAGGAAATACATACCTCCAATTGATGGGCTCAGGATGGTTAAAACTATTGGAAGTCTTACAGATACTGAGCAGGTAGATTTTAAAGCTGAAAAGAAAATGGTGAGCATCTTGCAACAAGCCATTAAAGAAGACATCCTCGTATTGCTACAACATGACGAAAGTTCTCAGTCAATCTGGCAAGCGCTAGAACTGAAGTTTAAAGGAAGTGCTTCTATGATCAAGAGCAAAAAGGCGCTTATCAAGAAAGAGTTCGATATTTTTACTGGGATCAAAGGAGAGTCAACGAAACAGTTAATCGAAAGATATTGTGACCTTGTAGTTGAAATGAAAAGATTAGCAATTGAAAAAACAAATGAAGAATGGATTGATAAACTTTGTGATGCACTTCCATATGACGAGTGGGGAACTTATCTTATGATGCTGAAAAACAGTTCTGATTTTGTGAATTACAATCTGAGTGCATTTATTGAAAAGATCGAAGCTCACGAGCTTGAGTTGTTGAAGATAAAGAAGATGAATTCTGCTAGCATGCAACAAGACGTATCTCTATACTACAAAGGCAGTCCTTCAGTTGCAAATCTTCAAAGTCCAAAGATACATACAGGATTCAGTGCTGATAACACTTCAAATGCTGCATCAAGTTCTCATCAATCAAGCAGTCCTACACCTTTCGCGAGTTTTGAACCGAATGTCAAAGTTCAGGAACAGTCTTCGCCTCAAAGCTCTATTGGATCTAATCATCAGGCGTATGTTTCTAGAGTACAGTGTAATATCGCAGTGAACATCAAAAATGGAAACGAGATAACGGAAACTGCTGCGAAGCAACATATTGCACTACTCGCTTCCGTTCCCGAGGCATATGAAGGTCTAGTTGTGGGGAAAATTGGAAATCCGGACATGACAAAGGAGGACTATGACCAAATAGACCCCAAGGAACTTGAACTGATTGACATTAAATAGGGTATGGCAAGTCTAGTTCGTCGTGCTCAAAGGTTCATGGAAATCACGGGAAGAAACAGTTTATCAGGTCCAGATCAGAAGTTGGGATTTGATAAGTCGAAAGTAACGTGTTTCAAGTGTAAAGAACGTGGTCACTTTAAACGTGAATGCCCAAACCGTGAAGTCAACAATCACCAAAACCCGTTCACCAATGATTACTATCGACAGGCAATCTACCATCGACCGAACCAACAGCAAACTGTTCAAAGGCCACAGATAGAAAACAAACCTGAAAAGGCATTGATTGTGAACCAAGATGATAAACAGGTAGCTGCAGGTTTTAGCTGGGATAAATATATCCCTGGTAAAGATGATCAGGCAATGATGGCAGAGGTGGTTGAGATTTCTGAGGTAGTGACTGAACCGGAGGTTGTTGATGAAGTTGTTTATGAAGTTGTTGAGGAGATTCCTATGGAAAATGTTATTGATGTTGAGGAAATAGCAGCTGAAGCTTACTACTATCAATCACAACAGGAGGAGTTAGTTTATACTATGAAATCAGTTATGCCTCCTAATGTGTTTGATTCTTTTGCAGGTTATTTCGAGGAACCAAGAACTAGATCTTGTCCTAGATTTGAGGAGAAGAAAGAAGCTGTTGAAGAAGTGATTGCCGTGTCTAAAGAAATGACCGGAGAAGTTCTGAAAGACATTGCAGACAAAGCTTTAATGGGAAAGCTTAAAGAGGTAGATTCAGAACCCAAGGAGTCACAGCCTGTCGATAAGGTGTCGGTTAACAAAGAGGAAACTGAAGTTCAGGAGGTCGAATCTGTCAAACAGTCTGTATCTGAGTCAAAGCATGTCGGTAAAACTGATTGTGATGAAAAGGTTGATGAAAAGGATGTTCCAATCTCCGAAACGCCATGCCAACGTTGTTTACAACCGTGCGCGAAGTGTCTTGAAAAGGACACTAAGTATCGGGAATTGAAACATCATACAGATATGATTAAATTTGATCTTGAACAATTAAAAGAAGCTTATGATACCTTGGCCAGATCAATTAAGATGATTCAAAAAGAAAGCGCTGAAAATGATAAAGCTACTAAATTGGCACAAGCTACACTGTTTGATAAACAAAGAGAAGTCAATTATCATCTTGATACAATTGCGTCACTAAGAAAAGAACTTGAATTGGCCAAGATAGAGAATGACAGGATTGATAAAAAGTTAATGAGCTATGTGGCTTCGTCTTATGTGTTGGAACAAATCGTCCCTCAACAGCCACATGCTACACCTGTTTTCAAAAGCGTTCCACCCCCAATGTGGAATCACTACACTCAGAAATATCCAGATGGGGTGGAAGCTACTTTAAATCTTAAGCTGAAAACGATTGAGAGTGATTTACCTGACAGCATTGATATCACTTTCACTGCATCTGACACTGATAACGAATCTCAGGTTATCAAAAATGTTATCAATCAGGTGTTGGATGATGAAAGTGAGAAATCTGAGAAGGATCATTCTGAGAAGGCTGTCAGTGATTCTGAAGACGAAGGAAATTTCTTAGATCGATATGTACCGAAATCGGAAAAAAGTACGAATGATGATCCGATCATGGTGGTATACACTATGGCTGGAACTGACAAACTTTATTCCGACGTCGAGTACCCGCTTCAGAATGTCAAGATCGAAAATGTCGAGAAAGTTTTTAAACTGGTTGGATTGAACGTTAACGAAATCAATAACAAAGATTTCTTTTCGAAACTGAAAAAAAACTTTTGGTACTTCACGTCCCACTAGTTCGGAAAAGAAAGATGGGGTTGGTAAAGGTCAAAACAAGAAAAATCAGCTTAAAAACAAATGTATTGGGTTTGAAAAGAAAATGGCTAAACAAGTGTTTAAACCAAAAGAAAAAATAAATGATGTTTTTGTTGCTGGTCCTAGTACTGAGGTTGAAAAGGAATATATTTTTAGTCAAAAAGCTGTGGACGATTTCAATGCAGCACAGAAGCTTAAAGAAGAAACGGTCAATACTACTTTTGTCGAGTATGATAAAAGAGTGTGCTATCGCTGCAATGAAATTGGACATATGGCAAAACAGTGTCAAAAGGTGTTTAAGAAACATGTTGTTGAGAAACCAGTTCAAAAACAAATGGTTGAGAAATCAAAGGTTGAAAAATCAAATGTTCAAAAACAAAATGTTCAAAAACAAATGGTTCAAAAATCTCGACCTAAATCACCAGTTGTTTCAAAAGGTAAAAAGGAAATGGTTTCTCCGATCCGTATTCTGAAAAGAGGTGAATCGTTGAAGTCAGAGGATAAGCCGAAATCGACTTTTGAGATCGGCGAATCCTCTAAGACTAGCAAGACTTCAAAGTTTTATCCCAAGATGAAAATTTTTGAAAATCAGTCGTGGATCGTGAAATCGAAACCGTCGATTGAGGTCAAGAAAATGGAGAACGCTTTGACAAATGATTCAAATCTTTTTAAAGATGATGTGGTTGATTTTGAAAATGAAGTAGATAAGTTTCTTGATGAATTTCCTCCAATTACCACCAAAGTTAAAACAAGTGTGAATGAAGAGGTTCCAAATGTAACTTTTGATTTTCCAAAATCAAATGAAAAGTGTAATATTGTGTTCGGAAGTGTGTCGGAAGTAAAGAAATCATGGGTCTCTTTGTTTGAATGAATTTTTTTGTTGGTTGCAGGGGCTGCCCAAGTCAATTCTATCAAGATGGATTACGGACAGTGGAGCATCATGACATATGACTGGGTCTTTAGCTCTTCTTTATGATGTTAAGTCAATCAATGGAAGCTATGTTGGGTTCGCAGGGAATCAAGAAGGAAGAATAGTCGGCCAAGGAACGCTTACAAACAGAGTGATCTCATTTGACAAAGTGAACTATATCGTAGAGTTAACGAACAACTTACTGAGTATATCACAAATTTGTGATAAAGGTTTCAGTGTTCATTTTACTAAATCTGAATGTTTAGTGTTGAAACCAGGGTTTAAAATCCCTGATGAGTTGGTGTTGTTGCGCGCTCCGCGGGTAAATGATCTTTATATTTTGGACATGAGTGCTGCAACGCCAACAACTCATCAAAAACAGTGTTTTGTCACCAAGTCTAAAGCTACTGAAAAGGAGTCAGTAATGTGGCACCGGAAAATGGGTCACATTCATGTGCGAAAAATGAATTTTTTTGGTGCACAACGATTTAGTTGATGGTGTTAATGAAAAAAACTTTCATTTGACTGATGATTGTATTGCATGTAAAAAGGGGAAGCAGACTCGAAAGTCACATCCACCAAAGATGCTCAACTCTATCAGGTTACCTCTTGAGAGATTGCACATGGATCTCTTCGGGCCTATAAACGTCAAGAGCATTAGCGGAGATTTATACTGTTTGGTGGTGACAGACGACTATACGAGGTTTTCATGGGTTGTATGCTTAGAACGAAAAGATCAAACATTCGAGTCATTGATGTTGCTTTTTAAGAAAATGGAAACGGTGTACAAACTGCCAATCCGGAGGATTAGGAGCGACAACGGAACGGAATTCAAGAACAACAAAATGTACGAGTTCTGCAACGAAAAGGGAATTCTTCATGAATTCAGTGCGCCATACACACCACAGCAAAACGGCGTAGCTGAACGAAAGAATCGGACCCTGATCGAGACAGCACGTACGATGTTAGCCGATTCCAAGCTACCAATCTACTTCTGGAGTGAAGCAGTTTCAGCAGCTTGTTACACTTTGAATAGAGTTCTCACTATCAAGAAATACAAGAAGACTTGCTTTGAGCTGCTGCACCGTTACAAGCCAAATCTTGAGTTTTTAGAACCTTTTGGCTCACCTTGCACATTTATAGATGAAAATGGTAAATTTGGAGCAAAAGCTAATGAGGGTTTCTTTGTAGGTTACGCAAGCCCGCTGAAGAGGGTGTTCGTACCATGTTTGGGGAAGGTGATTCAAGTCCAACACGTGGATTGTCAGAAGCACACTCCATCGCCACAACTTCCTGGACAAAGATTCCTATTCGACTACGACAAACTCTGGGAGTCGTTTCAACTGCCTGTCGAGCCGAGTGATGAGGAACTAGCTTTTCTGTACAAGTATCAGCTATATACTTCACAAGAGCCTGTGTCTAGTCCGCTAGAAGTTTCTCAACCCACCGTGGGTACTCACGACAATGAAGCAGGGCCAAGTGGAACTACTCATGAACCACCAGAGGAACCAGCTCCGTCATTTGACGTTTCTGACGACTCAGAGGAGGAACCCGCTCCTACCTTTGACGAGGAGCCAAATGATACTTTGGAGGATGCTGTGGATCAAATCGTTGATCTTGCATTTCGAATTTGGAATCGGAAGTAGATGTGCTTGACACGGTTATGCCACGGACGTTGTCTTACCACCCTTCAGAACAGATCATTGGTGACCTACAAAGTGGTGTCAAGACCTGACGTCAAATAGACCAAGCTTTTACTTGTTTTTACTCTTCTATTGCTGATATGCAGAAAGAAGTCTCACTTAAATGTTTCATTTCGCAGATAGAGCCCAGAACTTACAAAGAAGCATTGACCGAAGATAGTTGGGTGAATGCAATGCAGGAGGAGCTGCAACAGTTCGAAAAGCTGGGTGTCTGGAGACTTGTGGATCTGCCAAAGAATCAGAAGTTAATCAAGATGAAATGGGTCTTTAAGTGTAAGCGTGATGACAAAGGTGTCGTGGTGAGAAACAAGGCACGACTTGTGGTTTAAGGCTTCAGCCAACAGGAAGGAATAGATTACGATGAAGTTTACGCACCGGTTGCAAGGCTTGAAGCAATTCGTATTTTTCTAGCCTTTGCATCTTGGAAAGATTTTAAAGTCTATCAACTTGACGTCAAATCTGCTTTCCTGTATGGCACAATCAGAGAAGAAGTGTACGTGGGGCAACCGTGGGGCAACCACCGGGGTTCACAGACCCACTACACAGAAACAAGGTGTATCTACTGGACAAAGCGCTATACGGACTGCACCAGGCCCCGAGAGCGTGGTACGAGACGCTTTCGACATACTTGCTGGACAACGGGTTCACAAGGGGCACAGTAGACAGCACGTTGTTCACCAAAGAAGAAGCAGGCCACTTGTTGATCGTGCAAATTTATATGGACGATATCATTTTTGGATCCACCAACGACGACCTTTGCAAAGAGTTTGAGAAGTTAATGAAGAAGAAGTTCGAGATGAGTTCGATGGGGGAGATGAAGTTCTTCCTCGGGCTGCTGGTGGAACAAATGCTCGATGGAATCTTCATTCACCAGTGTTGGTGCAGTCATCTGTCATCTTCGTCTTATGTCGAGTCTGGGTTGCGTTGCGGATTTGATCATGCATTATGTCATCATCTTTGATGATGACATCATAATGGTGACATCATCTTGTGCAACATCACGAAATTGAATGTACACAAAAGACAAAAATTAGTTTGGTCCAATTAGAACTAACCGTTTGAGTGTCCAATAGTTTGAAAGAAGATGTTGACCGTTTGAGTGGTAGTCGTCGTTTGAAATAAGCTTGTAACCGTTTGAAGGTAACCGTTTGAGTAGTGGCCGTTTGAATTAGGTGTGACCGTTTGAGCATGTTCAAACGGTCAGGTCCTTGTACTATATATAGGTGTCAAACGAGTTCATTTGTAACGGATTGGTCAAGTGATACCGAAGTGCTGCCGGTATTTCCTGTCATTGTAAACACTGTTATTTGAATATACAAGAGGATTAAAGTGTATTTCAAGCTGTTTTTCAAGTTCGTTTCTTAGTTTCCGCCTCTGAAACGTACGAGAGCTCTTCCAAACGACTCATTCAGGTCGAAATCGATCCTACAAGTGGTATCAGAGCTCATGACGAGGAGTTCTTGCCATATTCAGCTTGAAAATCTGATTTTCTACACCTTCTTTCATAAAATTGATAAATCTACGGTTAAAATCGGCTCAAAGTTTCACACTGTGTTCGGATTTGACAATCAACAAAGCCTTAAAAGTTTCTGACTGAAAATCGAACTAACACTTGATAGAAATATGGTTTCCGTTTGAAATTGTTCGACAAATTATGACGTCATAGACCATTCCATTTGAAACCGGATCCTATCATTTGAAAACATGGCTTCCGTTTGAAGTACCGTTTGAATTTGACCCCATCCCGTTTGGAAATGCACCTGACCGTTTGAAAGTTACTTACATGACAGTTTGAAACAGGTTCCAGTTTGAAAGTGTGTCAGATTTCACGTGTTTGTACATTGAGTAGTGTGAACCACGTGATAAGTGCATCGAGGGGTGAAACATTAAATGGATTTGATCAGTTTGCATGTGATCTACATTGTGTCAATCCACTAAATCAAACGGTCCATTCGCAGTTGAAGTGTTTCGGTCATATTCAAGGTTTTGCATGAAAAGTTGTTAAGTGTAGCATGTGAACTAGATAAGTCAAAAATCAAGAGTCGGCCCAATGCATGTGAATAAAAATCATCGGCCCTATCAATCAGCTTAGTGTTTGTCAGCTTTGTTAATAATAGTTGTTAGTCCACTAAGATTGTTCGGCCCAATAGATATTGGCCACCATTAAAGTTGAACGTGAATTTGTTATATGCACCGACCCACTACAGACATATTAGCGGCCCAATGATAAAATAGTGTTATTAGTTTGTCAGACAATATGCTTTAACGATAGCAGCCCATGTGAACAATCATGTTCGGCCCAATCACAAAAGGAAATTAAAGTGTGTCAGTTGGTTTTGTTAAAATAAGAAATTACATGTGATTGGTCTATGTCATCGGTCCAATAATTCTTGTATAACAAAAAGTGTTGTCGGCCATTGTGTATTCAATCAAAGTTGTGCATGTGATTTTTGTTGACAAAAATTAATAAGGTCACGAGATGGTATATTGAGTTGTGAGTTGTATATTTGACGGTCCAATCATTTGTCAGATAAGTGCATTTTAGAGGCTCAATAGGATTTTAGTAGTGAATTGTTTGGCTCAATCATATTTGTTTGGGTATTGTTATTGTCATTAAGAATTGGTCCTATCAACAAGTTTGTGTGATCTCAAAAATTGCTCAGTTCAAAGTTCAAGTGAAAGATCATATTAAATCAGTTCACAAGAGAGGTGATTCAGTACGTTTGAATTCAAACTCGTTCAAGGTCTTGTGGTTTAACCAGGTCATTGAAAAAAGTCGTTTGATTTTGATCCGGGTCATATCAGTCCGCACAGTTTGTCAAACTTCAATCCGCACAGAATATTCACCAGTTCGAATACCAGCTTGTTTCCATTAATTGATAAGTCTTTAAACTAATTGTGTTTTGTTTGTGTGTTGTTCAGGTATTTCCCGAAGTATCATCTGAGTTTTAAAACATGGTTGAAGAATTTTACAATGCGTTCGCAACACCGGTTGCCCCTGTAACCGCTGTTGAAGCATTGTATAATGAGAATGAGACAGGAACTCATCAGAAACCACCGAAACTCATGTTCATTGAAGATTTTCAAGGTTGGAAAAACCGATTCGAGAACTAGGTTCAAGCTTACAGATTCGATGCTTGGTGTTCTTTACTGAAAGATTACGAGAAACCAAAGAATGAACGTGATTTGGAAAAGGATTTCAATGATTTTACTGAAGCTGATAAGTTGAAGTACACTAGTGAGAAGATGATGATCAGCATCCTTCAGCAAGCAGTTAAAGAAGACATCTTTGTCTTACTTCAACATAACGGAACAGCTAGATCCATCTGGGAGGCTTTGATTCAAAAATTCAGAGGGAGTGCTGATATGATCAAAAACAAAAAGGCGTTATTGAAGAAATCATTCGATATGTTTACAGCTTTCGACCATGAAACTACAAAACAGACCATTGATAGGTATTGTCATCTGGTATTGGAAATGGGTAGGTTGGACATCAAGAAAGAGGACAATGAGTGGGTCGATAAACTAGTTGAGGCGTTACCACAGCATAAGTGGGGAACATATTTGATGGTTGTGAAACTTATGAGAAAGTCCGAAAGTATGATTTTGGCTCAGTTTATTCAGAAAATCGAAGAGCAGGAGCTGGATATTCAAAAGACAGCTATCATGACAAATCCAAATGCAAAGCAAGACGTGAGTCTATACTATCGAGGGAACAAGTTTGAGACCACTCCCAGTCAAAGTCCACAGATTAGTACTGCATTCAGTGCTGATGGTTCTGCAAGTCCAAATGCAAGTACTACAACTCAAAGTGGTGGATCTACTTCATCATTCTCAAGCTTTGATCCAAACAGCAACACACCTAGTCCTCAGAAGCAAAATTCTACAAATCTGCAGTGTAATGTGACCTTGAACATTCAGAATGGTCAACATCTTTCTCCTGAGGTGGCAAAGCAACACATGGCATCTCTTGTCGCCATGTTAGAGTCGTATGAAAGTTTGATTGCTGGAAGAATTGGTAATCCAATGCTCACAAAGGAAGATTACGACCAAATCGATGCAGAAGAGCTTGAGCTGGTGGATGTGAAGTGGTGCTTAGCTAGTGCCTGCAGGAGATCTGAAAAATTTCAACAGATTACTGGCAGAGACGAGTTTCGAGGAATGGCTACCTCTCCACTTGGTTTTGACAAGTCCAAGGTTACCTGTTTCCGATGTAAAGGAAAAGGTCACTTTAAACGGGAATGTAAGAACCAAGAGTCAACTGGAAGTCAAGAAAAGAGCAATTATTATCAGAAATCAATCTTTCATCAAATCGATCAAAAACCGCAACAAAAGAAACCGCAAACTGCTCATGGGAAAATGATTGAAGAAGCCAATAGGAAAGCTTATTATGGGATAATAGACCAAAGTGATGAGGTTGTTGCACAGGGGTTTAGCTGGGATAAGTATATACCTAGTGGAACTAAACCAGATGTGGCATTAGTTATCAGGATTTTGGATCAAAATGAGGATTGTCAGAAAAGGATTCTGATATTTCCAGATCTTGGAAGTGATGTTGATACGGATGATGAGGAAGCGTATCTTAACAAATGTAGAAAAAGCATTGATCCTGATAGTTTTAATTTTTTCTATGCAGATAAAGTTGAGATGCGAAATCAGAAGAAGATTGCTAGATTGCAGAGAGAGCTAGAAGCAGCAAAGCTACTCGCTGATGAAAAGACGAAGACTGAAGCTGTAGAAACAAAAGATGAATCAACTGCTGAGATTGCAATAGAGAAGATTGTTGAAGTAGAGAAAGTAGTGGAGAAAATTGTCGAAGTCGAGAAACTCGTGGAAGTTGAGAAAATAGTTGAAATTGAAAAGATTGTCGAAAAGATTGTTGAGGTCGAGAAACTTGTAAAAGTTGAAAAGACTGTCGAAGTTGAAAAGATAGTTGAAAAGGTGGTTGAAGTCACAAAGCCTTGTGAGAAATGTTCAGAAGCTTGCAAAGTTTGTGAAGAAAAAGATAAAAAGATTGCTGATTTAGAGAAGATTAAGGAAGATTTACTGTCAGATGTGAAGTATGTGAAAGAGTCATACGATGTACTGAACAGGACAGTTGACAGTTTAAAAAGAACGAATGCAGAAATTGAAAAGGCAAATGACAAGATGAGTGCAACTTTGATGACAAAGCAAAGTGTCATAAATGATTACATTGAAGATTGTGCAAATTTGAAGAAGGAGTTGGAACTTGAGAGAATCGAGAGTGAAAGGATCAACCGATTACTTTTGAGTTATACTACTTGTGATTATTTGATTGATCGTGTTTATCCTACTGTCGCAGGTCTTGAAGCTTTCAAGAAGAAAGGAAAAGAAGAGGATACAGGTAAGAAACCAAGTGTCAAGTATAACAGATGTCCGCCTCCTATCTTTGAGAGTTATTCCCCCAGGAAACCAAATGAGGAACAAGTAGACAAGGCTCTAAACATCAAATTAAAGTCTGAAATCACCGATGAATTACCAGACAATATTGATGTTACATTCACAGCGTCTGACACTGATCATGAGTCTGAGTTAGTCAAAAGAGTTGTTGATCAGGTGTTGGATATGGATGAAGAGTCAAAGTCGGAGTCTAATTCAGATAGTTCGAGTTCGTCTGAGAAAAGTCCGAGTTTGTCGGTTAAAAGGGTTTACAATAAAGAATTCCTGTTATCAAAATCTAATTTGAATGACGGATCAATCAAAGTAGCATATACATTGAATGATTTAGACAAATTATATTTGATGAGGAATTCCCAATAAGAAGTGTTAAAACTGAAATGATCAAAAAGGTTTTCAAATTAACAGAAATTAACATTTCTGAAATAAAATATTGAGTGAATTGAAAGTTTTGTCCTTTATCTTTATGCCTCTTTGCAGGCGGTGTCCTTTATGTTTAATATTGACGAGTTTTGTCCTTTATGTTTAAAAATCAAGCACGTTTTATCCTTTGAGCCTAACTCAGTTAAATTTTTTCGCTAAATCTGATCATGTGCCTTGCACATGAGGGTATTTTTATCATTTCACCTTTACAGGGACTAATTATGTAATAGAGTGAATTTCAAATTTTGTCCTTTATCTTTATAGTGAATTTCAGGCGGTGTCCTTTATCTTTCAAATTTACAAGTCTTGTACTTAATGTTTTAAAATCTTACACGTTATGTCCTTTAGCCCTAACCCAGTTAAATTTTTCTGTTAAATCCAGTGGCGGATCTAGGATTCCGACCAAGCGGGAACGTTTTATAAATAAGCGGTAACGAAATCGAAAAAACGTCAAATTTTTCCAAAATTTACACTAAAAACGTCAAAAATTTTCCGACCAAGCGGTAGCGGAGGCTACCCCTTGGTCTAATATATATCCGCCCCTGGTTAAATCTGGTTATTTGACTTGCACATGAGAGTGTTATTGTCATTTCACTTTTCAGGGACTAGTTGTGTAAATAAATTAAATGTCTAACCATTAAAAAAATAAAAATAAAAAATTAGATATATCTCTCACCTCTCTCTCCCATTTACCACCAACATCCACCATCTACCACCACCACCACCATCCACCTCACATCACCACCTGCTGCCATCAAAATCTATACCTAATTCAGTAAACCTTACATGTAATATTGAACAATCAATAAATTTAACCAGCAAAACTGAAAATTTTACAAAGACTGTGCAAATTACAGGCCAACTTCAACGTAAATCAGCATATGGATGTTTAGTGTTATTGCCTTTTACCATATTTCAGGCAAGTAAAGGTAAATTTATATGAAATACCTCAAAAATTAACATGGATGACAAAACATACCGTGTAAAAAAAGTTTCCAAGATCACTTATCTTGTTCAAAATCCAGCAAGAAATTAGTCAAATTTTCAGAGTCAGTTACAACCACCATCTCTAAAGCCCCACAAACCGCTACTCCACCATCCACCACCCGCGTGCTGCCATCGCCACCACCCACCCCCAAATCTAAACAATTGACCCCCAAACCCCCAAATATGATGCAGAATATTAGAAAAAACCCTAAATTGCACAAACCAATCATGACGGGAACCGCATTTAGGAGAGAGGAAACAGTGGGAGTCATTAAACTATGGTGTTTACGATGGTGGCTTCACGCTGCAACAACCACCTTGTTTAGGAGGGGGAAGGACGAGGGATGTTTGGGAGTCTCAGCGTTCAGATCTAGTAAAATGTGGTGGAGATTGGTGGTTGCTTGTGGTGGTTGTGATGGCATTGATGGTGGTGGAGATTGGTGGCAGTTAGGGGTGGCTAGTTGTGGCAGTGGTTGGTTGAAGAAGACAGTTCAACAGAGAGGGGGAGGTGTTTGTGAGAGAGAAAAGGGTTTAATATTTTTTTTACTAATTTTTAATTTTAGTAAAATGGTTAAGTATTTATTTATTTGCATAATTAGTCCTGAAAGTCTGAAATGACAAAATTACCCTCAAGTGCTTTGCACATGATCTAATTTAACAAAAAAAAAAACTAACTTGGTTAGGGTTAAAGGATATAACTTGCAGCATTTGAAAACATTAAGTACAAAACTCGTCAATTTTAAAGATAAAGGACACCGCCTGAAATTGGCTATATAAATAAAGGACAAAATTCGAAATTCACTCTAAAATATTTAAATCTTTCTGCAAAACCTAAACCTTACACTTCAAGGATTCAACAAAGAGTAAACAAGAAAATGGGTTACGGTTGTGGTTATAGTTTCCAAAAGAAACCAAACCATAATGGTAATCTCAAAAAGAAAGGTCTTGGTTTTATTTCACAAGAAAATTATAAAAATCAGAAAACTTATAAACCAAAAAAAAATTTGTTTCAGGTGGGAGTTCTGAAGATGAGCAGAAGAAACCTTTCTGGAAACAGTCAAATCAAGAGTTTCTTGCTGAAGTAAAGAAGAATGTGAGAAAATCTGCTCAAAGACTTGACAGATGAACCTGTTTCAAATGCCAAGAAGTTGGACACATAGCATGGAATTGCCCCAAGACCAACTACCAAAAACAGGGAGTTTCTTCTAACTCTGTTTTGAGAAAAACTTGTGTTGATAAGAAAGAACAATCTGTAAAAATTGTTAAAAAGTTTGAAAATTCTACTTCTGAGGAAGGAGAAAGTTCAAAAAGTTTTACAAAAGAAGAGGTGATTTAAATAAACAAAAATGGGTTGTTAAATCTGAGAGTAATTCTGACAATGAATCTGATTCCATAAAATCAGAGGAGTCATTGGTTGATAAAAAGATTGTGAATTCCGTTCCAGTGGTGAACGATGAGAATTTTCCGTCATTGTCAAAAGAAAATTTGATGAAGAAAGTTGGAAAGTTAGAGATCTCAAATCAATTCTTCGCTGAGGAGAATTTTATGTTGAGAAGGCTTTCAACGGGAAAGTCAAACACATTTTTGGGAAAATGGTTGATAAGAAGGTAAAAGGTGCTAAAGAATTTTATAAATCAAAATGTTGGTGAGACAGATGTGTTCCAAAGTCACCCAAGGCTGGTGAGGCTTGGGTGGACATTATGTTTGAGTAAAACACCGGACTTGCCGGAGATCCCAAGTTTATATCGTGGATCAGGAATCGGCATCTTTCGTGTAAATGTGTGTTTGTGAAATAGTCCTTCAAGCTAGATTGAAAATGTGTTGAAATTTTTACAGAATAAAGGACTATGCCGGAGCTTCCAGGTTGGTAAGCGAGGAGCAGGTATCGGCATCTTTCTTGAGGAATTTACTACGGTAATGTCAATCATGCTAACGGTAAAAAAGGTTTGTTTGTGTTTTGTTTACAAGTGGTTAGAAGAATTGATTTTGCATAACTTGTGCATATGGTAAATCAAGGCCATTAATTTGTACTTGCATTTTCCTACAAGTGATTGAGAGACAAGATGATGAACCACATCCCCGAACTTAGTATTGATATACTTACAAGTGGTAAAATCAACCAAACTTATTTTCCGGAAAAATCATTTTGATTAAAACAAACTTAAGTGTTTTGAAATCTAAATGAGAAAATAGTTTGTTGATAGGGGGAGTTCTGATTGTTTATGCCAAGTGAATGGCAAATTGATGCGATTTGATATTGGTTGTTATATTTCTGTACAGTTTGTTTTCAATTTTCTTTAATGTGTTTGCATTTTAGGGGGAGTAGAAAATTTCAGAAAATCCAAAAACATTAGAAAATTTGAAAAAGACAAAAACATGATAAAAACCAAAAATGAGTTTGTTGTGAAAAAGAGGAAATGATAGTACATCATTGGACTATCACAACATGCTAAAGATTTGGAAAGTTTAAAAGTGTTAAACAATCTTACTGTGGATGTGTCAGTAGATTTTTGCACATTTAATAAACTGTGACGAGATATAAACCGTAAAAATTCAAACTTGCTTATTCTGTGGGTAACAGCTTCTTGGATATATAGGTAACCCCTGAAATCTTGTTTGAAAGATCCCTTATTCTGAGATACTAGGTCTTTATGCTCAGTGATATCTGGGGTATTATCCCGGGACTTCTGCTGTATGGAAGTACTGACCTAGTCCCCGGATAATACTTTCTGCAAATGCTTGAAAAAGCGCCGCCCTCAGCAAATCGATGAAACAATAGAATTGATAGTCATTGCTGTTGTAAAAAAGATCCTCTAAAGGGGACCCACCAAAAGTCGAACCGTCATCTCTCTGCTGAACGGAAGTTCTGACCTGAGCTCTCACGGTTTCGCACCTAACCCCTTACAGATATCATCTGTGGTATATTCACCTGTAAGACTGAATATTGGGATCTGGATACGGGAGTATATTCAAGTAGTGGGACACACGGATAAGTTTAAGTGCTTAAAACATTAATATCGTATTCGGATCAGTTGAACTTTGTGTGAAAATTTAAGTGCACTAGTATACTAACAATCTAGGTAAATTGTTTAGAACTTAAAATGAAATCAAGCTTAACGGTGTTGGTGATTTGTCTCATTAGCTGATATGATCCTCTTACACAAACTCTCAAAAATAATGTTTGTAAATATTTCTTTCCTACATTTTATTTCTCTTATGTCAAAAATCCAAAAAGATTTTCAGTGTGTTTTAGCATAAATTTTTGAAAAATTCAAAAAGATTTTCGACAACTGGTGTTGAAGAGCTAATCTTCAAAATTCCAAGTGCTAAACATGATGAACAGATGGTTTGGGAGAGTGTGTTGTTTTGAAAATAAAAATGATAGATCTTCAAATGGTTCATCAAAGATTAACATTGTAAAATCATTCTTTGAAAGTATAATGTCTGCAAGTGACTCATTAGATTTTTACATATTATCATCAGAAAATTTATTGTGAGGTAGAGGATGTGCAGGTTTCTAAATGATAGAGAACCAGGTTCCGATACCTGAAGACTTTGTGATTTCAACATGCCAGACTGCGATCCCAGCATATCGAAAGGGGGAGTCTGAAGACATCCGAGTAGAGATTGTTCGTGGAGAGTCTGTTGATGCTGATAAAAAGAGAAGCGAAAGATTTGAGGATGCTTACACTGTGAGATATTTCAGAGAGTGTTCAGACTGATAAAGACTGAAGTCGTTGAAGACTCGACACTTAAGACTTGTCAACATCTGAGGGGGAGTCTGTTGGTGCATTCATCTGTCGTCTTCGTCTTATGTCGAGTCTGGGTTGCGTTGCGGATTTGATCATGCATTATGTCATCATCTTTGATGATGACATCATAATGGTGACATCATCTTGTGCAACATCACGAAATTGAATGTACACAAAAGACAAAAATTAGTTTGGTCCAATTAGAACTAACCGTTTGAGTGTCCAATAGTTTGAAAGAAGATGTTGACCGTTTGAGTGGTAGTCATCGTTTGAAATAAGCTTGTAACCGTTTGAAGGTAACCGTTTGAGTAGTGGCCGTTTGAATTAGGTGTGACCGTTTGAGCAAGTTCAAACGGTCAGGTCCTTGTACTATATATAGGTGTCAAACAAGTTCATTTGTAACGGATTGGTCAAGTGATACCGAAGTGCTGCCGGTATTTCCTCTCATTGTAAACACTGTTATTTGAATATACAAGAGGATTAAAGTGTATTTCAAGCTGTTTTTCAAGTTCGTTTCTTAGTTTCCGCCTCTGAAACGTACGAGAGCTCTTCCGAACGACTCATTCAGGTTGAAATCGATCCTACAACCAGTCAAAGTATGTAAAGGACATGCTCGATAAGTTCGACATGACAGATTGCAGTCCTGCATCCACCCCCCTCGCGCAGAATCATGGTATTTGTCCCGACGAGCAAGGTGTGAAGATGGACGAGACATTATACCGATCAATCATCGGATTGTTGATGTATCTCACGGCTTCCCGTCCGGATATCATGTACCCGACGTGTCTCTGCGCCAGATATCAGTCAAATCCGAAGCAGTCACACCTGACGATAGTGAAACGTATTTTACGGTATTTGAAGGGTTGCCCAAGCATCGACTTATGGTACCCTTGCTCGGGTGACTTTACTTTGTCCGGTTTCGCTGATTCTGATTTTGGTAGCTGTAAACAGAATGCTAAGTCCACCACTGCTGGGTGCCAGTTCTTCGGAACTCGGCTTGTTACCTGGCAGTGCAAGAAACAAACTGCAGTTGCGCTCTCTACATGTGAGGCTGAGTACGTCTCAGCTTCTAGCTGTTGCTCGCAGATCCTTTGGATTCAACAGCAGATGCGCGACTTCGGTTTGCAATTCTTGGATACACCGATTTTCGTGGATAATGAAGCAGCCATTAATGTTACTAAAAACCCGGTTCACCATTCGAAAACTAAACATATTGAAATCCCTCATCACTTTATCCGTGATTGTCACGAGAAAAAGTTAATTCGGATTGAACACGTTAACACCGATGATCAGAAAGCGGATTTTTACACTAAACCATTCGACAAAAAGAGATTTTATTATCTTTTAAGATTAAACGGGATGAAGAATCTGCAATCTGGGAGGGTAATCGAATGTAAAGCCGAGTTGGGCGGCGATCTGACATGAACCTGTGTCGTGTTGTCAAATTTCTTTTGTACAGTTGTATTTTCTGCTTTTTGATAAAAACAAAAACACAAAAATATGTTTTAGTTTTAGGGGGAGATATTCGCAGAAAAATACAAAAACATGATAAAATCAAAAAAATACAAAAACAATAGAAAACCATTAAAATCCAAAAACATTAGAAAATTTCAAAAAGAGTTGTGTAGAATAGGGGAAATGATAGTACATCAGCTAGACGGACACAGTACGCTAAAGATTTGTAGTGTTTAAAATGCATTTAAGCAGTCTCGCTAAAGATGTGCTGATAGGTTTTTGCAAAATTAGTAGATCAGTTTGGGATATAAACATAAAATTCACTTGCGTTTACGTGGGGAACACCTCCAGGATATATAGGTAACCCCTGAAATCCTGTTTGAAAGGTCCCGTATTCTAAGATACTAGGTCTTTATGCTCAGTGATATCTGGGGTATTATCCCGGGACTTCTGTTGTATGGAAATACTGACCTAGTCCCCGGATAATACTTTCTGCAAAAGCTTTGAAATATAAGCTCGCCCTCAGCATGCTAATGAAACAATAAAATTGATAGTCGCTGCTGTTGAAAACAAAAGATCCTCTAAAGGGACACACCTAAAAGTCGAAGCCGTCATCTCTCTGCGTATACGGAAGTATCGACCTGAGCTCTCACGGCCCTCGCAATTACCCCTAAACAGATATCAGCTGTGGTATACTCACCTGTAAGACTGAATACTGGGATCCGGATACGGGAGTATATACTGAGGTGGGACACATGTAGATCGTTAAGTCTTAAAACACTAATTACATATCCCGAACAGATTGAAAATTTTGTGAGAATTTAAGTGGATTAGTATATCAGCAATCTACGCGAATTGTTTAAAAGCTTAGTATGAAATAAACAGCTTAACGGTGCTTGTGTCTAGTCGGCAGCTGATATGATCCCCTAACAAACTCGCAAAAATATTGTGTGTACATAGTTTCAGTTTATCCAGTTAAAATCCAAAAAGATTTTCTTTTCTTATCTTATTTTTCGACAACCGATGTTGGGGATTAGAAGATCAAAGCCTAAGTGAAGAACATGTCAGCGTTTTGATTAGGGATGGGTAAGCTGGAGATTGCTATTCTGTGATTGGTATAACTGTTTGGAAGTTAAAATGAGTGTGAATGTTCAAATTGATCAAAAGTTCATTCAGTTGAACAAATTTCAGAAAGAAACGCCAGCAAACTTCATAATTCTGATCATCCAAGGCCATTAACTTGGACTTGGTGGGTCAAACAGTTGACCAAGGTCATTGACTTGGACTTGGTCAACTGGGTGTGATTGTGGTCAATCTGAATGATGTAAAAAAATTAAACTTTTGAAAACAAGCCAATAGGTTTCGCTTATGTGTCACCTAAACAGAGGTTTCGCTTGAATGGATGTTTCATGTATTCCGTTTGAAGCTACAAATGAGGTTCCGCTTGAGTGTCAAAGGTCACAAAAGCGAAACCTCATCACCTATATAAGGTTAGAGGTTCCGCTTGTCGGTCACTTTCACCTTTCGCTTATTTGACAACCTCTCATCGGCGATTTGAAGCGAACCTCTATTCCGGCCATTTTCAATCGTTGTGCTGCCCGTTTTTCATCTGTTTCTATTGCTTTAGTAGTGTATCAATCATGGGCAAGGTAAGTCTTTGTTTAATCTGTTCAATTTCACGCTGAATTTGATATGTCGGCATATGCGGTACAACTGTTCATAGATTTAGGAGTGTACATGTGAAATTGAAGATTGATAGTGATCATTTACAGTCGCTTTGATATCTAAATCATGATAGTATGCTTTAATTGTTTCAGTTTTTGATGTATGATGTTGTTTGATGTTGTCTGTTTGCTATGGCCGTAGATCTAGGGTTTTAGAAATGTGAAAATTGAAATTAAAACATATACCTAGACTCGGTTTTGTCTAATTAACAGGTGGGTAAGTTCAAATGTTGGATTTGATCAGTTTAGAAGTGTGTATTGAGTGTTTCGCTTAAACATACATATTTCAGATGTTTTGTTTATCTGAACAGGCACATTTTCCGCTTGAGTGTACACAGTCATGTTCCGCTTGTATGTTTTTAATAGTTCATCAAAGTGTTTCGCTTGAATGAACAGGGATATGTTCCGCTTGTTTGAACAATGTGTATTTCGCTTATAAGTACCTTCACATGTTCTGTTTGTTTATGTTTCGCTTGATTGAACAATATCATGTTCCGCTTATATGAACCAACACATGGTTTCGCTTGAAGAACTTTAATGTTTGGAAATTTTTAAAGTGACTGATTCATTGTGTTTATGATTTGCAGGTGTCAAATGTAGTTTTTGATCCTCTTCACAACAGCTGTTGTGATTTGGATGTTCAAAAATATCCTGATCTGGTTAATTTCAGTGGAATTTTGGAGTTCATGAGTCGTATTCCAATTAAAAAGGCATTGACTGATCAGAGACCGGTGTATAGATCTCATATTGAACGATTCTGGAAGAATGTCGTATACGATGAGCAGAACAAAGTTATCTCTTCAGTGGTAGAAGTACATGGGAAGTTGGAGAATATTCTGGTGACTGAAGCCCTCATACGTGAAGTGATCAACTTTCCTGATGACGCAGATTCTCCGATGAGAATTCCAGAACGAATGGTGAAGGGATGTATGTTGAGGATGGGATATCAAGGATCATTGAATGCCGCAAATTATTTGAAGTCAAAGTTTACCAAGCCTTACAAGTTTTTGATTCATTGTGTTCTGTTGTCGTTAAGTCACACTAAAGGTAGTTATGATGTAATGAGAGATTATCAAATGAATATGATGACTGCATTGGTGTTAAACAAGAAGTATAAATTTTCGCACATCTTATTTCATTACATGGCCGAGAACATCACAACAAAAGTCAAGTCTTGGACGTATCCGAGATTCGTACAGATGCTGATAGATCATGCGTATCCTGAAATAGACAGAAATATCAAGGATGATTTATTAGTGCAGTCTCACATGAATGAAGTCACTATCAAACAGCTTGTGAGATATCATCCAAACCATCCAGAACCAACAATTGATACTGTATTCTTTGGTGCTGTTAAAGATGCCAATTACGTCGATCCAGATCCAGTTGAACACCAGAACTGGAGGAATGAAGAAGAGATGAAGGAAGCGGCATATGCTGATGAATTGAAAATTCTTGCCGGTTTCAAAAATACTAAGAATGAGTGGTATGTAAAGGAATCTGGAAGAAGACGTAGGAAAGCCACTCCAATTGTTAAAGAAAGTGAAGGATCGTCATCAAAGCCAAGAAAGAAGCAAAAGAAAGCAGCATCAATGTCTTTGGTTGATGAACCGGAAGAAGATAATCCGGTGGTAACTGCAGAGAAAGAACAAGTGACAGCTACAACTGATGATCCATTTAATGTTGATGTGTTATTTGATGCAGATGTTTTGGAAACAGGGCCAGAAGTTGTTGCTAACGTTGAACAAGATGTAAATGTTGAAGCCCAGAAAGAGAAAGAAAAAGTTGCTGATGATATTGAGGGTGACAATGTAGATAAAAGCACAACAAGTTCATCAAGTTCTTCAGATGATGGTATTGATGAAATTGAAAGTCGGAAAAGAATCCAAGCAGAGATAGAAAAAGAGAAGCTGTTAAGAAAAAGAAAGAGACAGGAGAAAGATGATGATGATGTCTATGTGCCCTCTCCAGAGCATGTCTCAAGATCACAATCTTCTCCAAAAGCAAGAAAGAAAGCTGGAGGTCGCAAGAAAGTAGTTTCTCCAAAAATACGCAAAGTCAATCCAAAGAAATCTCCGAAAATCGTGCTAAAGAAGAAACCATCAAAAGAAAGTAAAAAGCCTTCTACACCACCACATGAACCAACACCACCACAATCACCTGTTCATCAATCACCACCCAGACAACCTACTCCTCCACAACAATCCTCACCACCTAGACTACCAACACCTCCAAAACAACCATCACCAATTCATCAATCACCACCACCACAACAAACTGTATTTTCTTCACAAGATCTATTTGGTACACCTCCACTCACTCAAATGCAACATGGTTCTTCTAGCAGAGGTCTTTATACTCCACAAGATAATCTTCTAGACATCGGAAATTTCGACTTTGCTAACAATGAACAAGTATTAAAGTTGGAGAAAAAGATGGATGAAGTGATAGTAGAAAACAAGAAGCTTGTTGCTGAAAACAAGAAGGTGTCTGATAGAGAAAGACTTCTTGAAATTCGTGTGAAGAAGTTAGAGGATGAAAATCAAGTATTGGTGAAAAAGATTGACGCTGATCAATCTGAAATTGATATATTGAAAGTACGTGTTGCAGAGCTTGAAGAAGAAAAGTCTAGAAAAGATAATCAGAATGAATACTTCAAGCTAAAGAACAAAGAACTGGAAGCAGCTAAAAAATCAAGAGATCATGAGTTCTACATGTTGAGTAAAGTCGTTGAAAGCATGCTTGGAACTTCAGTTGAACAAAAATTTGAAGAGCTGCAAGTAGAGGAAATCAGGGCTCAACGTCAAGCAGAAGTTGAAAGGCAGATGCAAGATAAAGGTAAGGAAGTTGAAGGTAGTTCAGCTGTGATAGAAAGATCAATAGTTCCTTCAATGGTGGTTGAGAATCCCGAGCCTATTTCTGCAATGTCCGGTCTCTTTGAAGATGAAACTCACCTTGATGAGTTAGAAGGTTCTAGTAGTGATGAAGATGATGAAGAAGAGGAGGAAGAAGAGAAAGAGGATAAAGATGAAAAAATATTTTCTGCTAGCAGTCACAGTTCAGAGGATGATGATGATGATGCTTCAGGTGGTACTGGTTTAAGAGTTACTGAAGGTTCTTCTGAACAAGATGTTGATAATCTGATGAATGACACTGTAAATGAAGAGTCAGGGGAAGCTAGTGGAAAGGGGGAGTCTAGTAAGTCTCAAATTGTTGAACATTCTGAGACGTTGTTCTTGAGTTTAGATGTTTATAGAGAAATGTTGCAAAATGTGAATTCTGAATTCAAGATTGATTCTGAAGAAGAGTTAGAGTCTTTCGATATAAATCAACAGCCTGAATACTCGTACAAGTATGTTGAAGAGGCTGGTAAGTATGATCGAGTTGAGATTGAAGATTGTACGGATGATGAAGATGTAGCTGAAGATACTTCTAAGTATCCTACACTCATGGAATTCTTTGCTGAAGAAAACAGAGAAGAGTTAAGACATAAAGTAGCTGAGGCAGTGAAAGATAAAACCTCCGACGGTACTCAAAAGGAGATGGAAAAAGAAGATAGGTCGAAGTGGTTCAAGAAGAGTCACGAGAGAAAATTTAAAAGACCTTTGAAGTATTTTCAACGTGATCAAAGTGTTTCTCTTGGTGATATTATCAGTTGGGGATTTTTACCGCAGGTGAATGCATATTCAATCCGAAGAGAGTATGGAGTCCAGTACTTTGCACGTTTATATGACATCATGTCATTACCTTGGTGGGATGTAGATGAACTGGCGAAGGTAAAATGTTTGGATTATCCTGTTCGGAAGAATGATGTTGCTATGTGGGGCTACATTAAATTTGAATCGTTGAAAGAATTTCGTAAATGGAAGCCACATCATCCAAAGCGTGTGCAGAGAATTAATCCTGAAACTGGAGTTGAAGAAACTATCTTGAATGTCAAGCCACCAAGAACAATGAAGACAATTCCAATGCCTCAGATGGAACAAGAATTCTATAAAGGCTTCATTGGCTGGGTGTACAGTTGTATTACAACAGAAGCAATCATTACTTACAGAGCTGGTGAAGAGATTAGAGAAATCATGTTTATGATCCAATGTGGCTGTTTAATTGCTCGGCGAAGGATATAGAATGTCTTTTTATTAACAAGATTCACTATCAACCAGCAGATAGAGAACAAGCGCAGCAATTTCAACGTGTAGTTTCTCTTTGCTTTTAGAAAAGCATAAATTCTGAAAGTAAATGGAAATCATCCTGGTGGTCGCTGGACGAGAAGATGAAAAGGAAAGCTAAACGTGAAAGTCAAAAGCTTGCTGAAAAGAAAGGTATATTTATGAAGATGCAAGCTGAAGAAGAGAAAGCGAGGAAGAAAGACAATGAAAAAATAAGGGTTGCGCTGAGCAGGAAGCCAAAATCAAGGGAAGAGACGTATAGAGCAGTTTGAAGACCCGAAGACTAGACGAAGACTGCGGCTTTATCCAAGGGGGAGTTTGTTGGTGCATAATGTCTAAAGCCTGCGTCTTAGTTGTAGTTAATCAATGTATAGGGTCTGTTTTGGTTAAATGTGTATTTTACAGGGGTTAAAGGTGTAAAAGTTTGATTTTCATGTATAGGTTTCGCTTGAATGATCATATGCCATACAAGCGAAACTAGTTGATAAGGTTTCGCTTGTATGCTCATGTCCTTTCAAGCGAAACTACCACTAGTATATATACCCCTTCAGTCTTTCACATTTGTAACTTTCATGTCATCGGATAGCCGAACTGCTGACCGTGTTCTTCTTGAAGAATTAATGTGAAAAAGCAAGTTTAAAGTGATTTCTATCTGTTTTCTACTCATTTCTTTATCTGATTTGCTTTGATTCAAGCCATACATGTATTTCCGCTACATGTTTGGTTGGTACTAGCTCCGATTGTCTCATAGGAAGGGCAAACACGATCCTACAATCATACTCGACATGGAGGAAGACACCCAAGTTCCCGTCATTATAGGAAGACCATTCCTTGCCACCGCTCGTGCCATGGTGGATATGAGTGACGGGAAGTTAACATTAAGGGTTGGAGACAAGGAGATGAAATTCGGGGTTGGAAAAAGAGTGGTGGACGACCCGGTCAACTACATGGATGTCATAGACTCAAGCTTGGATGACGCTCTCCGACGGTGCAACACGGGATGCGGGACATCCCGCTCAGGTAACATATGCCTGACTTTCGGTCTAGCCAAGGACCCTTATAAACGTGGCGCACCACGGAGGCATTCCGCGGGACTATCCGTAGTTTTTAATTTAGTTTAACTTTTATGTTTTCTACTTTAGTCTTACTTTTCAGGAATAAATCACACTCGAAAAGATAGAAATTGCCAAAGGGACATTAAAACCACACCCCATGCATGAAAATAGAGCTTTCTGTCAACTTTTCCAGCATTACAGCATGTGCAGCACGGGGCCGTGCTCAGCCCAACATGCCCCGTGGCCAGGCTCTGCAGAAAAAGTCCCAGTTCAGGTAACTGACCACGGGTCGTGCTCTCAGCACACGCCCCGTGGCCAGCCTTCTGTTGAAATTTGATACTGGCAATCTGACCACGGGGCCGTGCCCGGACCACACGGGGCCATGGCCAGACGCCCAGTAACAGAAAAACTTGTTTTTCAACACCTTTTATACATTCGAATCAACCTAAAAACTTATTTTTGGGAAACATTGAGGACAATATGTAATTTAAGTGTACGGGAATGCTAAAACCTTGAATCTTGCAAGCCCTAATAACAAGCCTTACACAAAACTCTATTGGAACCGCTAATCACCCCAAATTTTTTTCAAAAATTTTCATTTTTTTTACTTGTCTTGGTTTAATTCAGGAATAACAAGTTCTAAAAGGTTATATTTTTACAAATTTACAATCAATAGCGTCGTGATAAAAATAACCAAATAAGAAAATTATGAAAAGGCATGACAAATCTATTTAAAATTTAATTATATATACTTGATCACATTATAAACCCATTCCCACAACAAGTGAGTTTTGAGTCTTTATTGAGCATACATACATATATCTTTAAACTAAATGCTCATTTTTCGTTTTTTATGTGAATAGCCGCTTGGTTCTTACAACTCTAGAACTTGCCAAGACAATACATTCCCAGTCCTTACCAACTTGAACCTAAGTAGGTAAATGATGGAGGCATTAGGACTAGCCCATTTTCCTTTCAAAACCATTATTTTTCATTCTTTTATCACCTACCCAAAATCCCCCTAGTTAACCCCTTTGATCCTAAACCTTTCCGTTTCAAAACCCGAAAAACAAACACCCATTACCCACCAAAACCTTTTTTCTTTTCAACCCCTTGTGTTTTAGTAGAAAGCTCGGTTTTCTTGTGACATGAAAAAAAATGAAAGTCTTGCAATAAACAAAGAAGTTCCTCAAAGAAATCTTGTTTGAATGTGCTTAGTTTGAATAAAAGTCACAAAAACAAAAAGTTTTACGACAACCGACGCTTTTTACGCTTTTCACCATTTTTACTAACCACTAACCAAAAACCACCTACCCTTAGCCCAAGCCTAACCCTTCCCTAAGTCCTCTTGATATTTACGAAGGTTTATAGTTAAAAAGGAGGATGATTGATTGCTTGGCAAGCTTATGGTAGAAGTAAGTTCCACACCAGTCTCGAGTGTTTCACAAAAATACAAGTCGGTCGAGTGTTGAGTGATATCCCGTGAGGTATGTGAACTTGTATATAAATGGAATTTTAAAGAGGCATGTTATGCCCTAATAAATAATTTTTCTTATAAAATGTTTTAAATAAATCATGACGAATAGGATTGTAAATAACATAAAAATAAAAATCAATAAAGATCTTGAATTCCCGACACTCAAGATAAGCCCAAAACTTCTTCTCTACCTCTTCCATTTGGGTGTGTAAGCCACATATTGAAGAGTTTTGCTTGAGGACAAGCAAAGATTCAAGTGTGGGGGTATTTGATGTGTGCAAAATGCAACATATAAATTACATCAAATGAGGCATAAAACTAACCGTTTTTAGTACTGATGTAGGGTAAAATACACATATTTGTGCCGTGTAAAGTGTATAATTTATGTATAGGTTTTATTTGTTTTTAGTGTTATATTATATTATTTTGTGTTGGGCCAAGTCCTGGTGCAAATGGAGCAAAAACGAGTAATATGAAAATAACCAGCCAGTTGGGCAGAGTGTGGTGCCAGTGACAGAAGGAAATTTGCAGCTATTTTTTGTGAGTGGGTCGAGGCCACTATCTCTATTTTTTATGTTAAAGGGCTGCCACAAAATATATATATATATATATATATATATATTTGGATCAAGAGAAAGGGAAAGGCCCACATCAATATATAGTTTAATAATTTGAGTTCACCTAATTTATTGGTGTTGGGCCGAATGAAGTGGAGCCTTGTCGCGCATCACAAAGAGTTCCAAGGGGTGTGTCGCATGCCGCGGAAGGCCGATGTTGACCGGGTTGATTTGTTTGAAGCTATGGGCTGCGAAACATGGGTCGAATCACCCGCGGGCCGCCAAAAGGCAGTCCATCCCAACTTTACGTCAATTTTTGGGGTATTTGGGCTTTTGGACATTTATTAATGAGAAAATTACCAAATTAGCCAAGAAAATACATGACTTACGAAATTAGCAATTTGATGCCTCCTTGGAGCAGGGCATCCCACATTTAATGCGTCCGCCAATGGTGAGTTGACACGTGGCAAAAGTAACCTGATACCTCAGCCGCCAGCGCCTCCCGGCCAAAAAGTTGGCGGATGCGTCCGGCTAAGCTGCATCCGGAGATAAATGGCTGGCTTGGCTATGGCTCGTTGAGTGGCTCCTTGGAGGAGCTGTAAGACGCATGGGGGGCATCGGTTTCCGTGCTTTTCTGATTCTTTTATTATATTTCACATATTCATTTAGTTTTTGTAATTCAAACCCTTCTACTATATATAATGACGAAAATTAGTTATTTTGAACATGTTCTCTCCAAACCAATTTTTATAAAATGCCTTTGTCAATGTATCCGCCTTTTGATACTCTCCAAATAAAAATGAAGTTGTTTAACAGTGTTGAAGATGACGTTTTTCTGAGCTTTAGACGTCCTAGTGTTTATGGGTGACGGGACCTGCCCCGAGTGACGGAAGTGATCTGTCTTCCCATTTATGGTAGGTGGTTTAACGAAGAAATTCGAAGAACTCACCTACAAAGGGAACGTTGGACCACTTCGTGTTATCGCATTTCCCCGTCCACGTCCTCTACCGCTCCTCCTAGGCCGCCAAATTATTCAAAAACAAAGAGGAATTGGAGACCGAGCTTTGTGGAGTAATTGAATCACTTCCTGTTATCGCTTAAAAATATCTTTTTAGTCTATAATTTTGTTTTTTGTTTTATTTTGGTTTGTTTTTTATTAGGTTTAATTATTGTATTTAAAGTAAATAAAAAGTTGTATGTTATTTCTTTTATTTTTATTTGACATTTCTATCCATATCTCCATCTATATATTTAAAATTTGGTAACTAGTGTACCACTAAAGAAATAATTAGAAGAGATGGGTGGTGGCGAATTTGAACCATCGGGTGATTGCAACCCACCACCATGCTACCGTTTATCGCCACCAGCCTACCGTGCACCGCCACCAGGCTGCCGTGCACCGCCACCATCCTACTGTACACCGCCACCAGGCTGCCGTGCACCGCCACCAGCCCACTGTACACCGCCACCAGCCCACTCCACTGTACACCGCCACCAGGCTGCCGTGCAATGCCACCAGGCTACCGTGCACCGCCACCACCCCATTTAAATCCTAATTTATTCAACCCGCCGCCTCTGAATACTGATGATGAGTGGGACGGTATCACCGATGAAGAAGCAAGCTTTGCTTACGATTGTGCCATGGCAGAACTCCAGTTTTCCTGTTTGCAAGTTGGTGGTAGTCAGTCAAACTACATGGATTGTGGGGAGCCCAAGAAAAGTGACCAGCCTTTAAATTAGAGAAATAGTTATTAATGGTAAAATGTATGTTAATATGTTACCAAAAAGTAGTCCAAATTTTAGGTGAATTAAAAACAAATTTTATATTTTATATATAATTCAGTAATTTGTTATGAATACACGTAAATATATGAATCTGAATGTTAAAAAAACATGCCTCTATTTTCTAATTTTTTTAATAGTAAAATGTTAATATGTTATTAAAGAAATTCATATTTTAGGTGATTTGTTATAAAAGAGAAATGAAAAACAAGTTTTATATAAAATTTAGTAATTAAATTATATTTAGTGATTTTGTTATTTTTATAGTATTAATTAAATTTTATTTAGTGATCTTGTTATTTTTTTATTATTAATTAAATTATAAAGGAATTATTACATAAAGAACACAAAGTAAAACGATCATAAAGGTAAATTAAAAATTCCATATTAAACTACGTTAGGACGTGGTAAACAACGCCAGAAATACAAATTATCTGCCATGAACCTTCATATGCCTTCATTTTTTGATTGATGTCACCGGTGAGATTTATCGGTTTATCTGTAACGAGATGCTCCATCAGCATACATAGATACATAGATACACAGCTTCCTTTCCAGTCAAGGAGCAGTTTGACACGACATAGTCATCATTCATTTCGAATGAAATGATTTTTTCTGGCTTTCCAGTCTTTTTCCAATAGCGCAAATTAACTAATACTGCTCCTAAGTATACGCATATTTTTGTCAACCTAGGGATGACAACCTGTCTGTATTTTTCGCCTGCACAGATGTCTTGACCCGGGAACATTACCAGCTGTTGGGTTGCCAGCTCAAGACGTAGCATTAGCGACTCCTTATTTTCTAGCGGGATCGGGAAAAACATAATCAATATCAAAAAAGGAAGGAAACGGGCTTAATTTACCGTTACAGTAAGTAGCCGCGTTTTTCAGAACCGATTCCAATAAACACTCATAAAACTTTGGTGGTAGTATTGTCCAACGTAGATTTAACAAGGGGTCTTTTTGAAGCTTTCTACTTCTCCAATTCATGAGTCCTCCAACCCACGCTTCGATATGCTGTAAAAATTGTAGTGTTAGTAACATATTTTAACAAATTATAGTTTACGCAAAATTGTTGATATAATTTACTGTGTCGTTGAGATAGCCGTTGAAACGAAATCCCAATAAAGTTCCCCAAAAGTTTTTGTCAAGTTGTACTGATCTATTAAAAGCTGTTGAATAACAGAACGGTGCGTCGCCTCTGTTGTAGAATTCGAGCACATCTTTCGACCAATTTTCTGTTTCATGTCATGTAGGCTATGTCTATTATGTAGACAGTCTTCTTCTCCCATTTTGGGGGGGGGGGGGGGTTGGATGATATTCCGCTTTCTGTTTGAGGATTTTTTAGCAGGTTGAGAGCAGTATTCTTCACCAGCTAAGTCTTTTCCCCGCCGTTCAGACATGCTTTTTTTATGTATTTTTGCACTTGTAATAAAAGTTACTTATATAAAAAAATTACATTAAAAAATAAAAAAAAACAAGATAAATGAGATGGGACGTTCCCGACGCATCCCATGCGTCTACGAATGCTAGAAAAATGTGATGTGATTTAAAAATAAATGAAAAATAAATTTGTTTATGTTGAAGAAGATGCAAAACCACATGATCTATATACTATTGAAACACAATTTTCAATTTTATATCATGAAATATGATTTAAAATACACAAAAAATTAAAAGTTACTTATATTGAAAAAAGATTACATTAAAAATTAAAAAAAAAACGATTTTAAAGAGATGGGACGTGTCCGACGCATCCCATGCGTCATAGACGCCTAGGAAAACTGGCCTTGACTCTTAAATTATTACTGGACATTAAAGTTATTGGAGAGGCATCCGATGCAGCTACACATTAAACGAGGGGTCCATAGACGCTTCTGAGGTTAGACGTCTCCCATTGCAGGGACCACCACATGTTGTGGTTGCAATGTTCCTTTCGACGCTTCCGAAGCGGGTAACAGGGACCACCTTTGCCGGAGCTCCGACCCATCTTTCCTCAGTAAACCACCCGATCCGACTCGATTCAGTTACTCTCCGACCCGATCCGACCCGGTTTTGTAACGGAAGCACGCACAATGAATCAGAATTATTGGGAGGATGACTCAATCCCAAACTTTAACATTGAATTCACTGTAGAAGATACGGTTGCTATGCTGGACAACACTCTTTCTGCTACCACTAAACTGGTATTTCTTTAATCTTAATTCTTTATGGTAGTGTTATTGGTTTTTTTAGTTTTTGTTGTAGTGTTTACCATTCATTATCCCACTGATGTAGGCTAAGGCTCCTAGAATTAGAGTTAGAGCAGCTTGGACGGTTCTAGATAAAATCAAGAAGAAAATGACAGGTAATTTAGAACATAGGCTAAGGCAGACGGTCTTTGGTCACTATTTGGATCTTGAGTCTGTCATTTGTGAAAGCCCACTTTTGCTTTGTGTTGCACAACATCAGGTTCCCACTGATAATCCTAGCAATGGAATAAGTTATGTGCTTGGGAATGATTTTATTCATTTTACTCCCATCTAGTTTTGTCTTATCACCGGGTTTAGATTTGGACAGTTTACAAATACGATATCTAATGGATCACCTAGTTCGTTCAGATCAAGAATTTTCCCGGGGACACGTGATGTAAAGTTACGTCATGTAGAAGATGCATTTGATTCGGGCTGGTCACAACTCAGTGAAGACGATTGTCTTTGTACATGTCTGTTGATGTTACTAGAGTTAGGTTTTAAAGGTACCCAACGGTTCGAATCCATTGACAAAATGGTTCTGAATTTGGTTGATGATTTAGAAGCATGGAACAACTTTCCGTGGGGTAGCTATCTTTGGCAGAGCACGTATGTGCATGTTTATGATTTGAGTCGTCGACACCAAAAGGGTAACGCCGGGTTCTCGTTGCCTGGTTGATTTTGGCCGTTCAAGGTACAAATTTTGATTTAATATGATGCAATACATTGCAACCCCTTACTTAAAATAAATTAAATTTATGTATATGTGTAGATGTTGATTTATGAAGTCTTTCCAGAATTTAAGGATATGGTTTCATTTTTTAAAAGCGAAGCAATTCCAAGATTTTTGGGTTGGGGGCCTGGAAAAAGGGTTACAACTGCCACCGTTGAACGCATTTTTGAATCTGCACAAAAGGTAATTGCTGCAGTTTGTTATTTTATTCTCAGTTATATAGTAAGATTAGAATAAATTGATTGATAAAACTTTTCATTATTAAATGCTTAGAATGAACATTACCGTCCGATTCAAACCATATTGCCCACTAGTCAGGAGATGGAGACTGAGTGGTACATATCGAGTGTTCAATTTTTAGAAAGTATTCGTATAGCAAGCGAGGTACCCCGTAACATGCAGCCTAATGATGAAACGATGCACACCAGTGGTGAGATACCAAATGATGGGGTTGCTGACGGGTTTGAAGGTTATGCAGCGTTGTCCCCCATGGGCACCCAACAAGCAAGAAAAAGAAGGTCTGCAATTCATGATGGAGGAAATGTTTCAAATACAGATGAATTAGAATCGTCTCTTGTTGAAAAATTGAAATCAATATTGGACGAGAACAATGAGAAGCTAACTTTGCTAATTGAGGCAAAGGTGAGGGTGAAATTAAATAAATGTTGTGACAACTCGAGTTTTCAAAGGTCTTTCCTCACAACTGTGTACTTGTAATTCACTATGTAACAATATGTACACCTTGTATTGATTGATAATTTATGACATTGTGTATGTGATGTATTACTACTTGAAGGATTAAGGTTAATGATTTCTAAATTGTTATGTGCCTATGAGTGAATAAGTCTAATAAACTTAACTATTACAAATGAAACCACACACGACGAAACACTAGGGTTTCGCCATAGGCTATCTTTCGAAACCATAGAGGTTTCGCCACACACTTATCTCGACGAAACAAGGGGTTTGGCCGGCCCAGGTCTCTCCAAAGCCCAGTTAGGGCCCAACACTTTATAACTTACGGATGTGGGTTACGTAACTTGTTATTGTGAAACCCTAAGGTCTCTCTCCACTGTGCGATGAAAACCCTCATTCCTCACCATCATTTTTCTAAGAGTTCGTTTGTTTCATCTCAACCTGTTAGTCATGATGACCGTTACGATCTACTTGTTACTATATGCGTAGATATCTATTACAATAAGAAAGCTTGTTTACTAAATGTTTTGGCTGTGATTAACGCTTGAGTTGAGATTCATGTAATTAGGGTTTGATATTCCGTTGCTAATTTAGTGAACCGGATCTAATGTTGTGATTGTATTCATCCATGATTCACTGCTCGGAACTTATGTTTTCCTGTTTGATGTTTACCTAGTATGTTATCCACTGTTTATGTATGTTTAAAGAATCGGTGTTATGAATATGTGATGATGATGATCTAGTAACCTAGGGTTCATGACTAGGGATTGCTTTATTGATCAGTTTTGGGAATATAGATGGGTGTTTGCCATAAAATAGATGGGTGTTTGCCAGAATTACGGGAGTTGTTATTAGGGTAACTGTTATGCATACGGCGAAACACGTATGTCGACGAAACTGGTGTTGGCGAAACACTGTTGACGGTGAAACACTCAGGTCGACGAAACATGGAGGTTTCTTCGATATGAATTGTGACGAATCTTGGGAGTTTCGCCAAGGGGAAACATGATGAAACATGGGTGTTTCGTCAATGAGGATCACGACGAAACTAGGGGTTTCGTCACAAGGGTAAACTGCACCGTAACTCAGTTAAGTCTGTTAATAGTTAACTATGATAGAGTAGACTGAGAAACGATTATGTGTTGTTATGAATCAATTATGTGAAGCATGAATTGTCTGAACTTGAATAACTGTTTATATGTTACTTGATGATAATTATCAAGCACACTTTGTAATGTTGAATTATACGTGAAAGTTAAGAACATAAACTGATTTGTGTATACGTGCATAACTATAGGACTTGACTGATTAGTTATGAGCACATAGTTTAGCATACCGAGTAAAACCGAGGTGAGTTCACACTTCCACAAGGCATGGGATTCCCAAGGGTTGGGAATGGGTAAAGGATTTAAGCCAACACCGCGTGATATCCTAGTTTGGAACACGTACACACCCTCTTAATTGAAGGGTGACAACATGTGATAAGGATTTAATTGGAAACTCCGTGATCTCCTGGTTTGGAACACGTATACACCCTCTTTACTGAAGGGTGACAACATGGATTCTAGACCAAAACTCTATCATTAAGTCCCTCATTTTTATATCGACTTAATCGTCGGGCCAATGGCGAGCGGGTCATTAGTTAGATAGCGTTATTTAGGTTTGACAAGCCTCACACCGTGCCGCAGAGGACGGGTGTGAACTAATGGATCTGGGCACTAGTCAATGATGATAGACATTGACGTCAGGGCACCAACTTACTTTAGTCAGTGGTCGATATGGTAAACAGGTCTAGTGGTTTACATGGGGAAACCCCCCCCCCCACCAACTATGAATGTGTTTGGGAAACAGGGAAAAACGGGATAACTATAACTTACGAACGAACTCATGGTTTTTGAAACAACTTAACAATGAACACCAACTGTGAACTCGCTCAACTTTGTTGTTGACTCGTTGTTACATGCCTTGCATGTCGTTAGATGCTTATGGAGCTTGCACGAGGAGGACAAGTCGTTGTGGGATATGGACTCTCATGTCCTATGCTTAACATTTGAACTTTAAACTACGTTTTGGTTATTTAAATATTACTATGCTTCCGCTGATTTCTTAAACATGTTTGGTTTATTTTGAAAACACCAATTATATTGCGTTTGGTTTTAATTACTTATTTGTATTGTTCAATGTGATTGGTGGCTTGATCCTGGTCAGTCACGCCTCCAAGCGGTGATACTCCGCGGGTGGATTTTGGGGGTGTGACAGATTGGTATCAGAGCCATAGGTTATAGTGAACTTGGTTTTAAAAAAGGGGAAAAGCTTTTTGATAAAGCCAGACTATAACCTGTACAGTGCTCAACGATCCACAACGACGCTTCGCCCCACGTGCAAGGCTCAACACTATAGGTGATATGATTTCTATTTATATTACCTACTTGCTAGTTACATAGTACATTGCTCATGGTATGCTTAGATGAATGTAACAACTATTGTTTGAAGACACATGTGTGCTTACTCTCTTTTGTCATCGCACTTTCGCGAACCTCTCTCACTCATGTTTCCTTTGATATGAAGATCATGAGTGGACGTGTTAACCTAACTCAAGCCCAGATGACGGCTCTAATCAATGAACAAGTTACTGCAGCACTCGCAGCCGCTCAGGCAGGAGGTCAACCTGCTCAGCCTCCTCCATGTACTTTCAAAACTTTTATGGACTGTCGACCTACTACTTTCAGTGGCACTGAAGGAGCGATAGGCCTCCTCCACTGGTTTGAGAAGCTCGAATCTGTCTTCGAGATGTGTGAATGCCCTGAGGCTCGTAGGGTGAAGTATGCTACTGGAACACTTGAAGGCATTGCGTTAACTTGGTGGAACGCGCAAGTTCAAATGCTAGGGTTGGCAGCTGCAAACGCCACCCCATGGAACGATTTCAAGGAACTGATCAAGGAAGAATACTGCAATCATGATGACATCCACAAGTTGGAAGTCGAGTTCTTCAACTTAAAGATGACGGGGTCAGAAATCGAAGCGTATACGAAAAGGTCAAATGAGCTGGCATTCTTGTGTCCTACTATGGTAGATCCTCCTATTAAGCGAATAGAGCTGTACCTCAAAGGTTTAGTGCCAGAAATTCAGAGTCACGTGACCTCAGCTAATCTGGGCACCATCCAGCAGATCATCCGTTTGGCTCATCATCTCACTGATCAGGCAGTCGAGCAGAACAGGATGCCCAAGTGTATTGGTGCTACTACTACTACCACTCCTGATGCCCCCAATGACAAAAAGCGCAAATGGGATGGAGTCTCAAGCAAGGGTTCGACATTAGCTCAGTCTCAGTCTTAGCAGCGAAAGACTGACGACTACAAGAGCCCTGGTCAGCAATATTCTGGTAGTCAAGGGTAGAGTGGGTACAAGGGGAACCACCCCAAGTGCAATCGTTATGGTTTCCATCATAGCGGACCGTGTACTAGGGGAACTTGTCAGAGGTGTAACAAACCTGGCCATGCGGCCAAGGATTGCAGGAGTCTCTACCTTACAAATCAGCGACGACAGAACCAACAACAAGCTCCACAGAATCAGCGTCAGCAGCAACAACATCAACAGGGTAACAACAAAGGATGTTTTCAGTGTGGTGCTGAAGGCCACTTCAAAAGAGACTGCCCCCAGCTGAATCAGAGGCAGAACAACTACAATCAGGGGAACGGAAACAATAATGGGGGAAACAATGGTGACAGCGGTGCCAGGGGTCGAGCCTTTGTGATAGGTCAAGGTGACACGAGGAACAATCCCAATGTGGTGATGGGTAAGTTTCTTTTGGATGACTATTTTGTTACTGTTTTATTTGATTCGGGTGCCAATACCAGTTACGTGTCTCTAAAGGTTAGTCAAATGCTTAAATGTACCAAAACACTTTTGAACACCAAGCACATGGTAGAACTAGCAAACGGTAAAAGTCTTGAAGCCACACATGTAGTTAAGGGTTGTAATCTTATCTTAGCTGGTCAGACCTTCTCTATCGACCTCATTCCTATCGTTCTGGGTAGTTTTGACATCGTTATTGGTATGGATTGGCTATCTCAACATCGAGCAGAGATTTTTTGCAAGGAGAAGATCGTCCGTATTCCTCGTTCTGGTGAAGAACCTTTAGTGATTCATGGTGATAAGAGTGGTGCTGTTGTTGGCATCATTTCTTTTCTTAAGGCTCAGAAGTGTTTACGAAAGGGCCACACTGCTATTCTAGCCCTCGTTACTGATACCTTGAAGAAAGAGAAGAGGATTGAAGATTTTCCGATTGTACGTGACTTTCCTGAGGTATTCCCTGAGGAATTACCTGGTCTTCTGCCTCATCGGCAAGTTGAGTTTCAAATCGAGCTAGCTTCTGGAGCAGCGCCCATAGCTCGCGCACCTTATCGTTTAACTCCATCAGAACTTGAAGAACTGTCCACGCAACTGCAAGAGCTCTTAGATAAGGGTTTTATTCGTCCTAGCTCTTCGCCTTGGGGAGCTCCAATATTATTTGTGAAGAAGAAGTACAGTACCTTCAGAATGTGTATCGACTACCGCGAACTCAACAAGGTGACTGTAAAGAATCGCTATCCACTTCCACGCATTGATGACTTGTTCGATCAGCTGCAAGGGTCGAGCTACTACGCGAAGATTGACCTGATGTCAGGTTACCATCAACTGAGAGTTCGAGATGAGGATATCTCTAAGACAACATTCAGGACTCGTTATGGGCATTATGAGTTCCTGGTTATGCCTTTTGGATTGACGAACGCGCCTGCGGTCTTTATAGATCTTATGAACAGAGTGTGCAAGCCTATCTGGATAAATTTGTTATTGTATTCATCGACGACATCCTGATCTATTCTAAGAGTCAGGAGGAACACGAGCACCATCTACGGCTTATCTTAGAACTCCTTCGAATAGAACAGTTGTACGCCAAGTTTTTGAAATGCGACTTTTAGCTTCGTGAAGTCCACTTCCTAGGCCATGTGGTAAACAAGGATGGGATTCATGTTGATCCATCCAAGGTAGACTCGATCAAGAACTGGCGTGCACCCCGTACACCAACAGAAATCCGCCAATTCTTAGGTTTGGCGGGCTACTACAGAAGGTTCATCAAGGATTTCTCCAAGATTGCACAACCTCTCACCTCACTAACGCAGAAGGGCGTCACCTATCGTTGGGGTAATGCACAGGAATCAGCATTTCAGCACTTAAAGGATAGACTTTGTAGCACACCTATTCTCTCATTGCTAGAGGGCACAGACGATTTCGTGGTTTATTGTGACGCGTCAATTCAGGGTCTTGGTTGTGTGTTGATGCAACGGGATAAAGTCATTGCTTATGCATCGCGCCAACATAAGATTCACGAAAAGAATTACACCACACACGACCTGGAGCTGGGAGTTGTTGTTTTCGCACTCAAGATATGGAGACATTACGTGTACAGTACCAAGGGCATCATTTTCACCGATCACAGGAGTCTAGAGCATATTTTCAAACAGAAGGAATTAAACATGCGACAACGTCGATGGGTCGAGCTCTTGAATGACTACGAATGCGCGATCAAGTACCATCCGGGCAAGGCCAATGTTGTGGCCGACGCCCTCAGTCGAAAGGATACTACACCTAAACGCGTGCGTGCATTACAACTCACCATCCAATCTAGTCTTCCTGCTCAGATACGAGATGCTCAGATTGAAGCGTTGAAAGCAGAGAATATCAGGGCGGAGTCCCTACGTGGATCAAGGAAACGATTAGAACGAAAGGAAGACGGCGCTTACTACGTTACAGGGCGCATCTGGGTTCCACTTTTTGGAAATTTACGCGAACTGGTGATGGATGAAGCACATAAGTCTCGTTACTCAGTAAATCCTGGTTCGGATAAGATGTACCACGACTTAAACACTACATATTGGTGGCCTAACATGAAAGCCCACATAGCAACTTACGTCAGCAAATGTTTGACTTGTGCAAGGGTCAAGTCTGAATATCAGAAACCATCGGGCCTACTCCAACAACCAGAGATACCACAATGGAAATGGCAGCAAATTTCCATGGATTTCGTTACTGGCCTGCCTAGGTCTCAACGTGGAAATGACACTATTTGGGTGATAGTGGACCGATTAACTAAGTCTGCACACTTTTTGGCTATCAAAGAAACATACAAGTTCTCTACTTTAGCAGACGTTTACTTAAAGGAAGTGGTTTCGAGGCACGGGGTGCCAACTTCCATTATTTCCGATCGTGATGCACGTTTTACTTCTGAACTGTGGCAAGCAATGCACAGGTCCTTTGGCTCACGTTTAGACATGAGAACCGCTTATCATCCACAGACGGATGGGCAGTCTGAGCACACCATCCAAACCCTTGAAGACATGCTTAGGGCATGTGTAATCGATTTTGGCAAGGGATGGGAAAAAATCTCCCGTTGGTGGAGTTTTCGTATAACCACAGTTACCATACTAGTATTCAGGCCGCTCCGTTTGAGGCATTGTACGGACATAAATGCCGATCACCTCTTTGCTGGGCAGAAGTTGGTGACAGCCAAATCATGGGTCCAGAACTGGCAGTAGACACAACGGAAAGGATTGCACAGATACGACAATGAATGGCGGCTGCTCGTGATCGTCAGAAAAGCTACGTTGATAAGCGAAGGAAACCACTCGAGTTCCAAGTTGGGGTCGAGTGCTACTCAAAGTCTCACCTTGGAAATGTGTAGTTCGTTTTGGCAAACGAGGCAAACTCAATCCGCGTTATGTCGGACCGTTCGAAATCGTAAAGAAAATAGGCAAGGTGGCCTACAAACTAAACCTACCCGCAGAACTCAGTGGAGTTCACAACGTATTTCACGTGTCAAATCTGAAGAAATGTCTGTCAGATGAGACCCTCATAGTTCCTTTGAAGGAGCTCACTATCAACGATCTGTTGCGATTCGTTGAGGAACCAGTTGAAATCACAGACCGAGACGTTAAGGTCCTCAAGCACACCAGAATACCTCTTGTTCGAGTTCGTTGGAACTCCCTTCGTGGCCCAGAGTTTACCTGGGAACGAGAGGACCAATGAGACTCAAGTATCCCCAGTTGTTCGGGAACAGTGCAACCACTATTGAGGCTGAAGCTACTGCGGAATTTCGGGACGAAATTCCAAACCAATAGGGGGATGATGTGACACCCCAGGAAAACCAGGAAACAACACAACACAACTAGCTTCCTCAATAACCACGTGCTAAATTTCGGGACGAAATTTCTTTCAAGTTGGGGATGATGTGACAACTCGAGTTTTCAAAGGTCTTTCCTCACAAATGTGTACTTGTAATTCACTACGTAACAATATGTACACCTTGTATTGATTGATAATTTATGACATTGTGTATGTGATGTGTTACTACTTGAAGGATTAAGGTTAATGATTTCTAAATTGTTATGTGCCTATGAGTGAATAAGTCTAATAAACTTAACTGTTATAAATGAAACCACACACGACGAAACACTAGGGTTTCGCCATAGGCTATCTTACGAAACCGTAGAGGTTTCGCCACACACTTATCTCGACGACACAAGGGGTTTCGCCGGCCCAGGTCTCTCCGAAGCCCAGTTAGGGCCCAACACTTTATAACTTACGGATGTGGGTTACGTAACTTGTTATTGTGAAACCCTAAGGTCTCTCTCCACTGTGCGACGGCAACCCTCATTCCTCACCATCATCTTTCTAAGAGTTCGTGTGTTTCATCTCAACCGGTTAGTCACGATGATCGTTACGATCTACTTGTTACTATATGCGTAGATATCTATTACAATAAGAAAGCTTGTTTACTAAATGTTTTGGCTGTGATTAACGCTTGAGTTGAGATTCATGTAATTAGGGTTTGATATTCCATTGCTAATTTAGTGAACCGGATCTAATGTTGTGATTGTATTCATCCATGATTCACTGCTCAGAACTTATGTTTTCCTGTTTGATGTTTACCTAGTATGTTATCCACTGTTTATGTATGTTTAAAGAATCGGTGTTATGAATATGTGATGATGATGTGTTTGATCAGTTTTGGGAATATGGATGGGTGTTTGCCAGAATTACGGGAGTAGTTATTAGGGTAACTGTTATGCATACGGCGAAACACGTATGTCGACAAAACTGGTGTTGGCGAAACACTATTGACGGTGAAACACTCAGGTCGACGAAACATGGAGGTTTCTTCGATATAAATTGTGACGAATCTTGGGAGATTCGCCAAGGGGAAACATGACGAAACCTGGGGGTTTCGTCAATGAGGATCACGATGAAACTAGGGGGTTTCGTCACAAGGGTAAACTGCACCGTAACTCAGTTAAGTCTGTTAAGTCTGTTAATAGTTAACTATGTTAGAGTAGACTGAGAAACGATTATGTGTTGTTATGAATCAATTATGTGAAGCATGAATTGCCTGAACTTGAATAACTGTTTACATGTTACTTGATGATAATTGTCAAGCACACTTTGTAATGTTGAATTATACGTGAAAGTTAAGAACATAAACTGATTTGTGTATACGTGCATAACTATAGGACTTGACTGATTACTTGTGAGCACATAGTTTAGCATACCGAGCAAACCGAGGTGAATTCACACTTCCACAAGGCATGGGATTCCCAAGGGTTGGGAATGGGTAAAGGATTTTAACCAACACCGCGTGATATCCTAGTTTGGAACACGTACACACCCTCTTAATTGAAGGGTGACAACATGTGATAAGGATTTAATTGGAAACTGCGTGATCTCTTGGTTTGGAACACGTACACACCCTCTTTACTGAAGGGTGACAACATGGATTCTAGACCAAAACTCTATCATTAAGTCCCTCATTTTTATATCGACTTAATCGCCCGGCCAATGGCGAGCGGGTCATTAGTTAGATAGCGCTATTTAGGTTTGACAAGCCTCACACCGTGCCGCAGAGGACGGGCGTGAACTAATGGATCTGGGCACTAGTCAATGATGATAGACATTGACGTCAGGGCACCAACTTACTTTAGTCAGTGGTCGATATGGTAAACAGGTCTAGTGGTTAACATGGGGAAATCCCCCCACCAGCTATGAATGTGTTTGGGAAACAGGGAAAAACGGGATAACTATAACTTACGAACGAACTCATGGTTTTTGAAACAACTTAACAATGAACACCAACTGGGAACTCGCTCAACTTTGTTGTTGACTCGTTGTTACATGCCTTGCAGGTCGTTATATGCTTATGGAGCTTGCACGAGGAGGGCAAGTCGTTGTGGGATATAGACTGTCATGTCCTATGCTTAACATTTTAACTTTAAACTACGTTTTGGTTATTTAAACATTACTATGCTTCCACTGATTTCTTAAACATGTTTGGTTTATTTTGAAAACACCAATTATATTGCGTTTGGTTTTAGTTACTTATTTGTATTGTTCAATATGATTGGTGGCTTGATCCTGGTCAGTCACGCCTCCAAGCGGTGATACTCCGCGGGTGGATTTTGGGGGTGTGACAAATGTGTTTTATGTAGTAGTGATGCTATAATTTAATATGTCTATTTCTTATGCAGCTAATGAGTCTAAGTCTTGATCATGGTAGCGTTCATTCAGTCGGAAAGGTAATGTTATATTGCGAGGATTTAAGCAATTCAATTACATCAAAAATAATATCTACTAATGTTCGTTATAACTTACACTTATGTATGTAGCCGGAAGTAGACTCGTTTGTCAACTTCAATGATGTTGGTGATTATCATGTGGCAACAGACAACTTGCAACCGTGTGACGATCTTGTATGTAATAATACAAAACAGTTAGTCGATGATGCCTCAACAGCCGCATTGCGGCGATCAGAGAGGTTAGTAAAGCCGGGTCCGTCTATGCTATCACCTTTTGTTTTGTTCAAGAATGTGTCAAAGAGAAACAAGAACAAAGAAGATAGTACGTGTACGGATAAACAGATTCAGCAGATCCGAGATTGGTATATCATCAAACGTTCACTGGTAAGCAAGATGGATTCAAGGACCCGGAAGCTTGGAAAAACGATGGCCGGTGAAGTTGGTCCACAATTTTGGTCGCCGTTGCTAGGTAACGACGGGTCCGGTTGGTTAAGTGATGATGTAAGAAAATTATCAATATTCATGCTTACAAATTATTTATATTTTGAAAACTGTTATTTTAAAAATTTTTCAAAACAACATTTATACGGTTGTATGATTAAGATGTACGAGCAGAGGAACAAAACCGATCGTTGGAGCATTCTACCACCCTATTTTCAATTGACCATAATTGAGTGTGATGCACACCGGAGGTTGGAGGGCTATTTCAATGGGTCCTTGATTCCTATTCCACCAATTTTCGAAGTTGACGAGGTAAATTATGTTTGAATGCCGAAATGTTTATATATATTTCATTTAAAAATAAAAAATTACTAGCAACTTTTTTATGCATGGATAGGTTTATGTTCCATTCCATCTTTTGAAATTCACATTAATTAAATGCTAATTTTGTATAAGTTAAAAAAATACCTTTAAATAAAAAAAACGGATTCTAAGAAACGTGTTAAAAAATTATAATAATAGTATTAGTTATAAAAAAGAGGTGGTAGGTGGAAGTTATTATTGGTCTATAAATATGGACCATTGGTGGGAATTTCTTCATACCACAACAAATTTGCACAATAATGTCGTCAAAAGGAAGGCGTCAATCAAGCATTCCAGATTGTGTAGAGAACAATGTTTGGCTTAATCGGGATGACCAATCTGTTTATTGGTCACAAAATGTTCTCGACTTCTACTACGACAGTGATAGCCATTTTTGCTATTCAACTTATATGGGGCAAACGCCATTAGACAGAGAGTGGTGGGGTGGAGTACTAGGGTATTGTGGAGATGGATTTATGCAAGAAACGATAATTAGATTATTTTACATAGTTTTATTACTTATATTATTTATAATTTCTAAATATGATCATTTTAAAAAATTTATAGCATGTCCGTGCATGGTGTAACAAGCTAATACAAGATAGAGAAACATAAAATCATCGAGGGACATCTTCATCAGATACTGTTTGTTGGACCATTCTACCCCCAAATTTTATAAACCTTCTGGCGGAACAGGATTAAGATGCTTACGGATACGCTACTGGCAATGTAGAACTATACCCTGCCTTTTGGGAAGTGGATATGGTAAAAAAAAATTACATTGTAAGAATGAGCAACATAGATATGCACTCACTAAATATTTACCGTATCTCCTTTTCAGGTTTACATACCAGTATGGCAAGACAAAGAAGGCCGGATAATCTTAAAGATATATATGCACTCACTAAATATTACCGTTTATTTTACCAATAAATGTGATGCACTTAATTGCGGGGAACGATTCTGCTTTCACAGAAGGATACACCAAACTCTAGTAGAATTCGAGAGTCTCTTCTTATGGTTCCTCGGTCATTTACAATATTGGGAAAATGCTGGACTAAGTGAGGCTGATGCGTTGGAGTACATCCGGAGATGTTGTCTAGCCTACATCCGAACACCGGGTTGGTCGGAATTCGGGTGTGATATTGTCTATGTTACTGCAAAATCTTGTGCAAAACAGTGTACTTCCAAACTGGCAGGAACGAAACATGCAAGATGCTTGTATGAGATATAGAAGATTTATGGCAGATCAACTCTATTCTACACGTTTCACACCCCATTAATAATATAATTAATAAATAATGCCTAGTGAAATTATTGTTTATTTAGTTAATTGAATCGAAATTTTTGTTAATTTAATAATTTAATTAATAAATAATGAGTAATAAATAATTTAATTTAATTATTGTGAAATAAATTAATTGAATCAAAATTTTTGTTAATTGTTTATTTAGTGAAATTATGTTATATTTTTTAAATTATAAAAACTTTTTTTGTGAACATAATAGTTAAAACAAAAAATTAATATACATAAAATAAGGATTGTAATATATCTTAAATAGGATATACATTTGGCATAAATTTATACAAAAACTTCTTTAATCATCACCCAAATTGTACGAGGGATATGTATTTTGAAGTACATAATCCTGAAATTCTCCGACTTCAACTTGGACGGGTGTGGGTTGTGGCTTAGAGACGCGGCGAGAAGATGTGATAACTCGTATTTCAGAACCTATCTTTGTGTATAATGTAACGTATGTGAACGTTATGTGATTATGTGAACTTTGTTGATAAATTGAATGTTATGTTATGTGATTATGTGAAACGAATGTATGTACATAAATGAACCGATCGCACAACAACCACTCGATCGCACAAGCCCATTCGGGCCACACTCTTTGCATCCAAAACCAATGGGCAGCCCATGATGGGTTCGGCCCGCTCCCTTATTTCGCATAACCTCATGAGGAGGGGGTATACTCTTCATTGTTTTGCTAAACACTTTACACATCAAAACCCTACTCTCTTTCTCCCCTCTCAAAGTCGACGGCAACACCCCCCCCATCTCTCTCTAAGATTTTGGTTTGGATCATCCTTGTTCTACTCTCAAATCGGTTAGTGTATTACTTTGATTGTATGATTGTTGATATGTTGGCTTACATGTTTTACATGATGATTTAGGGATGTTAGGTGTTTGATTATGATGTAAACTATTAGGGTTTGGTGTTCTTAGTAATCGGCTCACATGTGTACTTGATGATATTCATATGATTCGGATTGCATGATCTAGATTTAGAACCGAATATATATAATCGGCTGTTGTGATTTGATAATCGAAGTGGTTGCATGATGGTTAGGATTTGCATATTGATATAAAAGTTCATTAATCTGATGATCCGGATTGAATGTTTGATTATCGTTCATGACTATGATTAATTAGGGTTTATACGAATCACATGATGATTGCTTGATTTGATCGATTATTGGTTTGGATGGAAACTGTTGATTATGTTGATTGATAAATTGCAAATATGGAAACTGTTAATTTGGTCAAAAGAATTGATTGGAACTAGTAACTAACTTGCATGATTTTAGGGAATCATTTAACTAATCGCACAAGTTTGTCGGTCGCACAAGATCAGGTCACACAAGACCTGATCTGATTGCACAAGGTGCATCACACAAGCTGAGTACAATCACATAGAGCATAGTGTACACCCAGAGCATGCATGATCGCACAAGACTTGTGGATCGCACAAGACAGTGCCGATCGCGCAAGGCTTGGGCCACACACAAACATTTGGACTGTTGGGCCTTAAAGCCCAATATCCACTCGCACAACCCAACTGGATCGCACAAGCCGCCCGGATCGCACAAGATCACTGTTTTTCATTATTTGGGCCGAGTATGCTATTGGGCTTCTTAATGGTTGGGCCGGGTTTATGTTGGATCGCACAACATGTTGTGGATCGCACAAGGCTGTGCTGAACGCACAACATGTTGGGTCGGGTATTACTTGGGCTTCAGAGGGTGAGTTGCACAAGGCTGTTGAACTTGTCCAAGCCCAATTATTTAAGTCGCACAAGTCCAGAATTTGTTGCATGACTGTTGACGTGTTACCATGATCAATACATGTTCATAACCTGCTAGTTCTGTGTAAACTTATGTGCTCTACTTGAACCTAGACCTGACTCGTACGGTAACCATGTTAGGACGTGGTTGACCCCTTATAGCTCAAGTAACCTTTTCGTGTATCTGCCGAGCAAACCAAGGTGAGTTCACACTCTTACCAAGGCATGGGATTCCCGGTGGGTTGGGAATGGGATTTGTATGACTACCCGTACTTTCATCACTACTAGACTACTTAACACCGTTTTCGGTTATGGAAAGACGCCAGTGCTAAAACCTACGTAAAGCCTACGCACTATTGTCCTCGGTTTGGGAAGGACACCAGTGTTAGAACCTACGTAAAACCTACGTACTATTGTCCTCGGTTTGGGAAGGACACCAGCGCTAAACCTACGTACTCGCTATGTACTACTGTCCTCGGTTAGGGAAGGGCACTTACGTAAAACCTACGTAAACTCATACTTACCACTGTCCTCGGTTTGGGAAGGACACCTATAGATTCGACTAGTCTAGTACATACAACATGGGAAGCCCCCACTTATTATTGTAAAGATTTGGGAACAAGGGTAATGGTAAACGCATGGTTACGAACGAACTTACAATTTCTGAACGAACTCATTAGCTGAACAATCAACTGTGAACTCGCTCAACTTGTTGTTGACTCTCTGTTACATGCCTTGCAGGACGTTAGGTACAAATGGAGCTTGCACTGGGAGGCGCAGTCATTGTGGGACATGGACAATGGATGCCATGTTAAAAACAATATGACATTTTGAACTTAATACGTATGTTTGGATTTTCACTTTTATGCTTCCGCTAAACACTTAACTATGTTTTGTTTTGAACACCTTTTATATTGATGGGTTGAACTTTAATTAATACTTGAAATGTTCAATATGATTGGTGGCTTGATCCTGGTCATGTCACGCCTCCAAGCTGTGATACTCGGTGTGTGGATTTTGGGGGTGTGACAGAAGAAGTCTTTGTTTTGGGCGGTGCTAAACAGCTCGCACGAGAATGCCCATACGTTTTGCACTTACCGCAGTATATGGGAGTGGGGTCCTCTCCTAGCGATAGGATTCGTTCGTTTTCTTTTGGACGTCCGGCTTGTCGTTTCGTAACAAGCGGTGGTTGCAGATTCACCAGTCCATCGGGTAATTCCCACTCTGATTTATCAGGGACTGGATTTATATGCTCCTCATACGTGGATTTATAAACTTCATTAGTGTAACATAACATCGCATAATGAGCACAATCTGGTTCACCTAAAAATCTAGATACCGCAATCACGTGCCCGCAAGGTAACCCAGATACTTGCCAAACCCGATAACTACATGTTCCATTAGAGAAGTCAACTAAACCTCTCTTTCCACCGTCATCAACGTCAAAACTGTCCTGAGCAATTCTAGCAACCACCCACGAACGAGAACCTTCAACTTTGCCTTGAATTTTTTTGAGCCCACGTTGTAAGCTAGTGTTCGCCTTGAATTCCCTCGTTCCAGCGATCATAGAACCATTTTTGGACAGACTATCTGAAAAATTCTATCAGTTGGGTTATTGGAATTTTTCGGGCATGTTTTGATAAAGCATTCATAGATTCAGCGCTATTAGAAGTCATGTAATGATATCTTCTGGCTGGACAATGTGCTCTTGACCATTTGTCAAACCCAATTTCCATAAGAATTTTCCGTAATCTTGGAACAGCGGCACATAGCGCGTCGAATGATTCTTGAAAATCGGATATCCGGTAAGATTTGCAAGTCCTCCACCAAAGACTCTCATATTCCTTTTTTTTACTGTAAACGAAGGTTGACCATCAAATGACGACAACATAACCCGTGAAAGCTTCTTGGAAACACAACCTGTACAGCTAATTGTATAGAAGCTGCCCGGTCAGAAATGATTGCCAAATCTGGATGCTCGCCGATGCATTCTTTCAGTTTTGAAAGGAACCACGTCCACGACTCACCGTCTTCAGATTTACCAATTCCATAACCAATAGGCAAAATCTGGTTGTTTCCGTCCATGCCAACAGCCAAAAACATTGTTCCTTTAAATTCACCCTTTAAGTGGGCCGCATCTATGATGATAAGCGGTCTTAAATTTCTGAGAAAGCTCCGAATCTGAAAGCAATACGATAATGTTAGATTTCTGTGGAAAATTTTATTTATTGATTTATTTATTTATATTTTACTGTAACATTTAATATAGTCTTTGACTTACCACCGCACCTATAGCGACAAATAACATTTCAAAACGACTTTCAGAATCAGTGCGTATGTGTGTCACTGTTCCTGGATTAGCCCTTTCCAAGTTATAACAATAAACGGGAAGTTCGGCAAAAGAACTTGACTAACTACCTTGCAAAAGTTCTAATGCGTTACATTTCCCACGCCATGCTTGCATGTATGATAAATTGACTTTTTCTTTAATCCTAAAATCCTTTACAATTTCGGTCGAATGGTATATTCGTCCACAATCTTTGAATTGTTCTTTTAATAAGCTACCCACCACCATTGGGTTTGCTTGTCGCATATGTGGATATGTTCGCGTCTTAGAACATGTATGTTTGTTGTAAAAATGTTTAACGTAAAAACATCACAAGATTCCCGACTCGCTGCCTTGAAATTCCACTGGCAATTCTCATCAATACAAGATACTTCGTAACGAGTTTTGGATGATCTGTCTACTTTATACGAAAAACTTTTGGAAAGACACATTTTTCCTAATTCTATTTTCATTTCCTGCTTATTACGGAAAATGTAACCTACGTAAAACTGGCTTTTATTTTCAAGAGGACAATTAACATTATCAGTAACTCCAGATTTATATGATGCGTTACATTCATCTTCAGGAAAAACATTTACGTTAAGATCGGGACATTTAAAATAATTGGAAGAACCCGCAGATGAACCAACACCAAGTTCTTGCACCACATATAATTTAAATAACTCATGAGGGTTTCTTTCCGCAATATTGAAAAAAAAAGTAAGATCGGAATCATCAATTATATCAATGGGATCGCTAAAACTTGACATTTTGTAAGATACACGTGTGATGTTTTGAAGACATGTTGACTCACTAAGATTTTTTAAAAATGTGTTATAAGAAATTGTAGTAGAAGTTTTAAAACCACGTCTAACAGAATCTGGTTGGACCACGTACTCAAGCCTCCCATCAACGACTTCCCTCTTGCCACCACAGTAAACAACAAATCTGACTGCCATATCAATAGAGAAAAAAATTATCAAGATAGATATTTTTTGTAAAAATTTGGAGATGAAATTTTGTAAAATGTTTGGAGTAATGGCACTGGTACCTAGAATCTAATATAAAAATAGAAACGTGTAATACATCAAATAAATAAAAACAAAAACTAATTTTTTTTTGTCTAAGTGTCTCGAGACTCCTCCAATGCGTCTGTCAGTACTAAAGAGTCAAAGTTGTACTTTTCTGATTACCGACGCATTACATGCGTCTAAACAGGTCTTCCGTTTGACACGTGTTGCATCTCAGCCGCATAAGTAGAGGCGTCTATAAACGCATAAATAAACGTGTTAAGACGCATCCGAAAGCTGACAACCGAAGCGTCTGTAGACGCATACGAAGCAGCCATGAAAAAGCTGACAAAGGAAGCGTCCATAGACGCATACAAACCAGCTGTGCAGAGGGGCATCCAAAAGCTGACAAATGGAAGCGTCCATAGACGCATACGAAGCAGCTGTGAGGGGCATCCAAAAGCTGACAAATGGAAGTGTCCATAGACGCATACGAAGAAGCTGTGAGGGGCATCCAAAAGCTGACAAATGGAAGCGTCTTCTAGACGCCTTGGAAGCGTCTCTGATCGACGCATAAAAACTTGTACCCAGCCAGACGCATCACACTAAGCCAGACGCAAGCTAAAGTGGATGCGTCTGGTAGACGCCTTGGAAGCAGCCGAATTTTTCCCTGACGCATCGTTAAGACCTGCAGACGCATAACATCTCTCGAAAAATGTGATGCCCTGCTCCAAGGATGCATCAAATGGCCATTTTCGTAAGTCAAAGATTTTCTTGGCTAATTTGGTAATTTTCTCTTGATTAATTACATAGTTATGATCATATATCTAACAATAGATATACTTGGACAAAAAGCAACACAAAAGGTGATTTAGCAAAGGAATCAAGATCAATTGCACACATATACACGGTTTTGGGAGGCTGGCATCAATATTGGACAAAAAATTATTTGGGTTTTCACAAAATAAAAAAAAAAAAAAGAAAAAAAGGTGGGCCGTTCTTATCAGCATCTTCACGTGAATGATGAAATTGGTCCATGTTTACTAATTAATTAATGTAACATTGTTATTATTATTATTGAAAACCCTATTGGACCAAAAATCCATTCTAGTGGACATCAGCCGTACATCAATTGGAGGCAATATATACAACATCTGCTGGACGTAAATATACATATTGAGGTTGTTGACGGCAGAGAAAGAGGCACATATATCAAAACTTGGACGCACGGAAAGATATATAAAGCATACATCAGGCGATCAAGAAGGAGAAGAAAAAAAAATTATACGGTTCAAGATTTAAGGCCGCGATCAAGATTTAAGTTCGGGTTTGCAATTTATTAGTATTCAGTTTTAAAGACTTTGTATTTTTTTTTTAACTTGATACTATGATTTGTTATTTATTTGAGACTTGTTTCTTGTTCTTGGTTATGGTTCTTGGCTAGACTTTTCAAACTACCTAGGTTAAGATGAATATTTAATAAAGTTTGGATTTTTATTCGTTATTATCGTTGTGTATGGATTTTCTTGAAAAGTAAAGAACTTAGGAATCTTTAATTTGGTGTATATGCGTATCTTGCTTTGATTATCGATTATTTACTCGTTTCACATGAATCTTGATGAGTGTCTTTCATAGAATAGGTTTATGTTAATTATCTAATCTTTACGGGTTTGGGTAATTGTTGGGTGAATTGGCCAATAACCTTAGAAACGGTAATTAAAAGATAATTAGAACTTGATATTCTACTAATATTGTCGTTGAGAGGCTCGAGGTTATTAATAGGTCTCGGTTTGGTATATAGCTAGGATTAGGTTTTGATAGAAATCGGTCTTAGTTCCCTAATCATATTCTTGTTTATTAAACCAAGTTAAAATCCATAGTTGCCTTAGACATTCGCGCTGAGAGGTAGATCGTCATATTAAGGCACTTTTAAAGAACTTAGAGGACTGAGAGGAAATCTAACCAGCCAGTAGTCGAAACAGCTCTGTAGAGTCTCACGATTTTCTTCCTGAGAAGGGTCGGGAGGTATTAGTAGGATTTCTTAGGGTTTAGCATACAAAGATCCTGGTTCCATACCACTTTAATTTCAAATAGAAATCCATTTTTAGTTAAATAGGATTCTAGCCTAGGTAGTCTTCATCACCACTGAGTTAAAACCTTCGTCCAAAGTCGCGTCTAGCTAGTCTAGTTAATTAGTTTAATTTAATTGCATTTTTTTAGGATTTTTAGAAACCCCCCAATCAAATAAACAGTTAGAGTCTGTGTCTGTGTCAGTCTAAGTCTAGATAGAAGTTAGTAAACGTAATTAGAGAGTCTCGTGGGTTCGATACTCGGACTTACTTAGGCTACACTGCATTGACTGGTACACTTTCCGGTTGTGTGGTCTAGGTTAGAGAGTCTTAGTTTTATAAATTTAAAATTTAGGGCGGAGGGTATAATGCTCGGTGACATATGCGGTGAGTGGGAGTCACAGATCGGTGACCACCCCCACTTGATTGAGTTATGCGGTGAGTTGGAGAGAGTGAACAAAAATCGGTGATTGTTCACCGATGTGATTGAGAGGAGAGGGGAGAGGATCACTCAACCAATCAAGTTTTTTTTTAATTGAGGGGTGTTTGACCATACCTAGTGGTTGAGTGTAAAATGGGGAGTAGAATAGCGAGTTGACATGGCATAATATTATTGGGTAGGATTTCACTCAAACACCATAGGGTGATTGACCATACCCTCCACCCTTAGGTGTCTAATTTAGGGTTAATTTAGTCTATATTTATTTGACCACTTTTAGCACATCAAGTACTAATGTTGGAAAAGTGTGTTTCTTTCTTCCTTTTGAATTTACAGGACCAAACGAGCTTAAAGAACAAAAGGAGCAAATAAGCAGTCAAAACCAACATAAATACAAAAAGAAGGAATAAACGTGATATGCCCGACCCCTCGGCAGCATCTCCCAAAGCAAAAAGCAAGGCAACAAAGCCTGACCACGGGGCCGTGCTCAGCTGGGCGTGGGGCGTGGTCAAGAGCCTGCACAATAAGACAAACTTATAGAAGCTTTTACGCCCACCACGGGGGCGTGCCTAGCTCAACACGGGGCGTGGTCAATGCCATGATACGCAGAATCTTGATAGTACAGCAAAGAGTTGACCACGCGGCCGTGCCCAGGAGACACGGGGTCGTGCGGGGCCCTCTGCTGACACTTGCAATTGATGAAGGAAGAGAAAAGGATGCCCACGGGCCGTGTTGGCTGGACACGGGGCCATGGCCAGAGCACTGTTCTCGCTATAAAAGTGGGTGCTTGGTTCACTTGAAAGGCATCCCTTGGCAAACCACTACTCTCCCACTTTGCCACCACTCTACCACCACTACAACAACAACACCCACCACCATCATCCATCATCTATCTTTAGAGTGTGTAGTAGTCTCGGGATCCAAGAGTGATTGTAAGAGTTCTTGTCAATCAAAGGCCATGTCTGGCTAAGCCTCTTACATCACTTGGTGAAGACAAGTCTTTTATGTATTACTTTTGATTTCTAATCTTTCGGCACTTTTTATTTGGGTTTGTATTAATGACTTTAATGACTAGTTTTTTATGTTGAAGGTGAATTTTCTTTATCATTTTCTCATGGTGTCTTGAGGTTACTTTACTGTCTATATAAAGTAAATGATGTCATCATTCATGTCTTTACGGTCTATATAAAGCGCGTTAACTACCTGGAAGGGGGTTAGGGGGATGGTTTGGTAAAGTTCATGTCTCGTTCAGTGTATAAATCCTGCAAGGACCTGGTTCAAGCTTACTAGGACCTCCTTCAATACCCAATGGTATTGGATGGCGGGGGTGCGAATAGCTTGAACCCCTCATATGTAAACTACTATTAATTTTTTAAACCGGCTTCTTGGGATTGTATCCTTGCTGACTCAAACCACTTAGCTGAGGGTAACGTCACCTTCAAAAGAGGGGCCTACCACTTTTCGTATTAATAACTTACTTACTTGTTTTTCAATATTCCGAACCTTTAGGATTGTATCCCTGCTGACTCAAACCACTGGGTTGAGGGTAACGCCACCTTCAAAAGAGGGGCCTACTACTATAACTAAGATAATTTCTTAAAAAGTCCAAAAGTGCGAAAATCATCAAAGGATACATTAAAGATAAGTTGGATCCAAGTGATTCAATCTTGTCTATTTGTTTTTATTTTTATTTATCTTTTCATTTTTAGTTTTATTTTTATGTTTCAAAACTTTTCTCAAAAAAATTTAGATTGATTAGACGTTGAGGATAAACCAGTATTAATAGCTCTTGTGTACTTGGACGACCTCGGTATCTTACCAACACTATACTACGCTCACGATGGGTGCATTTGCCCAAGTGTGTGTTTAGTGTTAGTACAATATCGTGTTTTATAAACTTAAAACTTGACTAACGCGTAAAATGGGCTCAAAATATTAATAAAATCATATCACACCTAACGCAAACCAATATCGATAGAATCGCGTTACTCGTCCCGAGAAGTCGTACATGTATGTAAAGAATATTTAAATGAAAGTATTACATTGTAGCTCATATATTGTAAATGTAAAGTTATGTATGTATAGATATATGTAACGTCGTATGGCCGAAATAAAATCTATCGTCTTTTGAACAATTGTCAAAATATATGTATATGCTTTTAGGAGTTTGAAATAAATATAAAGAGTTATATTTATGTTATAGAGTATTGAGTCGTGGACGTTTGAAATAAGTATAATAATTATATTTATCTTACAAAAGAATCATCGAGTTTTCGACGTCTGAAATCAATATAAAAGTTATGTTTAGTTTATAAAGTCTTCGAGTTGTTGACGTTTAAAATAAATATAATTATTATATTTATTTTATAGAAGGCTTTTCGAGTTTTCGATGTCTTAACTAAACATAAATAATTATATTTATTTGAAAAGAATGTCCGAATTGCTTGATGTTTGAAATAAATATGATAACTATATTTATTTTTATAAACGAATTTGGGTTATCGGCGTTTGAAACAATATAAATAATTAGAGTAAACTGCCATTTTGGTCCCTGTGGTTTGGCCAGTTTTGCCACTTTAGTCCAAATCTCAAACTTATTACATCTGGGTCCCTGTGGTTTGCATTTTGTTGCCATTTTAGTCCAAATCTCAAATCAGGTCAGATTTCCAAAAAAAACCTGGTTTTTGTCCTTTTCCTTAGGGGCATTTTGGTCTTTTTGGATTTTATTTAAAGATCTTCATCCCTCTCTTTCTCTCCATCTGCTCTTTGTCTCCCTCTCTCTCTCTGAACTACGTACACCACACCACCACCACCCCCACATCATCCCTAACCTCCGCCACCGTCGCCGCTAACACCACCGATCTCCAGCCACCACAACCACCATCACTCTCCACTCCTCCATCTCTTACACACACAGACACCCACATCCTCCCTCTTCGATTCAGCTGGCAACGTCACCACCAAACAACCTCATTCGCCTCATTTTTCCGGCGACTGGTTATCCAGTGAACCACCACACGCAACCACAACGATCAACCACTATCCCCTGCCCTTCGCCGTCCCCTCCCGATAAACAACGGCGGCAGCACCACCACCACTTGGTGGTGACGGACGGTACGACATCAGCAGAGCCGCCATGAGCGGCGGAGATAGAGAGATGCATGAGAGAGAGGGAGATCGAAGAGACGGAGCCACGTTTCAACGGCAGCGGCGGCGAAGCCGCGTATCAGTAGCGGCGGCGGCAACCCTTTGAGGGTTTTATGAAGATAGGTTGTTTCTATTTGGGGCAAGGTCAGTTCCGTTCGGGTTATGCGGTGGTGGGGGTGATGATACGGTGGTGGTTTGTTCTTGTTCGAATCTTTTGAGGGTTTTACGAAGATGGGTTGTTTGTTCTTGTTCTTAAATTTGTGGGTTTAGGTTTTGGGTTTGGTTTGGAGTGATTGGAAGTAAAGGGTTTTGATTTGTGGGGATTCTTGGTTTGGATTCTTGTTTAATCTGACATTTGATTGGAACGACGGATGGCGGTTTCTGCTGCTGCGGCGGTGGATGAACGAAGAGGAGGTGGTGTTCTAGAGAGAGGTGAGAGAGAAAAGAGAGAGGGGTTGTTTAGAGAGAGAGAGAGAGAGAGAGCACCGATATGGGGTGTTTGGGATTTTGTTATATTTTTTTCATTTATAAAATATAAAATGACCAAAATGCCCCTGAGGAAAAGGACAAAAACCATGTTTTTTTTTAAATTTGACCTGATTTGAGATTTGCACTAAAATGGCAACAAAATCTAAACCACAGGAACCCAGATGTAATAAGTTTGAGATTTGGACTAAAGTGGCAAAACTGGCCAAACCACAGGGACCAAAATGGCAGTTTACTCAAATAATTATACTGATTTTGTAAAAGAGTTCGAGTCATCGACGTCTTTGAAAGTTATAAAGTGTTATCGAAAATAATATACATTTGTATTTATTTCTATAAAAGTCGTTTGAATTTGATTGGTTATGTTTTTACATTACAACGTGTTTCTTTTTATGGATTTTCTTGAAAAACGGGCAGAGTTTCCTTTGTTTTTGGACGTCCCCGACAACACAAGTTGTCGTTATTTTTCAAAAGTCAACAATAATCAATCATATTATATCAAGTTTTGTCAAATATGTCAAAAACGTAACCTTTATTCTAATCGAATCGGTTCGAGCTCGTTTTCAGGAAAAAAATATAAAACTATAAAAAGCGTACATATTTATCGCTTCGCTAGACTTTACCCATCTTCGTGTCGTTTTCGTTGATTGAGTTGACTGTTAGTGCACTATGTCTATTGACTTCGTCTTGTATCGAGTCATGTAATGTAATAGGATAGGATAATCAGTGCTCGAGGTGCTAGAAGCTGATTTTCATGTAATTGGTGGTGATTCCGCTTGAAACTGTCAAGTGCCATTTCAAGCGAAATCAAAATCAATTGATTCCGCTTGAAAGTGCCTTGATCCATTTCAAGCGAAATCAGCACAACTATATATAGGAGCTTGTTCTGTTTCATTTGAAGCGAATCAGGATTGTGTATTCGGTAACGAAGTGCTGTCGAATTGTCTCCAGGTGCTGTATTCAATATTATATCTATATACGAGACATTTAAATTGTATCGAGCGTCCGTGTCATTGATTCCGCCTTGATTCGGATAAACAACTCTTCTGATCGACTCATTCGGGTCATACAACGATCCTACAAGTGGTATCAGAGCTCAGGAGGAAGAGTTTAGCTCGATCGCATCAGTTTTCTGACTTCTACATCTTCTTTTTCAAATTGGACAAGTTTTCACGGTCAAAATGGATTGAATTTTTCACAGTACATGCGAAACAGTGTTTTAACAAAGCCTTGAGAATATCAGACTTAAATTCGGATTAAAATGACAAAAATGGGCCAAAAATCTGATTCCGTTTGAACGAACATCATGATTCCGCTTGAAAAATCCAGCTGATTTCGCTTGAAAGTACTATTCCGTTTGAAATTAGCAAGTTATCCCGCTTGAATCTGCTATTTCGCTTGAAAATTCATCAGATTCCGCTTCAAAGTGTTATTCCGCTTGAAGATCTCGCTTGAAACAAGTGATTCCACTTGAAAGTGGAATTCTGTTTAATATTCTGATTTCGCTTGAAGCTGTGATCTCGCTTGAAAGTGTTATCTTATTGATTTTGCTTGAAATCTTTATTTCGCTTGAAAGAGGATTTTTGTGTCAAGATCATTTCACGTCAACCGAGTGTCAGTCTGTTTCAGATTATTTGATATTGTTTGTACTGATTGTGTTTGTTTGATTGTTTGTCTCCAGGTTATTCAAGAATTTCAAACCATGGCTGAAGAATTCTACAATACGTTTTTCAATGCATTCACATCGGAATCTTCCGAGATTACAACCGTTACACCAAAAACCATCACAAAAGCAATTAATGAGAACATCAAGCATGATAATTTCTACGGAACACACTCAAAGCCACCAACTCTGGAAAGCATTGTGGATTATACTTGGTGGAAAGAACGGTTTCTCAATTGGGTAAAAGCGTATGCACATGAGAGCTGGTTCTGTATGGAATTTGGATATGAAAGACCAAAGGAAGATAAAGGAGAAGATCTTCCATTCAAGAAGTTATCCAAAGAAGATAAATCCGAATTTGCAGCTAAACAGAGAATGATTGCTTTGATCCAGTCGGCAATTAGAAATGACATTTTTGCATTACTTAACCATGATGGGTCATCAAAATCTGTTTGGGAAGCTTTACGAGTTAAAGCTGAGGGGGGTAAACAGATTAATAAGAACAAAATTGCTTTATTAAAGAAAGAATTCGATCTGTTTGATAGCATTAAAGGAGAGTCTGTGAGGCAAATGATAGAGAGATTCTGTCATCTAAAACTTGAACTTGAACGTTTTGAGATTGTGAAAACAAGAGAGGAAATTATTGATAAAGTCATAGAAGCGTTACCACGAACTGATCAGTGGAAAACGTTTGTTTTTATTTTGAAAAATGATGCTTTGTATGAAACAGTTTCTCTTGATACATTATTTGAAAAGATTGAAACTCATGAGCTTGAATTGCAGAAACAGAACAATATGAGCAGTTCTTCACATCAACAGAATGTTGGCCTGTACTACAAAGGAAGTTTGCCTTCGGTGAAAGCTGATAGTTCACCAAAGACAACATTCAGTGGTGAGAGGAAAAAAGAGCCACAGAAGAGCTCATCAAGTTATGATCCGGGTTATCATTCATCAGCTTCAAAAGCTAGTTCTAAAGAGGCAGAGGAGATACCGTGCAATGCTCTTAAGTTGAAAAACTCTCCTGCAATGAGCATCAATGCAGCTAAGCAGCAAATGAGCTTTCTTGCATCTGTTGTGGAATCATATGAAGGTCTTGTGGCGGGAAAAATTGGAAACTCAGAGTTAACCAAGGAAGACTATGATCAGATTGATCTGGAAGAGATGGAACTCATTGACATCCGCTGGTGTTTAGCTAGTTGCATCCGTAGAGATCAGAGATATATGGAAATTACTGGGAAACAATCATTGGGAGGTCCGTCAACCAAGCTCGGATTCGACAAATCCAAAGTGACCTGCTTCAGGTGTAAGCAAAAAGGTCATTTCAAAAGAGAATGTAGAAATTCGGAAGTTGCTGAGTCGGAGAGACCTTTCAATGATGATTACTACCGAAAGGCGATCTACCACCGAAGCAGAGAAGAGCCGAAAATGATCGAAGATAAAACCAGAGACAAATCAAGAGCTTGTTTTGTTATTCATGATGACGAAGGTTTTGACTGGAGCACAATTCTTCCAAAAGAAGATCGTCCTGTGACAGCTCATGGCAGAAAACCTTCAAAAAATGAACATCATATTTTAGTTGCTGAAATTAAAGAGGAAAACAAAGAAGAAAAAGGCACAGCTGAGACAAAAGAGAAAACCAGAGAAGAAATTCTAAGTAAGAAAACTTACATAGAAAGAAACATTGCTTTAAACAGAATGAATGAAATGCAAGAAGAGTATGAGAGTGCTGTCAGCAACAAGAGATGGGATAAAAAGAGAGAGTGCTACTTCAACAGAGATGGTGAACCAGTTGTTCCAAAAAAGGACATAATCTTTGAAGATGTTCTTCTCATAATTCCTTCATCGGCTGAATATTATAGAAATGTTCTAAAAGATGACACGTATGCAAAAAGGCATGAAAAGGTAATCAAATATGCCATGACATCGTGTTTGAGGAAAAGGGATGAAGAGAGAATGAAGAAGAATGTTGAAGAAATGGTGAACAATCTGAAGAAAACTGCTGAAGAGGTTAAAGCTGAAGCTGTTGAAGTTGAGGTTGTGAAGGAAATCAAAGTTGTGAAAGTTGAAGATTTGAAAGTTACTGAGAAAGAATGGATTAAAGAAAAAGTTGAGGTGAATGAAGAGGTTGAGAAAGCTGTTACTGAAGAACAGCAGGTTGTAGAAGATGAGAAGAAAATTGAAAGTTTGGCTGAAGTAAAGAATGAGAATTTGGAAGCTGGTGATGCTGGTAATGGAGTTAGTGTTGAAGAAAAGCAGAATGATGCTGATCAGAAGCAGACAGAGACTGCAACAAACACCAAAGTGCCAATCACTGGGGTAAATTCTAATTCTGAAACTCAAATCAAAATCGTTGAACAGTGCAAGAAATGCATGGAAATGTGCAGAGCTTGTACTGAAAAAGATGAGAAGTTCAGAACAAGAGATCTTGAATTCACAAAAATTGAAAACATTTTCAAAGAAAAATGCAAAGAAATGCTAGAAAATGAAAGAGTTTTAAAAGAAAATGATGAAAAACTTTCAGAAAAATATAAAAAACTAGAAAAAGAAAATGAGATGTTGAAAGAAAATGTTTTGAAAATGACAGAAGAATGTAATCAAAAAGAAAATGTTTGTCAAGAAATGAAGAAAGAATATGACTCAATGAAATTGGCATATCACATTACAAAAGTATCATATGAAAAAGTGAAAGATGAAATGAAATTTGCTCAATCAAGAATGAATTATCTTTCTGAAACAACTAAAGAGCTTAAACGAATGTATGAAATAAAAAGAAGGTGTTGTTAATTCCTATATTGAGGATGTTGCTAAGCTAAAGCGACAGATTTCTGATTAAGAACAGGACAACAACAAGTTAAAAAGTTATCACATGTCGTCATATGTGCTTGAAAGAATTTTCAATATAAAACGGGAGATGGTGAGTCTGAGCAAAACAAGAAAGGCATTGGCTCAGAGTTTCATCAAGTTCCACCACCGGAAAAGTTTGCATTTTATGATGAAGAAAAGGTCGAAAAAGCTTTCAACCTGGTAGATCAATTGCCAGATAACATTGACGTAACCTATTCCAAATCTGATGATTCTAGTGATTCAGAGGTGGTAGGTAAGGTCGTTGAAAGTGTGTTGAAAGAAGAGTCGGTTGATACAGGTAATTCTGAATCACAGGATGAAAATGAAGGTGATTTTCATGATGGATATCTGAAAAACACTAAATCCGAGAAGAATTTGAATGATGCTTCAAAGGGATTGGTTTATACCATGATTGGATCGGACAAATTAATCTTAGATGTTGTATTCCCGATTCAGAATGTGATTTCAGAAAAGGTTGATAAAGTTTTTAAGATGGTTGAGATTGAGAAATCTGATATTCCAAAGTTTGCTGGTAAAGGTCACAAAGGTTCTTATAATAAACCTGGTTTCAAGAAGAAAAACATGAAGGCTGGGTTAGGTTATAAGAAGAAACAGAATTGGAAAAGAAATGAAACACAAAATTTTCAGGCAAAAATGAGTTTTGTTCAAGGAAAATGTTTAGCAGAAGAGAAGGAAATTAAATTTGGACGACAGTCTAATGATGAGTTTCATACTCAAAAGAAAAAGCAACAACAACAGGTCAAAGATGTCAAAAAAGGACATGTTTCAAATGTGATCAAATTGGTCATCTTGCTCGCAAGTGTCCAAATCTGAAACCTGTTGATGTTGAGATGAAAAAGTCTGATGATGTTCAAAAACAGAAATCTGAGGATGTGAAACAAAGGCCAACCAGATTTGATTCAAAACAAACTTGGAGGTACAACACAAAAAAGTTTGCTTCGAATCAAAATTGGAAATCAAACCCGAACAGGTTAGATTCAAGACAGACCTGGAATTCTCACACACCCAGATTCAGAACAACGCAAAGTTGGAAAACATCAGTTGATATGACAAAATCCCAAGAGTTTTGGAAACCAAAAGTTGTTGGTCAAAATCAAAAGATTCAAAAAGAGACACATTTTTATAAAAGAAGTACACCGAAAGGTCAAACATGGTCTATTAAGAAACAAGTAACTTCGGTAAAAGATGAAAAAGTTGAAGTCAAAGTTGAAAAAGTCTTTGATGACAAAGATTTTCCGAAACTGCATGATACATATTGTGTGGAAATGCCTAAGGTCAAACAGACCTGGGCTAAATTGTTCAAGTAATTGAATGCTTTGATTGTGCAGGTGCTCAACAAAACCAAAGATTGTGAGAATGGAAGTTGGAGCAGCCTGACACAACGAGAGGAGGAGGCTGCTGGACCCTGTGTTGGTTGAAACAAGGAGTTTATTTTATTTCTGTATATAAATAAACAATATTTTCAAAACCCTAAAAAAACTTGAAAAATTAAAAACCAAAAATATGTTTGTTTTTAATTTTTTTTGTCAAAAATATGTGTTGTTTGAATATGCCGAAACCCTCACGGCGGAACAAACATGATTATTTTCACGAGATTGAAAAACGGTTTTCAAACTGTAAAAGATCAATGTGTTGTAAATCATGGGGGTAATTGTTACTTTATGTTAGATTTTCTGCAAAACAGAGCACTTTAAGCAGAAAATGGATGGCAAGACAATGCTATTAGTATTGGTTGTCAATTTTTTTTTTATGATTTTGCATTTTAGGGGGAGAAAAATTGTCAGAAAATCCAAAAACCTTGGAAAATTTGAAAAAGCCAAAAACATGATAAAGTTCGAAAATTGTGTTTTTGTGTAAAAAGCGGAAATGATAGTACATCAGTAGACAGTTACAGTATGCTAAAGAAATGTAATGATTAAATAGCGTTAAACAGTCTCACTGATGATATGCCGATAGGTTTTTATACATTTCGTAAACTTTCACGATATAAACCTAAATTCAAACTTGCTTATTTCATGGGGAATACTACATGGATATATAGGTAACCCCTGAAATCTCGTTTGAAAGGTCCCTCTTTCTGAGATACTAGTTCTTTATGCTTAGTGATATCTGGGGTATTATCCCGGGATTTCTGATTTTGCGGAAGCAATGGCCTAGTCCCCGTATAATATTTTCTGCTTGCTTGAAATATAGCATCACCCTCAGCATAAAAAATGATGAAACATTAAAAAATGCTAATCATGTGCTGTTGTAAAAAAGATCCTCTAAAGGGGACACACCGAAAGTCGAACCGTCATCTCTCTGCTGAACGGAAGTTCTGACTTGAGCTCTCACGGTTTCGCATCTAACCCCTTACAGATATCATCTAGGTATACTCACCTGTAAGACTGAATATTGGGATCTGGATATGGGAGTATATTCAAGAGGTGGGACACATGAATGAGTTTAAGTTCTTAAAACATCTAATTCGTATCCTGAATCAATTGAAGTTTGTGTAAAAATTTAAGTGGATCAGTATATCGACAATCTAAGTGAATTTTTTAATTCTTAATGTGTAACCAAGCTCAACGGTACTTGTGACTTGTCAAAAACTGATATGATCCTCTGACGCATACTCAAACAAAAATATTGTCTGTAAATATGTTTGTACATAATTCTTTACTACTTTATATTTTCAGAAAAATACAAAAAGATTTTGATTTCTGCTTTATTTTCGACAACCGATGTCTGAGTGCTGAGTTTCAAAATCTGAGTATGCTGATTGTGTTTCTGAAAATAAAACAAGTTTATTAATTTGAAACTTGAAATCTTTTATAAAAAATCAAAAACAGTTTGTGATATCTCCAAGGTCATTAGTTTGGACTTGGATGATTAACTGTGAGGGATTTTGGATACCTAACACTGCCAAATCTGTAAAGATTGTTGATAGGGGAAGTGATTTAGAAAGTTTGAATTGCCAGGTTACGATTCCTGGAAGTCTAAAATGTTGTTACTTATAAATGTATGAGTGTTGCAGATATTGTACCAGTCTACGATCCTGATAGCATAGTCTAAGGGGGAGAATGAAGACGAGCACAAAGCAAGGGGGAGCTTGTAACCGGAAAGCTAGGTGTCGATCCCTAAAGCACGGAAGCTTGATGAAAGGGGGAGCCTGAAGAAGCTGATAAAGCAAGAGTCAGATTCAGATTCTGGTAGAATGATAAAGATAGAGCCAGGATGAGATTTTGAACTCGTGAAGAAAAGATGAAGATTGATAGATACTTACAGTGTTAGACAATTGGGAAAATGCATGAAGACTGATCAAGACTGAAGATGTGTCATGATAAAGACTCGACACTGAAGACTTCGTCAATATCCAAGGGGGAGTCTGTTAGTGCACTATGTCTATTGACTTCGTCTTGTATCGAGTCATGTAATGTAATAGGATAGGATAATCAGTGCTCGAGGTGCTAGAAACTGATTTTCATGTAATTAGTGGTGATTCCGCTTGAAACTGTCAAGTGCCATTTCAAGCGAAATCAAAATCAATTGATTCCGCTTGAAAGTGCCTTGATCCATTTCAAGCGAAATCAGCACAACTATATATAGGAGTGTGTTCCGTTTCATTTGAAGCGGAATCAGGATTGTGTATTCGGTAACGAAGTGCTGCCGAATTGTCTCCAGGTGTTGTATTCAATATTATATCAATATACGAGACAATTAAAGTGTATCGAGCATCCGTGTCATTGATTCCGCCTTTGATTCGGATAAACAACTCTTCTGATCGACTCATTCGGGTCATACAACGATCCTACATTGACCGAGTCAACTGAGTTATCCGGGTTTGACCGAGTTGACTCGGTTTGACCGAGTCGCACGAACCGCTCCCTAATCCGACCGAGTTGATAGTGGCTGACCCGAGTTGTTCTGCTAACTCGCTTCATGGTTCTGACCCAGTTGACCAAACTTCGACCTGTGATGACCGTGTTGACTCGAACCAAAGTTGACTTGTTGACCCCTTTTTACAGATTTGACTCGAACCAAACGACACCAAAACATAACCCGAATCTGCAACTTGAACTGAACCACAACTAGACCAACACCACTGCCACTGTCGTCGACTACTCCGGCGTCGGCCGGCTTCGACAGCCACCACCGACGTCATCACCCGACCCACCACCGTCACCTGAAATGACACCCAACTGACCGGAGATCTTCGGTTTAGAGAAGAACATAAATCTAAAAGGAAGAAGAGAGGAGTGTGTCAAAGCCAATGTTCTCTGTATTGTTTATGATAAGAACTTCATTTACAAGGAGATGAATATGGACATATATACACAGGTTTCCTAACTAGCATATGGACAAAATAGGAAACACTATAAAATGTTTTAATACAAAATAATTCACGGAAATCATTTCCTTATACCCCCCGTCAATCCAATAGGTGGCGAGCCCACACGAAGATAGCGTCAGAATCGTTCGAAGAGTGGGCGTGAGAGACTCTTTGTGAAGATGTCTGCCACTTGAAGATTGGTAGATATGTGGTTTGTGCGGAGGCGTCCCGAGGAGACAAGCTCCCTAACGAAATGATAATCAATGTCGATGTGCTTGGCCCGTTTGTGAGATATTGGGTTCTGACTTAGAAAAACGGCACTGCGATTGTCGCATAGTAACGTTGGCTTAGCCGCAGGAGTAACATGAAGTTCTCTGAGAAGGTTTACGACCCAAATAAGCTTGGAAGCGGTATTCGCCATAGCCCGATACTCGGACTCACAACTAGACCGGGAGACCGTGGGTTGCTTCTTTGCACTCCATGATACAAGGTTGTCACCGATATAAATGGAGTATCCATATGTCGAGCGGCGAGTTTCGAGACATTTAGCCCAATCGGCATCCAAGTAGCCAACGAGAGTAGCGGCCTTAGACTTCGCAAAGGTTAAACCATAAGAGACCGTACCCTTTACGTGACGAAGTATTCGTTTCACAAGTTGATAATGTGAAACTGTAGGAGAGTGTAGAAATTGACTTGCCTGATTGACGGCGTATGCGAGATCAGGTCTGGTAATGGTGAGGTATTGTAAGGCACCCACCAATGATCGATAGAGGGTCGGATCATGAAACGGAGTGCCTTGAGTTGTGAACACGTCTGTGGTAGCAAGAGGTGTGGTAGCCGGATTGGCATCTCGAAGACCCGCACGTGCTAAAATATCATAGGCATACTTGGATTGAGATCGGAAAAGACCAGTAGGGGTGTAAGAAACCTCTAGACCAAGAAAATAATTTAGTCGTCCCAAATCCTTGGTGGTAAATTCCTGATGTAATCGAGAGATGAATGCTTTTAATGTCTCAGCATTGTCGTCCCAAATCCTTGGTGGCAAATTCCTGATGTAACAAAGACGTGTCTGATTGGCTGCACACAAAACCTTGGTTTAAAAGAAAAGAGCTGAGTCGTTGAAACCAAGCTCTTGGTGCTTGCTTGAGCCCATAAAGAGCTTTGGTGAGACGACATACATGACTCGGATAATTTTGATCAATATACCCTGGTGGTTGCTCCATATACACCGTTTCGTTTAAATTCCCGTTCAAGAAAGCATTCTTAACATCTAATTGGTGAAGTGGCCAACCGTTTATAGTTGCCAATGCAAGCACAATGCGGATTGTGGACGCTTTCACAACGGGACTAAAGGTGTGCGAATAGTCCAAGCTGGGTATTTGTGTGAAACCTTGAGCAACTAGCCATGCTTTTAAGCGATCAACGGTGCCATCGGCTTTGTATTTAGTACGGTAAACCCATTTCGACCCAACAATGTTGGTGTTGGAAGGACGAGGAACAAGAACCCAAGTCTTGTTTGCTTGTAGCGCAAGCATTTCCTCATCCATAGCATGAACCCATTTAGAATGCTTGGCAGCTGATTTATATCCCTTAGGATCTCTAGCAGTGAATAAAGCCGTATGTAAAGGACTGGTTTGAAGAATAACAATGTCAGCTTGATGTTTAGGCTTAAAGATTCCAAATTTCGAACGAGTTTGCATGGGATAGGATGCGATGGGTTGTGGTACAGGAGGTATTGAAGATACAGAGTAAGAGGGTTGAGGTGAACAAGGTGGCGAGTGGGTTGGTGCATGGGGTAGGATGGGTGACGTTGTTGCATTAGGTGTAATAAAAGTTTGAGTGGGTGAGGTAGTTGTGACAGGTGGGATAGTATTTTGGGAGCTAGTGGTGGAATTTTCTATGGGATTAGTGGGAGCACATGGATGGACAGTGGGTGGGGTCAAGCATAAAGGGCAAGGCAAAGAATTGTGTGTACAAGATGATTTTTCATTTATACTAGGTGAATTTGTTGAAGCAGTAGGTATTTGTGGGGCTTGATGAGATATAAATTCATCAAAGTGTCCAAAAACTAATTTTGCTTCATTCACTGGAGGTATCTTGCCACTGAAAGGAAAGACAGTTTCAACAAATTTTGCATGACGCGTTATATAAATGCGTGAAGTTGAGGGATTTAAACATCGATAGCCTTTATGAATCGGACTATATCCGATGAAAGTGCACGAGTCACTACGCGGTGAAAGTTTATGCAGAGTGTAGTCGCGTAGATACGGAAATACACGACATCCAAAAATCTTGAAGATGGCATAGGATGGTACGTGATGAAAAAGAAGTTCAATTGGCGATTTGTTTTCAAGTAAGGGTGTCGGGAGACGGTTGATGATATATGTTGCAGAAGTAAATGCATCAACCCATAGACTAGCCGGCGCATGAGCATTGGAAAGCATAGAAATACCGGTTTCGGTAATGTGTTGATGTTTACGTTCGGCTCGACTGTTTTGTTGAGGTGTATACGGACAAGAGAACCAATGAAGATTGCCTTTAGCTTGAAACAAGTCACGAACACGATGATTCGTGAATTCCGTACCGCCGTCACTTTGAAACGTTTTAACATTGCAAGAAAATTGGTTTTGAACAAGAGATAGAAACGTTTGTAAGATGGTATAAAAGTCCGACTTTGCCCGAAGTGGATAGAACCATGTAAAACGGGAGTAATCATCAATAAAAATAACGTAAAAACGATACCCGTCTGTTGAGGCAATAGGCGCGGGGCCCCATAAATCACAATGAATTATATCTAGAATATGATTAGCACGCTTATTATTCGATAAAAATGGTAAATGCTTTGCTTTAGACAATTGACATGACGAACAAACCCCAGGTTTGGGTAATAAAAAAGTAACATGCAAATGTCCGAACTTATTTAATAAGGAAATAATGTCAAAAGAAACATGACCAAGGCATGCATGCCGTTGTTCATAAGACGCTCGTAGTTGTGAGGAAGTAACGACTGTCAAAAAAGCTTGCTGACCATGATCAAGGACGTAAAGACCATTTTTAACTCTTCCCTTGGCTAGCACGGCTCGAGTTTTCCTGTCCTGAATACGAAAAAAATTATTTGAGAATAAGACATCGACAGGGTTATCATTGGTGAGTTTGCTCACTGAGAGAAGGTTTTTAGTGAGATGAGGCACGACAAGAACATCAAGTAAAGACAAGTTAGCAATAGAAGATGTGCCAATATGAGAAATAGGGAGAATTTTACCATCACCAAAACAAACACAATCATTACCGGTGTATGGGGTAGTGCTTTCGAGAGGAGTATCCGGAGGCACCATGTGAGAGGTTGCACCTGTATCGTTAGTCCAGTCGGGTTCATTTGAGGATACGTTACATTGGCTATGGAAAGCATGGGCAAGATTTGCGTCTATAGAAGGTCCATGTTGGGCGTAACTTCTAAGATTGGGACACGAGGAAGCATAATGGCCTTCCTTCCTACATAATTGACAGTGTGGAGGACGCTTACCACGACTAGACCATTGGAACCATCACGTGACCGACCTCGACCACCCCGAAAAGAAATGGATCCGGACCGGCGGATTTGTTGAGAGTAAAACGCTGCTTGGGGAGGTTGAGAGGATGCAATGGAGTGTAAAAACCACTCATGATTTTTAGCTTGGGCTAGGAGTTCACGAAACTGAGGAGATGTCGTGATGGCTCGGCGAGCGGTTGAAAAGTTTTCAAAAGGAGAGCCAAACCACACATGAACCAGTGGCATTTATCGTGTTCATCAACCGGATGGCCAATAGCGGCGAGTTGGTCGCATATGTTTTTGAATTTTCGGCCATATTCGGATACAGAAGAACCTCCCTTTTGAAGCTGGCGAAGAGAGTCTTTAAGAGTATGAACCCGTTTGAGCGAATCGTGACGATAAGCACGTTCAAGTGCGGTCCAAACCTAACCGGCAGTCGTGAGACCGAGTGTTTCGGCCATTGATTCTTCCGATAACGACGCCTGAATTAACAGAATGGCCTTCCGATCAGCCGTGTTCCAAGTAGCAAGATCTGGATTTGGCATCTCTTTGCCCTCGACAACCACTTTGGCAGCGGGTGGAGAAGCAGTTGCGTCAACATGACCGAGGAGATCGGAAAGAGAGAGAACAGTGGTTATTTGATGACGCCATAACAAGTAATTTGTGGAGTTTAATTTGAGTGTTATCATGTGAAAGAGAGTTTGGATGGGAATGATAGACCCATCAGAGGAGGAGGTCGACATTATTGGAGGCTGGGAAAAAATTGAGAGGAGAAAAAAGAAAAGAAAAGAGGCTTAAGGATCGATCTTGGCTGATACCATGTCAAAGCCAATGTTCTCTGTATTGTTTATGATAAGAACTTGATTTACAAGGAGATGAATATGGACATATAAATACACAGGTTTCCTAACTAGCATATGGACAAAATAGGAAACACTATAAAATGTTTTAATAAAAAATAATTCACGGAAATCATTTCCTTATAGAGTGTGAGTTTTTACCGCCGAAATACCACCGCTACAGCCGCCCTTGCTGTTGCCGGCAGCCGCCGCACTATGGCTCCGGTTGTCTGCCATGGCCGGTCGTCGGCCACCATACATCACTTCCGCTAACCATCTCCGTCAATCGCCCCCTAAATCAATGAAACCTACCAGAATGAAACGAATCTAAATAGATCTGAAAAAGAGAATGGAGAAGGGGAGTTGCAGTTTACCGGAGAGACTTCACCGGAAAGGAACAAGAGAGGGGGGTGGGTGTCTCGCCCGACGGAATGAAACGCCAGAAAAACCGGTTCGAACGTCATAACCAACGCCTCTCACGGCGGCGCCACCGTCGAACTCCTTGTCGACAAGTCGCCGGCTCCACTGAGGGTCTCACCAAACCGGCCGCCGGTCTTCATCGAGTAGAGAAAGAGGGATGTACGTGTGGGTGTGTGTGTTTTGGGGATATACTGATTTCTTTGTATGAGTATGTTTAAAAGATAAGGTGCAGAGGTTAAGGAAAATGAAATGGGAGGAAAAAGACATAGGTAGCGGCTGATGGAATGAAGATGTTAAGGTTTTGGTGCTTTTAAATACTAGGTTTTCCTTAACGGGCTTGGGCCCAGGCTCACAAGCGCACTTCTCGCGTTTAAGTGGCCCGTCTGCACCTACGAATCTGTTTTCAAACTCGAGCTCCACAGAACGTCATAATTCATCATTTTAAGATTAAAAGACGTAAAATAGTGTCGGTAGTCATGTTTGACGCGTTCGTTCGTCGATTACGGTAAAAATCGCGTAAAATGAGGCGTTGGTCATTTTAATCCATTTTTCGATCCGGTTTCGACTGCGTTTATTAAAATTTTAATTACGAAGCTAAATATATCGTAAAATTTCAGTTTTAAAGGTAATACGCGTCTCCGATGCTTCCGTTTCATTGTTGGTGCGTTTCCTGCAGTCGCGTTTATCGTTCACGTTTGCGTTTGTGATGTACGGAAGCACGTTAAATTCGCTAAACTAAATTTGATGTGCTTAAAATACAACATATAAATTATATCAAATATAGCATAAAATCAACCCTTTTTCGTACTAATGTTGGAAAAAGCACATTTCTTTGTTCCTTTTTAATAAAGAGGGTTAAAAGAGCTTAAAAGAACAAAAGAAGCAAAAAGACAGCAAAAACCAACATAAAATGCAATGAAGAAGGATTGACGCAACTTGCCGAGCCCCCATCCATATCCAAACCCAAGAAATAACAAAAAAAGAAGTTCTGGCACGGGGCCGTGCTCACCTAGCATGGGTCGTGCCCGGTGGGAATTCACTACAGCAGATAGAGACAACAACAAAATACAAATTCCAAACTCAACACGGGGCCGTGCTAAAGCAACACGGGGCGTGGTCAACCCTAGGATTTCCAGAATCTGAAGAAGTACAACAAGTACATTGGCCACGGGCCGTGCCATTGACACACGGGGCTGTGTTAGTACAAATCTGACACTGCAGTTAATGTAGAAGAGAGAGACTGATGGCCACGGGGCCGTGGCAGCCGCGCACGGGCCGTGGTGGACGTTCTGTTTATAGCTATAAATAGGGATGCTTGGTTTCACTTCAACTCATCCCTTGGTAAACCACTTCTCTCTCACTTGCCAACACTCCACCACCACTACAACACCATCATCCACCACCATCATCCATTTTCCATATTTTAGAGTGTGTGTGTAGTCTCGGGATCCAAGATTGATTGTAAGAATCTTTGTCAAACAAAGGCCATGCTTGGCTAAATTCTTACATCACTTGGTGAACACATATCTTTTATGTATTTCTTTTATGATTTCCAACCTTTGGCAACTTTTTAATTGGGTATGTATTAATGACTTTAATAAATAGTTTTTTATATTGAAGGCGAATTTATTCAACCATTCTTCATATGTCGTTTATTCACATATTCATGTCTTTGCGGTCTATATAAAGCATGTTAACTACTTGGAAGGGGGTTAGAAGGGTGGTTGGGTAATTCTATGTCTCGTTCAGTGTATAGATTCTGCGAGAAGCTGATTCAAGTTTAGTACTACCCCATGGATTGGCCGGGAATGACTGGCCTGACTGAGGGTAAGAAACCACTTGAACCCCTTATTTACAAACTACTATTAAAAGTTTGAACCAACCGCGCGAGGACTGTATCCCTGCTGACTCAGACCAACGGGTTGAGGGTGATCGCTGCCTGGAAGGGGGCCCACCACATTTTGCATTAATAACTTACTTAATTATCTTTCAATATTCCGACCTAGTGGGATTGTATCCTTCTTGACTCAAACCACTAGGTTGAGGGTAACGTCGCCTTCAAAAGAGGGGCCTACTACTATAACTAAGATAATCTCTTAAAATGCCAAAAGTGCGGAAATCATCAAAAGGGTACATGAAAGATAAGTCGGATCCAAGTGATTCTTTCTTGTCTATCTATTTTTATTTTATTTTATTTTCTGTTTTTATCTTTTTTATTAGTTTAAAAATCTTTTCTCAAAGTTTGGTTCGATTAGACGTTGATGATAAGCCGATATTAAAAGCTCTTGTGTCCTTGGACGACCTTGGTATCTGGCCATCACTATACTACGTCCGCGATGGGTATACTTGCCCTAGCGTGTGTGTAGAGTGATAGTAGAATATCATGTTTTATAAATTTAAAACTTGAAATCGGCGAGTAAAAAGAGCTAAAAATATAACAAAAAATATAGACACCCGCACGCACGTCAAGTTTTTGGTGCCGTTGCCAGGGACACAAGGATTTTAAGGAAGCTTAAAATCAGCAGCTTAATCAAATTCTAACATTTTTTTCAAAACTGTGCACTCGTTTTTAAAATTTTTTTCTATTTACAGTACGTTAATACGGGGCCGTGCTGTTGGGACACGCCCCGTGCTGCAAATTTTTCTAAAAACTTTTTAAAACTCCCAGATACAGAACTGCCCACGGGGCCGTGCCAGTTTAGCACGAGGTCGTGGTCAACCTTTTGTTAAATTTTTAAATTTTGTTTTCGATCCCGAGGCTCGCTATTCTTCTTGGTATCTTCCAATAAAAAGGATTATTACTCAGAAGACTGCACCTATTATATTCAGGATGATTATGAGGAGCCTTATTATACCATTTGCGGAAATCCCCATTCGGTATATAATATTGCGACCTTTTTAGACCATCAACCTCATACACCACACCAAGTTCTTCATACTCCACTTATGAAGAACCAAGGTTTGAGCTCCCAAAGGTAAACTTTGATTGGGATGCAAATCCGTTTGAAGTTTACGACACACCACCAACAATCCTTCCCGAAGCCGAAAGACTCATACATGGTCTCACAAATCTAGAACTCTTTCTTAATAGATCTCGCGAAAAAGAAGAGGCTGTTTGTACCAAAGAGGTAATAATCGAAGAAGTAAAAATAGAAGAACAATATGAAAAACCTACGCATGAACCAACTCAACAAGAAGGTAAGTTTAAAACTAACGATTCTAAAATTGATCAAACTTTTTCGGAAATTCACGTTTTACAACCTTCTTTTGAAAATCATTGTTTGGTTTCTTCACATGCTATGTTTTTAAAAGAGTTGAACACTTCTATTTAAAATCGAAGAATTAGTAAGCCTCACGTTAACAAATGATCAAACTTCGCTAATAAAAGATGAATACCATGAAATGAACATAAAACCGGTACCATGTTTTTTCAAAACTTCTTTGTTAGTAATGTGCTACTTGATAAAGATCTTTGCGTTAACATATTGCCAAACTATATTTTCAAAAAATTAGGTACAAGTGATTCCTCTTAAAATTCCTATTTTTCTCTCAAATCGCAAAACGATTAATACCACGAGAATGGTTGAAGATGTCTTAATTCAAACAAGCCAAGAGGTAGTCCCAACCGACTTTGCCAACTTATATGATGCCCCCCTCGTATTGGGACAACCATTTTTAAAATCCCATCAAGCCTTGACCTAACGAAAGCAAAACAACCTACCACTTCGATTTGGAGCCGAAAAAAGGTACGTTGATCTTGACCAATCAATGAAATACCCAATTCATGATGACGACCCCTTAATCGAAGATGAAGCGAAACCACCCAATACAGAAGAAGAAGAAGAAGAAGAAGAAGAAGAAGAAGAAGAGTTCGTCAAAGAGGAAATTTCCCAAGAGCAAACCTTTTGGAGATACATTTGACCAGTGCCTCGATAACCTTGAACGAATGCTATCCCGATGTGAGGAAACTAACCTCGCCCTTAATTGGGAAAAATGCCATTTCATGGTAACGAAGGGAATAGTATTCGGTCATAAAATCTCAAACGAAGGAATGGAAGTGGATCGGGCCAAAATAGATACTATCTCCCGATTACCTCCACCTTCCTCCGTTCGAGCCATTCGAAGTTTCTTAGGACATGCCGGATTTTATAGGCGATTTATCAAAGACTTTTCAAAAATATCTAGACCTCTAACAAAATTACTTAAAAAAGACGCACCATTTGTCTTTGACGAGCAATGCAACAAAGCATTTCTAACCTTAAAAGAAATGTTAGTCAATGCACCAATCATGATAGCGCCCGATTGGAAATTACCTTTTAGAATCATGTGCGATGCAAGTGATTTTGCAGCTGGAGTCGTTCTAGGACAACGAAAAGAAAAACATTTTCACCCAATATACTATGCAAGTAAAACTCTTAATGATGCGTTAGAAAAATATACAACAACTGAAAAAGAGTTACTAGCCGTAGTATTTGCTTTTGATAAATTTCGTTCCTATCTTGTTCTTTCTAAAACAATAGTCTATACGGATCACGCCGCCATCCAATACCTCTTCAACAAACAAGATGCCAAAACAGGTTTGATCCGTTGGATTCTTCTCCTCCAAGAATTCGACATTGAAATAAAAAATAAACGAGGAGCCGAAGATACCGCCGCCGACCATTTGTCACGCTTAGAAGATCCCGCTTTGGAGTCGAATCGAGAAGAGCTCATCAATGAAAAGTTCCCCACCGAGTTTTTGGAAATGGTTGAATACCAAGAAGAACCATGGTACGCCCACTATGCTAACTACCTCGCTAGTGGCGTTTTAGTCAAAGGTTGGTCACATCAATAAAGAAAAAAATTCTTTACCGATGTAAGACACTTCTTTTGGGAAGACCCATATCTTTTTAAAATATGTGCCGATCAACTTATTCGAAGATGCGTCCATGGTCAAGAAGCAAGAAAAATTCTTCACCATTGTCATGAAGGAACGTATGGAGGACATCATGGAGTCGCAAGCACCGCACGAAAGGTACTCGATTCAGGATTCTATTGGCCAACCATCCATAAGGATGCATATAACTTTATCAAAACTTGTGATGCATGCCAACGAACAGGGAATATCTCTACAAGAAACGAAATGCCCCAAAAAGGCATTCTTATTTGGGAAATTTTGATGTTTGGGGTATGGATTTTATGGGGCCTTTCCCACCGTCAAAAGGTAATAAATACATTCTTGTAGCGGTTGATTACATGTCCAAATGGGCCGAGGTTGAAGCTCTTCCAACCAACGATGGTAGAGTCGTAATAAAATTATTAAAACGACTATTTTCTCGTTTTGGTGCTCCAAAAGCACTAATTAGTGATAGAGGCACCCATTTTTGCAACCATCAATTATATAAAATTTTAACAAAATATAGGGTCTATCACCGTCTTTCAACCGCCAATTATCCTCAAACCAACGGTCAAGATGAAGTAACAAACCGAGGGCTAAAAAGAATCTTAGAAAAAACCATAGGTCAGAACAAGAAAGATTGGGCGGATAAGTTAGATGACGCTTCATGGGCCTTCCGAACCGCCTACAAAACACCAATAGGCACCACCCCATATAAGTTCGTCTATGGGAAAAATTATCACCTCCCGGTAGAAATTGCTCACAAGGCCTATTGGGCGTTAAAAAACATAAACCTTGACCAAGACCTTGCCGGTAAAAATCGATTCTATCAATTAAACGAACAAGATGAATTGAGAAATCAAGCATATTCCAATTCCGAAATTTATAAAGAACGCATGAAAAGTATACATGATAAAATAAGCAAACCTAAAGAATTTTAGGAGGGGGATCAAGTGATATTGTTTAATTCAAGGCTTCGATTATTTCCGGGAAAGCTTAAGTTAAGATGGACGGGACCTTTTTCCATCACCCAAATCTTTCCACATGGAGTGATGGAAATTAAGCCTCCAAACGGTGTACCCTTCAAGGTAAACGGACAAAGGCTTAAACTCTATCGAGGCTTCGTTGAGGAAGAGGAAATTGAAATGGATCTTCAAGAGGTAGATACATTATCGGTAAAAATGATAAAATGTTTATTTGTTTATTTGCATATTGTTTTTCTTTTTAATCAACATGTAGGAACAATTGGAAAGCATCAACGATGAAGAGTTGAAGAAAAACAGGTATGTACCAAAGGAACCACAGAAAAACGGTCAAACACACGTGCACGGATAAAAAAAATTAGGTTACTGCCAGTCTGGACATGGGGTCGTGCCCACCTGACACACCCCTGTGCCCAAATGCCCAGATACCTCATAAAAATAAAAACACGGCATAGGGCCGTGCTGCAGCAGCACAGGGCCGTGGCCGACTAACTGTTGGGATATAAAACCCTTCAGTCTTCACTTTTTCAAACACAACACGACCTGTTTCTCTGGCACGCCGGTTCCGGCCGATTTTCCACGTTCGATCAATCCAATCCGACCACAAGGTATGATTCTAACATCATGGTAGTTAGTTTAACGATTTGCATGTAGTTTAAAGTCAAAAACTCGGGTTTAATCTAGGGTTCTTGAACTAGACCCGTGCCAATCTCGAATTTTTGTTTAGATCTTGTTAGTAGTAGTTAGTATTAGTAATTTTGAAAGTAAATGTTTGAACATTGTTGAGGAAATCGGATTAATCACACTGTTTCACCCAAACCCTTGTTCTTAACAAAAAATGTTAAAATCGGAAGCGTAACTGGGCGTTTTTGGTAAAATTGGTTATTGGGGTTTCTTAATCGGGGTAATACGCTGCTATTGAACCAAAAATTTTGAATTTTTCAAAGCCGGCTCGAAAACCTAAAAATTTGGAGAAACAAACAGTTCGACACGGGGCCGTGCTGTCTCAGCACGGGGTTGTGCCCAACTTAATCCTCAGACACGGGGTCGTGTCCGACCGACACAGGGCCGTGTCCAGACCTCTGATATCATATTTTTACACATTTTTCGAGCATAGCAACCGTCTTACCGATTCTTTCGCGCAGGATGGCACTACACAAGTTCTTAAGGTTCAAACCTGCTGAATTGGAGTTCAAAACTCGATACGAAACCTTGAAAGAATGTCATGAAGAGCCACCAAGACAGGTTTGTTACGTCACGTTCGAGGCAGTGGGACAAAGGGAGAGATACGACTCACTCGTGACTGGTCCACTCCGAATCTTCCTAGAAACTCGGCTCTGGTCCATACATCAATATAACATGGAGTTCTTAAGCACCCTCAAGTTTAAAAGGACTGAGTTGGATTTGTTCGATTCAGATGCTGTGGAGTTTAGATGCGGGGCAGAATGGTACAACATTTCAGTCGCCTAATTCGATATCAATCTTGGCCTATATATCGAAGAGGACGCAGCTGAACAGAGTTTACTGAAGCTCTTCATGAACTACCAGACAACATCTGCCAAGCTGCATGGGCATTGATAGGAGACGGCCACTACAACCCAAGCTCCACCAAAAGCACAAAAATTAGGGACCCACTCATTCGCTACATTCACTGGGTCCTCACTGGTTCTTTGTGCCAAAGGGATAATAGTGGTGGGGTGGTGAATTTACGGGAACTTACTGTCCTCTATTGCCTCGTAACTCACCAATCTATTGATGTCACCCATATCTTGCTTCGAAACATGGCTGCCAACGCTACCGCGGACACCCGACACCTATTTTCTATGGAGGATGGATCAATAACTATTCAAGCACTTCATTCAGCGGGCTCTATCTTCGTTCAACAAGGGAGTCGGTACTACCAAGGTTGATCTCTCAATATGCCATAGCATGAATCTCATCATTGATTGCCCCGATGGTACCATGTACTTTAAGGTCGAAAAGGGTCGTGCTTGGAATCCCAACGACCCGGACATGATATTGGCAATTGAAGACATACCGAACCGTCCTCGTCCCGGACAATTCCCAGGGTCCTCATCCCAAGGAGGGGCTGATTTTCCTAACTTTATAAATTTATATAACATTATACAGGAAACCCTCCAAGTCTCGAAGAATGTTTACAGCTTAGCCCAAAGCTCAAGCACCCGGATCGGCGGCATGGAACGCAACATTCACGCCATGCAAAACGATATCACCTGCATCCGGGATCATATGGTGATTCGAGACGATGATGAGGATGAGGAGGACAAGGGGCAGTGGTGGTGGCGGGCGACATGGTTATCACGCAGGTTAAATCTCTCACCTTTTGAACAATCTAAACATTTCCTCAGGCTGCGTCCTAGTTAAGAAAATTTACTTTCTGTTAGACAATTTTGTCTTCTGCATTTTGTTTTATGTTTGTGATGATGTGCTGGTGGTTAAACTTTGAACGATCGTAATCTAGGTTTTATTTTGGTTTGTTGTATTATGTTGTGTTGTGGTAGTATTGTAGAACGCAGGTACCATGGGAGGCTTGGATACACTAAGCATAATGGTCCCTAAGCCCGAAAACAGGAGATAAACCTGCATTTTTTACTAAACAGACAAACAACACAGGGCCGTGTTCACTCAACACGCCCCTGTGCCCAGTCCACTGATGTCAAAAAGTTTTTCTCAGAACAAGTGACACGGGCCGTGCTCACCCGGCACGACCCCGTGTTCACTGCACTATAAGTTTTCTAAAAACCCAATAACTGGCACTTTGAGCACGGGTCATGTTCATCCAACACGCCTAGTAATTGTGAAATTTTGTTGTTTTCCACAATTTTTACGCATTCAACCTAAATAAATCCTTTTTGGGACACATTGGGGACAATGTGTAATTTAAGTGTGTGTGTGTGTGTGAGGGGGGGGGGGGTGGGGGAGGTTAAAACCTTGAATCATTTGTCCTAAAACAAGCCTTACACAAAACTCGTTTTAAAAACCGCTAAAACACCCCAAACTTTTTCAAAATTTTTATTTTCTTTCTTTTACTTATCTTAGTTTAGTTGGGAAAAAAAGTTCTAAAAAGATGTTTTTATTAATTTATACCTAAAAACATCATGATAAAAAGATCCAATTAAAGAAAATTATAAAAATGGGCCTAACAAATCTTTGTGAAAATTGACTTGTTTACATATAAGTTTTACACTTCAACCCTTTTTCCCACAAAAAAGTGAGTTTTGAGCCTTTAATGAGCACAAATACACATCTATACTAATATCTCAAATTTTTGTTTCTTGTGTGATTAACCCATTCGTTCTTACGACTCTTGAACTTGCCAAAGCAATACATACCAAGTCCTTATCGACGCTAATCCAAGTAAGTAAATCACAGAGCCATTAGGACTAAACCCGTTTTCATCCAAAAACCTTTATTTTTCCTTGATTTTCCCAAAAAATACTCCCCTAGACAAACCATTTTGAGCCTTTAAAACCTTTGGTTTCTTAAACCCGCAAACAAATTTTGAAAAGAAAACCACTCATCACCCAAAAATCTATAACAACCCTTCTAAATAATATTCGACACCTCTAATATATTTAAAATACCTCTATTTGTCTTAAAATACACCCAGTATACAAAAACCGAGACTTAATACCTTATATAATTAAAAATTAAATAAAAACAAAGAAATAGGGTTGCTCGCGGGCCACGAACGTGTTGGAGGTGAGCTACGCGGGCCGCGACAGCTCGGAGTCAGGGCTAGCCCCTGAGGCGCCACGTGTCACCATTCGTGTCGAGCCTAGTGGCGAGTCAGCCAAGCTAGGGCCTGCCTTAGTTGGCCTCACGGGCCACGAAGGCCCTGGAGGAGGTTTATGCGGGGCGCGACGGAAGTTGAAGAGACACTATAAATTGAGGCCTTCAGCCTCAGTCTCAACTCGCTCATTTTCTCGATCTCTCTCTCTCAATATTCTGCATAGCTATTATAATCTCGGGCATAATACCCACCTAAATAACGAAGTTCTGCCTCGCTGTAAGTATCATAACCCCGGTTACATATTAGATATGTTGCCCGATTGATCCAGGGTTCCGTAACGGCTGTCGAGGTTCTGCCCGATGTAGTCGTTGGAAAACCGTCTCGGGGAGGGTATTACTAACGTAAATATTGGGTTATTATATTAACGCGTGTGCATTTTTGTAATTTATAGATAATCACCAGGAAATCCTTAAAGAAAACCCTAAGACAGCAATGTGAGTAATCTCCTTTTTGTAAACTGTTTTTATAAAACCTTAAATGTTTTACAATGTGATTAGAAGTGATTGAGTCTTTGTAATTCTTCAATTACTGCTGGTATGTTGGGGTTTTGTATACAAAATGTGGAACACGTTACCATTGGATAAAGAGTTAGCCAATGTGTAATATGACCCACCAGTCAGGATTGACAATACTGAATGAGTAATTGTGTAGATGTAAACATTGTAATCGCTCTCAATACTGTGAATTGATAAAACTCTTCTTGAGTAAATTGGGATTCACTCACCAATATTTCCCACTGACAAAATGTTTTTAAACGTGTTTCAGGTAACAAAATGTGAAAGCCAACTAGAAGCCAGCTGGACAGCACTGAAGGCTTGGAAAAGTGGCTATAAAAGTTACCTAAATAAAGAAGACGTTTTATTTCAATAAAATAGGGTCCATCCCTATAAATCAGTTTGTAATGAAAACTTGGGTTTTATCCCATTATACTTATTTATATAAAATATGGTGTTTTACTCTGATAAAATATTTTCTAACTACGGTCCTGATGTAATTTCCGCTGCCAAATTGATAAACACCGATACCACCAATACTGATTCTCGCGGCCGCCCGTTCCCGGGACAGATAGGGGCGGGGGTTGCGACAGAAGGTGGTATCAAAGCTAAGCCACTGATTCAGCCATAGAAGTGCTCCGCTGACACCAAGATATTATTCAAAATGTTAGGAAATAAATTACGAAACTACGTGCATATTTGTATTTTATTGTTGTGTGTTATTCAAAAGTTTATTGCAAACCTTTATCCCATGAATCTGGCAGGATTTGATGTTGTATTAGGATTGGATTGGTTAATAGCCAATAAAGCTAGTATTTTATGTGATCAAAAGTCAATCCAAGTAAATTCACCAAAGGATGAAAAGATCACAATTAAAGGAGATAAGCTATCTAGATCCACGAAATTCATCTCTATGATGAAAACAACAAGTTATATAAGAAAAGGATCTTTAGTGTATTTGATTTCCATAATCACTACCACTAAAGGAAAAGAACTGAATAATATTCCAGTAGTATCTCAGTTTCCAGATGTGTTTCCAGAATAATTACCAGGACTACCGCCAGATAGAGAAGTTGAATTCAGAATTCATCTACTAAGGAACAGCACGAATTGCCAAAGCACCTTACCATTTGGCACCTGCAGAAATGCAAGAATTGAAGAAACAATTAGATGAACTGTTGGAGAAGGGATTTATACAGCCAAGTTCATCGCCATGGGGAGCACCGATCTTATTTGTTAAGAAGAAAGACGGATCGATGCGTATGTGCATTGACTACCATGAATTGAACAAAGTTACGATTAAAAATCGGTATCCATTACCAAGAATCGATGATTTGTTCGATCAATTGCAAGGAGTTTGATTTTTCTCAAAAATCGATTTACGGTCAGGATATCATCAATTAAAGGTACAGTAAGAGGACATTCCTAAAACCGCATTTAGAATAAGGTACGGCCATTATGAATTTACTGTCATGCCATTTGTTTAACCAACGCCCCAGCTGCATTTACGGACATGATGAACCGAATATGTAAGCCATATTTGGATAAATTCATACTTATCTTTATAGATGATATTCTCATTTACTCCAAGAGTAAAGAGGAACATGCAAAGCATTTGCATGCACTTCTAAGTATATTGAGAAAAGAAAAGCTTTATGCAAAGTTTTCAAAGTGCGAGTTTTGGTTAGAACAGGTATAGTTTCTTGGACACTTAGTCAATCATGAAGGAATTCATGTGGATCCCACCAAGATCGAGACAATTACTAAATGGAAAACCCCTGAATCACCAACCGAGGTTAGAAGTTTCTTAGGATTGGTCGGTTATTATAGAAGATTTATTCGAGATTTTTCTAGAATAGCCATTCCCTTAACTAAGCTAACCTGTAAATCTGTTAAGTTTGAATGGGGACCAAAACAAGAAGAAGCCTTTAGAATTCTTAAGCAAAGACTAACCAATGCACCCATACTAGCGTTACCAGAAGGAAAGGGACTAAAGACTTTGTAGTCTATTGTGACGCTTCTAAGTTAGGTTATGGATGTGTATTAATGCAACGCCAAAAGATTATAGCTTACGCCTCTAGACAACTTAAGAATCATGAAGAGAATTATTCAACCCATGATTTGGAATTAGGAGCTATAATTTTTGCCCTTAAGATTTGGAGACGTTACCTTTACGGTAGTAAGTTTACCATTTTTACTGATCATAAGAGTTTAAGTTATGTTTTTGGGCAAAAGGAGTTGAATATGAGGCAAAGACGCTAGATAGAGATACTTAGTGATTATAATTGCAATATCCAATACCATGCAGGAAAGGCAAATGTAGTGGCTGATGCTTTAAGTCAGAAGTATGATGAAAAGCCAAAAAGAGTACGTTCTCTCAAATTAAATCTACAGATAGATTTAAATGAACAGATTAGACAGGCCCAAGAATCAGTAATCAAGGACGATACTGAAAATCTGAAAGGAATGATTAAGGAAATAGAACAAGGAACAGATGGAATTCAGAGATTCCATAAGAAAAGAATGTGATACCTAAATTAGGAAACCCACGCCAGCGTATGTTAGAAAAATCCCATAAGTCTAAATATACAATGCATCCTGGAAATGATAAAATGTATCAGGATTTAAGAAAGAATTTCTGGTGGATAGGAATGAAGAAAGATATAGCAGCTTATGTTTCTAAGTGTTTAACCTGTTCACAAGTCAAAGCTGAACATCAGAAACCCTCAGGTTTATTACAACAATTAGAAATGCCAGTGTGGAAGTGGGAATTGATAACATTGGATTTTGTTACCAAATTACCCAAAACAAGGAAAGGTAATCATACAATCTGGGTGATTGTAGATAGATTAACTAAGTCGGCTCATTTTCTACCAATGAAGGAAACCTACAGTATGGAACAGTTAGCTAAGTTATATGTAAATGAAATAGTTTCATTACATGGAATTCCTTTATCAATTGTTTCTGATAGAGATAGCCGTTTTACCTCTCATTTTTGGACAAGTTTCCAAAAAGCAATGGGAACCAAGTTGAATCTAAGCACCGCTTATCATCCTCAAACGGATGGACAGAGTGAAAGGACAATTCAAACAATGGAAGATATGCTTAGAGCTTGTGTAATTGATTTCGGAGGTAATTGGGACGATCATTTACCACTGATAGAATATTCTTATAATAACAGTTATCACACAAGTATCAATGCTGCACCCTTCGAAGCACTCTATGGACGAAAGTACCGAACCCCAGTCTGTTGGGCAGACATTGGGGAAAAGCAACTATCTGGACCTGAAATAGTACAAGAAACAACTGACAAGATCATCCAAGTCAAGGAACGACTGAAAGCAGCACGTGACCGACAAAAGAGTTATGCTGATAGCAGACGGAAGCCATTGCAATTTCAAGTAGGAGACAAGGTGTTATTGAAAGTCTCTCCTTGGAAAGGAGTAGTCAGATTCATAAAAAGGGGAAAGCTAAGCCCCAGGTATGTTGGACCTTTTGAGATTATTAGAAGAATAGGACCTGTAGCCTATCAGCTACAACTGCCAGAGGAAATGGCAGGAATATATGATGTATTTCATGTATCTAATCTCAAGAAATGCTTAGCTGATCAATCACTGGTAGTACCTCTTAAGGATATAGAGGTAAATGAACAATCAAAGTAAAATAGGACTCCAAAAGAGGACCAGAATATACATGGGAGCTTAAATCAGAAATACAAAGGAAAGATCCACACCTGTTCCAGTAGATCTCGAGGACGAGCTCTAAAACAAGGTGGGTAGGATATAACAACCCACCTAAATAATTTTCGACACCTCTAATATATTTAAAATACCTCTATATGTCTTAAAATACACCCCGTATATGAAAACCGAGCCCTAAATACCTTATATAATTAAAAATTAAATAAAAACAAAGAAATAGGGTCGCTCGCGGGCCGTGAACATGTTGGAGGTGAGCTACGCGGGCCACGACAGCTCGGAGTCAGGGCGAGCCCCTGAGCCACCACGTGTCACCATTCGTGTCGAGCCTAGTGGTGAGTCAGCCAAGCTAGGGCCTACCCTAGCTGGCCTCGCGGGCCGCGAAGGCCCTGGAGGAGGTTTACGCGAGGCGCGACGGAAGTCGAAGAGACACTATAAATTGAGGCCTTCAGCCTCAATCTCAACTCGCTCATTTTCTCGATCTCTCTCTCAATATTCTGCATAGCTATTATAATCTCGGGCATAATACCCACCTAAATAACAAATTTCTGCCTCGTTGTAAGTATCATAACCCCGGTTACGTATTAGATACGCTGCCCGATTGATCCAGGGTTCCGTAACGGCTGTCGAGGTTCTGCCCGACGTAGTCGTTGGAATACCGTCTCGGGGAGGGTATTACTAATGTAAATATTGGGTTATTATACTAACGCGTGTGCATTTGTGTAATTTATAGATAATCACCAGGAAGTCCTTAAAGAAAACCTTAAGATAGCAATGTGAGTAATCTCCTTTTTGTAAACTGTTTTTCTAAAACCTTAAATGTTTTACAATGTGATTAGCAGTGATTGAGTCTTTGTAATTCTTCAATTACTGCAGGTACGTTGGGGTTCTGTATACAAAATGTGGAACATGTTACCAGTGAACAAAGAGTTAGCCAATGTGTAATATGACCCACCAGTCAGGATTGACAATACTGAATGAGTAATTGTGTAGATATAAACATTATAATCGCTCTCAATACTGTTAAAAGATAAAACTCTTCTAGATTAAACTGGGATTCACTCACCAGTATTTCCCATTGACAAAATGTTTTTAAACGCGTTTCAGGTAACAAAATGTGAAAGCCAAATAGAAGCCAGCTGGACAGCACTGAATGCTTGGAAAAGTGGCTATAAAAGTTACCTAAATAAAGAAGATATTTTATTTCAATAAAATAGGGTCCATCCCTATAAATTAGTTTGTAATGAAAACTTGGGTTTTATCCCAATATATTTATTAATATAAAATGTGGTGTTTTACTCTGATAAAATATTTCCTAACTACGATCTTGATGTAATTTCCGCTGCCAAAATGATCAACACCGATACCACCAATACTGATTCTCGCGGCCACCCGTTCCCGGGACAGATAGAGGGCGGGGGTTGCGACAAAATCCAACCTTTTTACATTTACACACTTTATTTTCAGTAAAATACGGCTCTTTTGAAAATTACAAAATAAGTGACTTAGTTATCTTATCAAAAGAATATGTGTGTATATATATATATATATATATATATATATATATATATATATATATATCTACATAGAATAAAATAAGCAAAAATAATATTGCTTGTAATTATGAAGTTTCAACTAAGTCAGAATAAAATAAATTTTTCAAAAAGCCGACATTTTACTACTCTAGCCACTTTCAAATAAAACACACCTACCCGAGCCATAGCCTACCCTTTAAAAGTCCTTTCGATAACTACAAGGATTAAAATTGTCAAAAATGAGGAGGTTTGATTACTTGTCAAGCCTATAGAAGGAGTATCTTCCAAACCGGGTACGAGCGTTCTCACTTATACATTTTCAGCCGAGTGTTGAGTGATTAACTTGTGAGATGTGTAAAACATTTATATAATAAAAAGAATTTTATAAAGGCATGCTATGCCCAAAAAGAAATAGTTTTTCTTAAATCGTGTTGTAAATAAGTCATGACCAAATAAGAATGTAAATGAAATAGAAACAAAATAAGTTAGAACTTGGATTCACGACATTCTAAGATAGGTCCAAAACTTTCTCTTCTACCCATTCCGTTTAGGTGTGTAAGCCACAATAAAGAGTTTTGCTTGAGGACAAGCAAAGATTCAAGTGTGGGGGTATTTGATGTGCTTAAAATACAACATATAAATTATATCAAAAATGGCATAAAGTCAACCCTTTTTCAGTACTAATGTTGAAAAAAGCTTGTTTCTTTGATCCTTTTTAATAAATAGGGTTAAAAGAGCTTAAAAGAACAAAAGAAGCAAAAAGACAGCAAAAACCAACATAAAATGCAATGAAGAAGGATTGATGCAACTTGTCGAGCCCCCATCCACATCCAAACCCAAGAAATAACAAAAACAGAAGCTCTGGCATAGGGTCGTGCTCACCTAGCATGGGCCGTCCCCGGTGGGAATTCACTGCAGTAGATAGAGACAACAACAAAAGACAAATTCCAAGCTCAACACGGGGCCGTGCTAAAGCAACATGGGGCGTGGTCAACTCTAGGATTTCCAGAATCTAAAGAAGTATAACAAGTACATTGGCCATGAGCCGTGCCATTGACACACGGGGCCGTGTTAGTACAAATCTGACACTATAGTTAATGTAGAAGAGAGAGACTGATGGCCACGGGGTCGTGCCAGGCACGCATGGGCCGTGGTGGACGTTCTGTTTACAGCTATAAATAGGGATGCTTGGTTTCACTTCAACTCATCCCTTGGCAAACCACTTCTTTCTCACTTGCCACCACTCTACCACCATTACACCACCATCATCCACCACCATCATCCATTTTCCATCTTTTAGAGTGTGTGTGTAGTCTTGGGATCAAAGATTGATTGTAAGAATCTTTGTCAAAAAAAGGCCATGCTTGGCTAAATTCTGACATCACTTGGTGAAGACATATCTTTTATGTATTTCTTTTATGATTTTCAATCTTTGACAACTTTTTAATTGGGTATGTATTAATGACTTTAACAAATAGTTTTTTATATTGAAGGTGAATTTATTTAACCATTCTTCATATGTCGTTTATTCACTCACATATTCATGTCTTTACGGTCTATATATGTCACACCCCCAAAATACCACATGCGGAAACCCCCGCGAGGCGTGTGATATACCAGGATCTAGCCACCAATCACATTGAACTCATAACAAGATTTCAAGTAAAAACTTTCATTTACTAAAATAAGTCATACAAAACATTTTATTGTTCAGCGGAAGCATAATACAATAGTTAAGAATTTCATAACCCAAGTGAATAAAAACCAATAGACTTGTCTCATAATTCCATGTAACTCGACCCATGACCACTCCAGCATCCCAGACAGCAAGTTCCAATGATATATACCTATAGACCTGCAAGCATGCAGAAAAGTGTATCAGATAACACTGGCGCGTTCACAGTTTATGAAAACGTTTGTTACCAAGTGTTTATTCCAGTTCATTAATAAATGCAAAAGTAATATTGATAATATCTCGATACTGAACAAGACAGCTCCTGATGTATGTTTTGCCCGTTCCCTAGTGCTCCTATCAAAACACTGGGCCCGACTGGGTCATTAGTTCACAACCGTCCTCCCCGGTACGGTGTGAGGGTGCCAAACCTAAGTAGCGCTACCAACTAATACCCTGTTACCTCCCCGGTAACAAAAGATGGGACTTAAGACTGATAGAAAGAGAATATTTTCCAATATACCAGTTTTACCCAAAAGACTTATCCCTCCCCGGGATACCCACTGACTGTCCCAACCACCGGGACGCATGCTCAAAGTAGTTAACTGACTGCCCCCAAAGAATTACAGAATGTTTCAATCGAACCAGAGACCATTGTATTAAAATTTAGTGACCAAATTCCTTACGGATTTTTCATGAAAAATCTTGCGCCAAACCATGATCAGATTTGACGTAATCTGGTCAGGTTTGCCGAACAATTTATTTAAAAATATCCATGTATCCGATTGGCGCGAAACCAAAAACAAAATCACATGTCTGATCCCTAGTATCTACAGTAAAATTTTCAAATTCAAACAGTAAACACACACCGAGTTATGACGCAAAACGTTCGCTGCATTTTCTGCAGAAAATGGCAGCTCATAGCAGTTTTACAAACAATTCCGCTAAAAATACCCAGACCTGTCCGAAAAATACGAAACCACTTCTGTTTGAAATCTATTTCCGGATACTTGGTTTTAGACTCCTAAAGCGTAAGGTTTCGATAATTTAAAGTCCCAGAACAGGCTACGCAAGTCAGTGTATTTTCTGCAGAAAATCGCTGAACTAATATTTACTCGATTTAGTCACTTTTTCATGCATCCTAAGAAGTTTCCAGGTGTCGTAAGCGCATAACGAACTTGTGTAAACATAATACAAGGTATCAACATCAGATTGCAAAGTCGATATCACAAAAGTTCGCTTATGTAAACAGTCATACTCTATCCCCATACCCACATAAAATCACAACTCATATAAGCACAAGATCACGACACATAACATTAATCACAGCAGGTTATAAATTACTTATATATGATTTATACCACTAAATCATCAAGTTTTATGCTACTATCATGCAAGAAACAAAACCCCAATAATTCATATCAGGTTATTTTGATCTTAGAGTCCATCATACACAATTTTCTAACAACCTAGTCAACAAGTAGCACCACATACATTGAGAATCATCAATAAAAACATAGAACACAGCCGTGATAACCTAGCATTAGTAACCGAAATCATGCATGAACTCTTATAATTATAGACAAAACCCAAGATACGATACCTAGTTATGATTGGGGCTGGATTGTGTCTAGATGTAGACTAAGCCCTAAAACTGAATGCTTGTGAGGGTCCCTTGAGTCTTGCTCGTCTGGGCAGCAGCGAAAAAAAAAGAAGGAAGGCAAGATTGGTAAACGCAGACTAGTGTTTTGGGTAGGGCATAGCCTATTAAATTAAGGATCACAACTGGTTTTATAGCTTAAGTGGGCTGGAGATGCACAAGTTTGGACCGAGGATTAAAGGGGTGGAGTTTTGGGCTGAGAGACTAGAGAGAAGTGGGATGTGGCTGCCCATAATTCAATATCATGCAAATAACGTAAACACAGAACCTCATGGAGGTGTGGTGTTGACTAAACTCATAGTATATGTAAGTATATTTATTTATTATTACTTTTTTTAGAAAACAACTAATAACAATAATTTTGTTAGGCATCACATTGATTAATAATATATATATTAATCAAGTAACAGTTTGGGTCCCATAATTATCGGGTTATAAAAGTGGATCGAATCGATGAGCACCTGGTTCAAATGCTTCAAGTCGGTTCAACGCGATATGGATAAAATGTAATTAACTCATCAATTAAAATAAGTATACGACTCGATCTATAAATATGAAAACAAACGGTTCTAAGCTCAAAATTACGAGTTGTCACATCATCCCCAAGTTAAAAGAAATTTCGTCTCGAAATTTGGTAAGCAGTCCAAGAGAAGTGAAGTAATAGATCAAGATGACTATGAATTTTCCTCGGGTGCCACATCATCCCCAACTTGAAAGGGAATTTCGTCCCGAAATTCACCAGTCGTATCAGGATTTGATTCAGTAGTTTTGAACAATTGAGGATACCTGAGCTTCATCTGATCCTCGCGTTCCCACGTGAACTCCGGTCCACGTCTTGAGTTCCAACAAACTCTCACGATTTGAATTCGACTATACTAACGAATCCTGACGTCCTGGTCCATGATTTCAGTAGATTCCACGACAACTGCAACTTGTCGTCAGCCTTAGGTTCTAATAAGGGTATCACTAGTTTTTTCCGTCGGGCAACCACTTCTTTAGACTTGAGGCATAAATGGCATTATGACCGTTACCCAATTCATCAGGTAACTCATGTTTGTGTGTCATATCACCGATCCGTTCCAGGAATCCGAATGTCCCTTCGTACCGCAGACTAAGCTTGCCATGTTTTCTATAGCGTATCGCACCCTTCCAGGGTGGGACTTTCGATTATGACACGTCTGCCTACAGCGAACTCCCAGTGTTCCTTAAGCTTGTCAGCTGACGTGACAGCCACGCGTTGCCGTCAAACAATTTCCGATCTCAGCAATCTTTAAGAGTTTCGAGTACAAGTCCTGGATCTGTAATTAAGTTGTCAATCATCACAGTCTAACAAGAAGGTTGGCATTATTGTCTATGTAATGCCCCAACAGATTTGTCTGGTTACCAAGATGATAACTGCCGCAGCAGTGCTCGCCCATAGATAAGAGTCATTCCAATTTGCACCAAAGCCCGTCACACACATGCTCGCAGGATGTCTTCGAGTGCCATGAGAGTTCGTTTTCTCTGATCGTTTGCCCAACGTCGATAAGCAATGCTCTAGTCCCGATGTGAGCCAAGGGTGTTGTGTATTGCCTGACATAACTCATGCATAGATCAAATTCAGAGGTAACAGGAGTTGGCACCTCGTGCCTAAAAGCCGCCTCTCTCAGAGGAACATTCACAACTGTGAAGGCTCGTCAGTTTCCTTGATTGCAAGAAAGTGTGCTGGTAATGTGAGACAATCAACGATCACCCAGGTGATACTGTTTCCGGTTCGAGTTCTAGGTAGCTCAGTGACAAAATCCATGGTAGTCTGTTCTCGTTTCCATATGGGTGTTTCTGATTGCTAATACTTCACCTTGACTTTCCCACAAGTCAAACATCATTCCTATACCTAGCTAGGTGGACCTTCATGCCTGATCACCAGTACAAGGTTTATAAATCCTAATGTCTTTCATTGAAACCTAGACGACTAGAATATTGAGGTCGGTATGCTTTGCTTAACATAAATTTCTTACAGTTACTGCATAATGAAATCCACGCTCGTTCCATGAGGTAGCGAATATTGTCTGACCTGCCAAGGTTGCTTCTCCACGCCCCGCATAGGTTCAACTTGAAAATCCTCTTCCTTCAGTTCTCCAGTTTGAACAGGGCGAGTCAGATCAGGTAAATTAAAGTCGATAGTGAGCTAAAAAGCTCGTGCACGTTCAAGTTTCATAGTTGTAATCATCCAAAAGTTCCCTCCATCGATGCCATTAGCTGATTTAGCTCTGTCGAAGCCAAGGTACATGGGAGGCCCTTGTGATCGTTCTAAATAATGCACATGGTACCGTCCAAGCAATGCCTCCATCTAAAATAATGCACATGGTACCGCCCAAGATCACGGTTTTCACCACTAGTTGTGCGCCGTGTGGTTCCTCTTTGTAACTCTATCATGTAAGTCATTACTCTCTAGTGTTGCGTCGGTGTGTAACTGGGACTCTGATTCGGACCATCATGGTATACCACTAAATCACTCGCACCCTCGGGTAAAAACGATGTTCAGTGCATTGCAGAGTTGGAATTCGAAAGCTGAAAAGATGTTCTCCTGTTTTTTCTCCCACGAACACAGCACCCTGCTGTGCTAAAGAAATTTAAACTGCGCGATCTTCGTAAATCCTGGGATGAATCTGCGGTAGTATCTAGTGGGGCTAAGAATTTGCTGCCTCCTTGAAGGGATCTTTGGTGTCGATCAGTTTCTAACAGAATGGATCCTAGCGAGATCCACGTGTATTCCCACTTCGTTGATCATATGACCAAAAAGGTATCTCTCGAATCCAGAAGTTACCTTTAACAAGACTTCGCGCGGAGTGGCTCCTCCCTCAGGAGCTCTAGAATAAGATACAAATGCCGCCCATGATGTTCCTTCCTCTTGGAAATGATCCAGAACGTCATCCAAAATTACGGTCGATTCATGTGGTCCATAAAGCTGCTGGTGTGTTGATAACTCAATGGTCATGGTGTATAAAGTCGCAATGGCCGTATTGCGTTCGATATGCCGTTTCAGGAACATTCTCTTCTTGGTCTTCCGTCATTACATGGTCGAGGCAAACAGTTCTTGATTGTCACCTTGCTGAGTTCTGGATAATCAGTACACATAAGAAAAGGCTTTATCTTCCCAAATATAGCTGGGGCTCCCAAAAGCGAACAAAAACTATGTCCAATAAAACTCCTGTCCAACAGTTCCTGTAGATAGTCCTTGCAACCCTCCTGGTGCAAGACGGTTTGTAGCACGAGTAATCAGGGCTGCCCCTGTCGTGAGATCTGTGACAACTCGAACTTTTGACTTTCATTTTGTATTTAATGCACGTTGACCTTGACCATTGACTTTGACTGTTTAGTAGTTGACTTGTTTGAATTGCAACCATACATGTTATGTTTTAATGAAACGTGATACGATTGTGCACTTATGTGATTTATTGTTGTTGTATATATAACATGGATTGATATAAAACACTTAGACTTATACGCCATCAAACCAGCTCGACGAATCAGGGTTGTGATTCGCCAACAAGGACTCGACGAAACACAAGTGTGTTTCGCCAAACCTAATTTCGACGAAATAGACCTGATTCGCCAGCCCAAATTCGCCGAAGCCCAGTTAGGGCCCAATGCACTGTTTTGTTTTATATAACGTGAAGCGGTTTCAGTTTCACACTTTTATGCAATCAGAAAACCCTAGAGACCTTCTCCAACCTTGTGTGCGTCGGCAACTGTGTGTGTTCCCGAGACCCTTTAGCGGTTAACTCATCATTCAAGAGTCCACTCGTTACGTTCGTATTGCTCGTTTAACTCTCGGTTAGTTGTTACTAGCACTTAATTACCTATGATTTGCTAGTGAATACCATGATAGTATGTGATTGCACAACTTGTATGATTAGGGTTTGGTGATTGATGATTAATGTTCATGATGTTAGTGTTTAATCGGAATGGTTGATGTTGTCAAACCGATTAGAATGTTGTTAGTGAGATCAGAATGTCGACGGCATGCTAATAGGGTTCGATAATGTGATATACTATGTTAATCGGCTTTGTATACGCGTAAGCTAAGAATCATGATAGGTGTTAGTATTACGAATGCATAATGATTAGATGATAATCCGATGATTGCTGTACGATTGCTGTTTGATTCTGTGTCTGATGTTGATGACGGCCATTAGGGTTTCTGTGTTGATACTGTAACTGTTTGGCATTATTGACGTGATTGATTGACGTAACTGAATGTCTTGACGAATGTGAATGTTTGGCGAATTGGAGAGTCTTGACGAAACAAGACTGTGTTTCGCCAAGGGTTTCGACGAAATTGAATTGTGTTTCGCCAAAGGTCATCAACGAAACAGACACCTGTTTCGTCAAAGGGTAGTTGACGAAACACATTGTGTTTCGTCAACCTGTGTTTCGCCAAACTCTGTTTCGCCAACTTGGATAACCTGCACAGTAAACTGATGTAATTCTGTTAAGTGTTAACTGAGTTAACTAACTGATGTTAAACACTATGCATGACTTGTGTGATGTTGATTAGTGATGGGTACTACTTGGTGATCATTGATTATGCTTATACGTGAACTGTATAAATTCAAACTGATTGTGTACATGCATACTCTAGGACGTGATTGATTTACTTTGAGCACATACTTAGCATACCGAGCAAACCAAGGTGAGTTCACACAGCCAAGGCATGGGATTCCCGGGTTGGGAATTGGGTTGGATTATTTGAAATGGATGATTACTCGTACTTACGCTATTGCTAGACTATAGACCATCGTCCTCAGGATAGTCAGGACACTTACGTAAAACCTACGTAAACTAGTATCTACCATTGTCTCCCGGGTCGGGAAGACACTTACGTAAATCCTACGTAAACTAATACCTACTACTGTCTTCCGGGTCGGAAGGACACTTACGTAAATCCTACGTAAACCCCACGCGTACCACTATCCTCGGGGAAGGGCACTCACGTAAATCCTACGTGACCTTGTACGTATTCCTGTTCTCGGTTTAAGAAGAACACATGGTTGCAAATAGTCTAGTAAGTACCATAATGGGAAACCCCCATTAGTAAAGATAAACGTGGGAATCCCCCACTAGTAATATATATAAGCATGGGAAACCCCCACCATTAGTACATACATGCATGGGAAGCCCCCACTAGATGAACTTACGCATTACTGTTATGAGCTTATTTTCTGTGAACTCGCTCAACTAGTTGTTGACTCTCTGCTGCATGCCTTGCAGGACCTTAGGTATCTTATGGAGCTTGCACAAGGAGGAGCGGGTCGTTGTGGAGCACAGATCATGAACACTTTGTTTAACGTTTCGAATATTCGAACTTATGATTTACTTTGGGTTTACAGTATTATGCTTCCGCTACTGGTACTATGTTTGGTTTAGAACATCAATTATATTGAATTGGGTTTTACGAACTATCTTATTTATATTATGCTATGTTCAATATGATTGATGGCTTGATCCTGGTCAGTCACGCTCCCAAGCGGTGGTACTCCGCGGGTGGATTTTGGGGGTGTGACAGATTGGTATCAGAGCCATTGGTTATAGAGAACTTGGTTTTAATATGGGAAAACGTTTTTACTAAAACCGGACTATAACCAGAACAGTGCTCTCAACGATCCACAACGACGCTTCGCTCCACGTGCAAGACTCGACATCCTAGGTAATAAGGTTTATGTTTATTACCAGCTTGATAGAACTGCTTAGAACTTTGCTCGTCGTATGCTAGATTACACTGCTTACCATATGTCGTTACATGAGAACCCCTATGTGCTTACACTCTTCTGTCATCGCTCTATTCGCGAACCTCTCTAACTCATGTTGCATTTGCTATGAAGATCATGTCTGGACGAATTAACATGACTCAAGCCCAGCTAGAGGCTCTCGTTCAAGCTCAAGTTGCTGCGGCACTTGCAGCTGCTCAAGCAGGTAGTATACCCTGCAGTATAGACTCACACTAGGATCTTTAGATCCTACATTAACTCTCGTATTTAACTTTGTCCTATTCGTACACAATAGGTCAACACGCGCAGCAGCCTGTCTGCACTTTCAAGAACTTCATGGACTGTCGTCCAAGTACTTTCAGTGGCACCGAGGGGGCAGTGGGACTCCTCCATTGGTTTGAGAAGCTAGAGTCAGTGTTTGAAATGTGCGAATGCCCTGAGGCTCGCAGGGTCAAATACGCCACCGGTACTTTGGAAGGAATTGCGCTAACCTGGTGGAACGCGCAAGTTCTGATTCTCGGGTTGGCAGCTGCTAACGCCACCCCATGGAACGATTTTAAGGAACTCATCAAGCGAGAATACTGCATGCGTGACGACATTCACAAGCTGGAAGATGAGTTTTATCACTTGAAGATGACGGGGTCAGAGATAGAAGCTTACACGAAGCGATCGAACGAACTGGCTATCTTGTGTCCAACCATGGTAGACCCTCCGATCAAGCGCATCGAGTTGTACCTCAAGGGTCTAGCCTCAGAAATTCAGAGCCATGTTACATCGGCTAACCTCGACAACATTCAAGATATTCAGCGTCTTGCCCACCGACTCACCGATCAGGCAGTGGATCAGAACAAGCTGCCAAAACGCATCAGTGCCACTACTACTGCTGTCACTACTCCTGCTACTCCCAGTGACAACAAAAGAAAGTGGGATGGGGATTCTAGCAAAGGTTCAGCAACAGTTCAGTCTCAAGCTCAGCAGCAGAAGACTGACCACTACCAGAGTCCTAGTCAGCAATCCTCTGGTGGTCATAGACAGAGAAGGTATCAAGGGTTTCACCCCAAGTGTCACAACTGCAACAGACATCACAGCGGCCAGTGCAACAAGGGTCGTTGTCAAAGATGTCTCAAGATGGGTCACGAGGCCAAAGACTGTAGGAGCCCACGGCCTGCAAATCGGAACCAGCAACCGCAACAACCAGCTCCACAGAACCCACAGCAGCAGCAGCCACAACGTGGAAACCGGGGATGTTTCCAGTGTGGAGCAGAAGGTCATTACAAACGCGATTGTCCTCAGTTGAACCAGAATCAGAACCGCAACAACAACAATCAGGGCAACGGGAACAATAACAACAATAACGGGGGAAACAACAACAACAACAATGGCAACGAAGCTCGGGGTCGTGCTTTTGTGCTAGGTCGGGGTGACGCAGTGAATGATCCCAATGTGGTTATGGGTAAGTTTCTTCTCGACGATATTTACGTTACTGTCTTATTTGATTCGGGTGCTGATATAAGCTATATGTCTTTGAAAATGAGTAAATTGTTAAAACGTACACCAACACCCCTAAACACCAAACATGTAGTAGAACTAGCTAACGGTAAAAGTGTAGAAGCCGCACATGTAATCAAGGGTTGTAGCATCGTTCTAGCTGGTCAGACCTTCTCGATTGATCTTATACCCATAGTTTTGGGTAGTTTCGACATCGTTATCGGTATGGATTGGTTATCCCAGCATCACGCAGAGATTTTGTGCAAGGAAAAGATCATCCGTATCCCTCGCTCTAGGCAAGAACCTCTTGAAGTTCAAGGAGACAAGAGTGGTGCTGTGGTTGGCATCATCTCTTTCTTAAAAGCGCAAAAATGTTTACGAAAGGGGCACACTGCTATCTTTGCACTCGTTACTGACGCATCAGCAAAGGAAAAGAAGCTGGAGGATATTCCAGTTGTACGTGACTTCCCTCAGGTGTTTCCTGAAGATTTACCTGGATTACCGCCTCACCGCCAAGTCGAATTCCAGATTGAGTTAGCTCCTGGAGCAGCACCAATAGCCCGCGCACCGTATCGTTTAGCTCCAACCGAACTGGAAGAGTTGTCAAAGCAGTTACAAGAGCTCTTGGAAAAGGGCTTTATTCGTCCAAGCTCATCGCCTTGGGGAGCTCCAGTACTTTTCGTGAAAAAGAAGGATGGCACTTTCAGGATGTGCATCGACTACCGTGAACTGAACAAGGTGACGGTGAAGAACCGTTATCCTCTTCCGCGTATAGACGACTTATTCGACCAGTTGCAGGGGTCGAGTTACTACTCCAAGATAGACTTGAGGCCAGGGTATCATCAGCTGAGAGTCCGGGATGAGGACGTCTCCAAAACCGCATTCAGAACTCGTTACGGTCACTACGAGTTTCTTGTCATGCCATTTGGGTTAACGAATGCGCCTGCCGTATTTATGGATCTGATGAACAGGGTGTGCAAGCCGTACTTAGACAAGTTTGTGATTGTCTTCATCGATGACATACTGATTTACTCCAAGAGTCAGGAGGAGCACGAACATCATCTGCGATTGATCTTGGAACTTCTTCGAAAGGAACAATTGTACGCCAAGTTTTCCAAATGCGACTTCTGGCTTCGTGAAGTCCACTTCTTAGGCCATGTGGTGAACAGGGATGGGATTCATGTCGATCCATCCAAGATAGATTCGATCAGGAACTGGCCTGCACCGCGTACACCAACGGAAATACGCCAATTCTTGGGTTTGGCGGGTTACTACAGACGATTCATAAAAGACTTTTCCAAGATCGCACAGCCGCTTACGCTACTGACACAGAAGGGTGTCACCTATCGCTGGGGAGAGCCCCAGGAGACCGCTTTTCAGTACCTAAAGGATAGGCTTTGCAGCGCACCTATTCTCTCATTGCCGGAGGGCACAGATGACTTCGTGGTTTATTGTGACGCATCGATATAGGGACTTGGGTGTGTATTGATGCAACGGGATAAGGTTATTGCCTACGCTTCTCGTCAACTCAAGGTTCACGAACGGAACTACACGACGCACGATTTAGAGCTGGGAGCTGTTGTTTTCGCGCTTAAGATATGGCGACATTACCTGTACGGTACCAGGTGCACGATTTACACCAATCACAGGAGTCTTGAGCATATCCTTAAGAAAAAGGATTTGAACATGCGTCAACGAAGATGGGTTGAACTTCTGAACGATTACGAATGCGCCATCAAGTATCATCCAGGCAAAGCCAATGTGGTGGCTGACGCTCTCAGTCGGAAAGACACTTTACCTAGACGCGTACGAGCTTTGCAGCTCACTATTCAGTCCAGTCTTCCTGCACAGATACGAACTGCTCAGATAGAAGCTTTAAAACCCGAAAACGTCAAGGCTGAAGCCTTACGCGGCTCAAGGCAACGAATGGAACAAAAGGAAGACGGCGCCTACTATGTAACGGGGCGTATTTGGGTCCCACTTTTTGGCGGTTTACGAGAGCTGGTAATGAACGAAGCTCACAAGTCTCGCTACTCGGTACATCCAGGGTCGGATAAAATGTACCACGACATCAGAACAACATATTGGTGGCCTAGTATGAAGGCCCACATCGCTACTTACGTTAGCAAGTGTTTGACTTGTGCAAAGGTCAAAGTGGAGTATCAGAAACCAGCGGGCCTACTTCAGCAACCCAAGATACCGCAATGGAAATGGGAAGAAATTTCCATGGATTTCGTTACGGGCTTACCTAGATCCCAGCGGGGGAATGATACCATATGGGTGATCGTGGATCGACTCACCAAGTCTGCACACTTTCTGGCTATAAAGGAAACGGATAAGTTCTCCACTCTCGCAGACGTCTATCTTAAAGAAGTTGTTTCGAGGCACGGGGTGCCCACATCCATCATCTCGGATCGCGATGCACGATTCACGTCAGAACTATGGCAAACAATGTACAAATCTTTCGGCTCACGGTTAGACATGAGCACAGCGTATCATCCTCAGACGGATGGGCAGTCTAAGCGAACGATCCAAACTCTTGAAGACATGCTTCGGGCGTGTGTTATTGATTTCGGCAACGGCTGGGAAAGGCATCTCCCTTTGGTGGAGTTTTCATACAATAACAGCTATCACACCAGCATACAAGCCGCACCATTCGAGGCATTGTACGGGCGTAAATGCCGGTCACCTCTCTGTTGGGCAGAGGTGGGGGATAGTCAAATCACGGGTCCAGAGATTGTAGTGGACGCCACAGAAAAGATTGCACAAATACGACAATGCATGGCGGCAGCACGAGACCGTCAGAAAGCCTACGCGGACAAGCGTAGAAAGCCTTTGGAATTTCAGGTCGGGGACCGGGTTTTACTTAAAGTTTCACCCTGGAAGGGTGTGGTTCGCTTTGGCAAACGGGGCAAATTAAATCTGCGATATGTCGGACCGTTCGAGATCATTGAGAAAATAGGCAAAGTGGCCTACAAGCTAAACCTACCAGCTGAACTCGGTGAAGTTCACAATGTATTTCACGTGTCGAATCTGAAGAAGTGCCTGTCGGATGAGACCCTCATAGTCCCTTTCAAGGAACTCACTATCGATGAGCGGTTGCAGTTCGTCGAGGAGCCAGTTGAAATCACGAACCGGGATGTTAAGGTCCTCAAAAACAAGAGAATCCCTCTTGTTCGAGTTCGTTGGAACTCCCGTCGTGGCCCAGAGTACACCTGGGAACGCGAAGACCAGATGACAGAAAAATATCCCCAGTTATTCGGAACCAATACAACCACTGCTGAGGCTGAAGCTACTACCGCGGAATTTCGGGACGAAATTCCAGATCAACGGGGGGAGGATGTGACACCCCAGGAAAACCAGTGAACGATGCAACCTATCTAGCTTCCTCAGTAAGTACACGTACCAAATTTCGGGACGAAATTTCTTTCAAGTTGGGGATAATGTGACAACTCGAACTTTTGACTTTCATTTTGTATTTAATGCACGTTGACCTTGACCATTGACTTTGACTGTTTAGTAGTTGACTTGTTTGAATTGCAACCATACATGTTATGTTTTAATGAAACGTGATACGATTGTGCACTTATGTGATTTATTGTTGTTGTATATATAACATGGATTGATATAAAACACTTAGACTTATACGCCATCAAACCAGCTCGACGAATCAGGGTTGTGATTCGCCAACAAGGACTCGACGAAACACAAGTGTGTTTCGCCAAACCTAATTTCGACGAAATAGACCTGATTCGCCAGCCCAAATTCGCCGAAGCCCAGTTAGGGCCCAATGCACTGTTTTGTTTTATATAACGTGAAGCGGTTTCAGTTTCACACTTTTATGCAATCAGAAAACCCTAGAGACCTTCTCCAACCTTGTGTGCGTCGGCAACTGTGTGTGTTCCCGAGACCCTTTAGCGGTTAACTCATCATTCAAGAGTCCACTCGTTACGTTCGTATTGCTCGTTTAACTCTCGGTTAGTTGTTACTAGCACTTAATTACCTATGATTTGCTAGTGAATACCATGATAGTATGTGATTGCACAACTTGTATGATTAGGGTTTGGTGATTGATGATTAATGTTCATGATGTTAACAACTTGCTTGGTGTTTAATCGGAATGGTTGATGTTGTCAAACCGATTAGAATGTTGTTAGTGAGATCAGAATGTCGACGGCATGCTAATAGGGTTCGATAATGTGATATACTATGTTAATCGGCTTTGTATACGCGTAAGCTAAGAATCATGATAGGTGTTAGTATTACGAATGCATAATGATTAGATGATGATCCGATGATTGTTGTACGATTGCTGTTTGATTCTGTGTCTGATGTTGATGACGGCCATTAGGGTTTCTGTGTTGATACTGTAACTGTTTGGCATTATTGACGTGATTGATTGACGTAATTGAATGTCTTGACGAATGTGAATGTTTGGCGAATTGGAGAGTCTTGACGAAACAAGACTGTGTTTCGCCAAGGGTTTCGACGAAATTGAATTGTGTTTCGCCAAAGGTCATCAACGAAACAGACACCTGTTTCGTCAAAGGGTAGTTGACGAAACACATTGTGTTTCGTCAACCTGTGTTTCGCCAAACTCTGTTTCGCCAACTTGGATAACCTGCACAGTAAACTGATGTAATTCTGTTAAGTGTTAACTGAGTTAACTAACTGATGTTAAACACTATGCATGACTTGTTTGATGTTGATTAGTGATGGGTACTACTTGGTGATCATTGATTATGCTTATACGTGAACTGTATAAATTCAAACTGATTGTGTACATGCATACTCTAGGACGTGATTGATTTACTTTGAGCACATACTTAGCATACCGAGCAAACCAAGGTGAGTTCACACAGCCAAGGCATGGGATTCCCGGGTTGGGAATTGGGTTGGATTATTTGAAATGGATGATTACTCGTACTTACGCTATTGCTAGACTATAGACCATCGTCCTCAGGATAGTCAGGACACTTACGTAAAACTTACGTAAACTAGTATCTACCATTGTCTCCCGGGTCGGGAGGACACTTACGTAAATCCTACGTAAACTAATACCTACTACTGTCTTCCGGGTCGGAAGGACACTTACGTAAATCCTACGTAAACCCCATGCGTACCACTGTCCTCGGGGAAGGGCACTCACGTAAATCCTACGTGACCTTGTACGTATTCCTGTTCTCGGTTTAAGAAGAACACATGGTTGCAAATAGTCTAGTAAGTACCATAATGGGAAACCCCCATTAGTAAAGATAAACGTGGGAATCCCCCACTAGTAATATATATAAGCATGGGAAACCCCCACCATTAGTACATACATGCATGGGAAGCCCCCACTAGATGAACTTACGCATTACTGTTATGAGCTTATTTTCTGTGAACTCGCTCAACTATGTGACAACTCGAAATTTAGAACCTTTCTTGTGTCTCGATGTAACATGCTTGTACGTTATGTGACTGGTCAACCGATTAACTTAATGATAAACGTGAACCTTTTATGTGAAATGTGTCTTGTTTGTGTGCATATGTACTTATACGTGTTATAAGTGAACCGGGAACCCAACCCGAGAACAAAGGACCCGACTCGAGACCATGAGGTCTCGAGTGTATAGTAACCGACTTGGGCCTTTGGGCCGTGACCCCCTTAACCGGCTTGTAAGCCCATTAGGGTACACCACCTTAGAACTAGTATATAATCTTGGGGGTTATGCAACTTTGCCATTTTCTTGAACAACACACACACTCTCCTATATTCCCTCACACTAAAACCCTAAGAAACACAAGCACACACTCCATTCTCGGCCAACACTAGGATTCTCGGTCAAAGCTTGGAAATCGAAGTTCACCTTTCACACCTCTTAACCGGTTAGTGATCTTTGTTATGTTTTGTGCTTGAATTGATGATCTTGACATTTTGTTTGCTTGATAATTGTTATGATAAGTGTTGGTTTGATAGAAAATTGTATTTGTTGACAAAAAGATGATATTACATGTATGATAATAATGAACCGGTTAACATGCTTGATTTCGGATTGATGATGTTTTGGTGTTTAAGGAGGTTGAACCACTAGTTTTAAGGAGCATGAAATCGGTTTACATTTGTCATGAAATCGGGTAAATAAAGGACCGAATTGTGGTCTTTGGCTCAAGTGTTTGATAGTTGTTCATGTATAATTAGGAAGAATGCATAATATGCTTGAACAAAGGTTGAATGTGTTATGAATATGCTTGAATGTTTGAAGAACATGAAGAACTTGTTGAATATGCTTTGAATGTGGGTTAAATGTTTGAATTCTGCTTGTTTGATCTGATTTCATGAATGGTTAGACAATAAAACATGTTTTAGTGGATAGTACAAGGTTTGTGTTGCATGATATTCAAATGCTATTGGATAGTACAAACTGTGAAGAAATCAGCAGATGTTGGGGAGTCGAAACCCTGGTTGCGATTCGAAATCTCCACATTGCGACACCAGTTGCGAGTCGAGAACACCTGGTTACGACTCGCAACCATAACATGACAAGCCGAGATCATGGTTTCGAGCCCGGTTACGACTCGAGACCAGAACAGCACAAGCCGAAACCGTGGTTGCGACCCAGGTTGCGACTCGCAACCACCAACGGGCAACATAAACAGCATGACCCGCAACCATGCTTGCGAGTCCGGTTGCGACTCGAAACCGCACTAATGGGCTTGCTTAGTTATGGGCCTAGGATAGTGGGCCGGACTTAAGGACTTCTGTATTACTGTTGACGTGTTGTTTTGGGCCTGTTACTACGAGCCCAACTGTTTGGGCCTCACACTTGGACTTTGGGTTTGTATTTGACTGTTACCTGTGAACTGTTTATGTTAAACGTGTTGCCATGATTATTACCTGTGTACAATACGTGTTGAACATACGTACATTGCTTGGCTTGAATCTGATACGAATAATACCTGTGATAGGACCTAATTGATTACCTACAACTTAATTGACTTTCCGTGATTAACTGCCGAGCAAACCAAGGTGAGTTCACACCCTTACAAAGAATGGGATTCCCTGGGTTGGGAACGGGGTTAAGGAACGTGGGTTCCTCGTCCTCCTTGGGTAGGACGGCTATGGTTCAGGAATGTGATTCCTCATCCGGATGGACGGATAACTCGTACTAGACTAAAACTCTATCACGAAGTCCCTCCTTTTTGTATCGACTAATCGCCGGGCCAATGGCGAGCGGGTCATTAGTTAGATAGCGCTATTTAGGTCTGACAAACCTCACACCGTGCCGCAGAGGACGGGCGTGAACTAATGGATCTGGGGCACGTCAATGATGATAGACATTGATGTTTTCAGGGCACATAAACATGACTACAGTCAGCAGTCGATATGGTAACGAGTCTAGTGTACGCATGGGGTAGCCCCCACGACCGAAATGCCTGATAACTATCATGGGGTAGCCCCCACGGCTGGAATGCCAGAGTAACTGGGAATGAACAAGACACGTTTTTTTAAACTATGGGGTAACCCCCACGGCAGGATGCCAGTTAAAGGAAACTATTTTTGAAATAACTAAAACGAACACCCAACTGTGAACTCACTCAACTAGTTGTTGACTCGTTACTACATGCTTTGCAGGACCATAGGTACTCAGTTGGAGCTTGCATGGAGGAGAGTCGTTGTGGGACACGGATTGCTGTGTGTCACGTTTTATTTAAAAACGTTGAACTTATGTTATAACTTTAAATTTATGCTTCCGCTTGCAACTTAAATTGTTTGTTTTGAAACACCAATCGTATTGGTTAAACTTTTATAACTGTTTATATGCTTGTTCAGTATGATTGGTGGCTGGATCCTGGTCAGTCACGCCTCCAAGCGGTAGTACTCCGCGGGTGGATTTTGGGGGTGTGACAGATTGGTATCAGAGCCATTGGTTATAGTGAACTAGGTTTTAATAACGGAGAAACGTTTTTGTTAAAACCAGACTATAACCGGTACAGTGCTCAACGGTCCACAACGACGCTCCACTCCACATGCAAGGCTCGACATTCTAGGTGATATGATATGTGTATATTGCCTACTTGTTAGATACATAGTACATTGCTCGTGGTATGCTTAATTAGTATAACTACTGTTGTTTGAACACGTGTGTGCTTGCTCTATCCTACTATCGTACTTTCGCGAACCTCTCTCACACGTATTACTCTTATTATGAAGAATCATGTCTGGACGCGTTAACATGACACAAGCTCAGTTGACGGCTTTGATCAACGAACGAGTTGCCGCAGCGCTTGCAGCTGCAAACGCAGGAGGTATATCCTGCAATCCGAATTTGTTCTAGGATCATTTGGATCCTACTCTCGTGAACCAACCTTTGTGTTAAACTCTGTCTTTCTTTCACCTACCTTAGGTCAATATGCTCCGGCACCGGTGTGCACATTTAAGACCTTTATGGACTGTCGACCCACTACTTTTAGCGGCACTGAAGGAGCAGTAGGTCTCCTCCACTGGTTTGAGAAACTGGAATCCGTGTTCGAAATGTGTGAATGCCCGGAAGCGCGCAGGGTGAAGTATGCTACTGGTACTCTCGAGGGTTTAGCCCTCACGTGGTGGAAAGCTCAAGTGCAAATGCTAGGGTTGGTTGCTGCCAACACCACCCCATGGGAAACTTTCAAGGAAATGGTCAAGGAGGAATACTGCAGTCGCGATGATATCCATAAGCTGGAAGATGAGTTCTACAATCTCAAGATGACGGGGTCAGAGATCGAGGCATACACTAAAAGATCGCATGAGCTTGCCCTATTGTGTCCTACTATGGTGGACCCTCCGTATAAGCGAATTGAACTCTATCTCAAGGGCTTGGTGCCAGAGATCCAAAGCCATGTGACTTCAGCAAACTTGACTACTATCCAGCAGGTTGTTCAGTTGGCTCACCGTCTCACTGATCAGGCGGTGGAGCAGAACAAGTTACCAAAGCGTATAGGTGCTGCAACTACTTCTGGTACCTCTAGTGGGGACAAACGGAAATGGGATGGAACTTCAAGCAAGGGTTCAACTTCTGTGCAATCTCAGTCTCAGCAGAGAAAGACTGACGACCACAAGAGCCCCGGTCAGCAATCGTCTGGTGGTCAAAGTCAGGGTGGGTACAAGGGGAATCACCCCAAGTGCAATCGTTGCAACCTACACCACAGTGGGCCATGCACCAGGGGCAACTGTCATCGGTGCAACAAGCCTGGTCATGTTGCAAAGGATTGCAGGAGCGCATATCCCGCTAATCAGAATCGTCAGCAACCTCAACAGAACCAGCGGCAGCAACAGGGTAACAACAAAGGATGCTTTCAGTGTGGAGCTGAAGGTCACTTCAAGAAAGATTGTCCCCAACTGAACCAGAACAACAACAACAATCAGGGGAATGGTAACAATGGGAACAACAACAATGGTGCCAGGGGGCGAGTGTTCGTGATTGGTCAAGGTGAAGCAAGGAATGATCCCAACGTGGTGACGGGTAAGTTCCTTCTCGACGACTTTTATGTTACAGTCTTATTTGATTCGGGTGCCGATACTAGCTATGTGTCACTAGAAGTTAGTAGAATGCTTAAGCGTATTCCAACACCCCTGAACATCAAGCACACTGTAGAGCTAGCTAATGGTAAGAGTTTGGAGGCCTCGCACGTAGTCAAAGGTTGCCAACTTGTTCTCGCTAACCAGACCTTTTCTATTGACCTTATTCCTATCGTCTTGGGTAGCTTCGACGTTGTCATTGGGATGGATTGGTTATCCCAACACCGAGCAGAGATTCTTTGCAACGAGAAGATCGTTCGTATTCCTGGTTCAGGTAGTGAACCTCTCATGATTCGTGGCGACAAGAGAAGTGCTGTTGAGAACATCATCTCTCTTCTCAAGGCCCAGAGGTGCTTACGAAAGGGCCACACTGCGATATTGGCTCTAGTTACTGACACCACAGAGAAAGAGAAGAAGCTAGAAGATTTTCCAGTTGTACGTGACTATCCTGAGGTATTCCCTGAGGAATTACCTGGTCTTCCGCCCCATCGCCAAGTCGAGTTTCAGATTGAACTAGCTCCTGGAGCTGCGCCTGTAGCCCGTGCACCTTATCGTTTGGCTCCATCAGAGTTGGAGGAACTCTCTACGCAACTACAAGAACTCCTGGATAAAGGTTTTATTCGTCCTAGCTCGTCGCCCTGGGGAGCTCCGGTACTATTTGTGAAGAAGAAGGATGGTACCTTCAGAATGTGTATCGACTATCGTGAACTCAACAAGGTGACTGTGAAGAACCGTTATCCTCTACCGCGCATTGATGACTTGTTCGACCAGTTGCAGGGGTCGAGTTACTATTCAAAGATCGACCTGAGATCGGGATATCACCAGCTGAGAGTTCGAGAAGAAGATGTCTCTAAGACAGCCTTTAGGACTCGATATGGGCACTATGAGTTTTTGGTCATGCCGTTTGGGCTGACAAACGCACCCGCAGTTTTCATGGACTTGATGAACCGAGTGTGCAAGCCTTACCTGGACAAGTTCGTTATAGTCTTCATCGACGACATCCTGATCTATTCTAAGAGTAAAGAGGAGCACGAACAGCATCTACGGCTTATTTTGGAACTCCTTCGAACAGAACAGCTTTATGCAAAGTTCTCGAAATGCGACTTCTGGCTTCGTGAAGTCCATTTCCTAGGACACGTGGTGAACAAGGATGGAATTCATGTTGATCCATCCAAAGTGGATTCTATTAAGAACTGGCCTGCGCCTCGCACACCAAAGGAAATTCGCCAATTCTTGGGATTGGCAGGTTACTACAGGAGATTCATTAAGGATTTTTCTAAGATCGCGCAGCCTCTCACCTTGTTAACACAGAAAGGCGTTGTCTATCATTGGGGAAATACACAAGAGTTAGCTTTTCAGCATCTAAAGGATAGACTTTGTAGTGCACCTATCCTTTCACTGCCAGAGGGCACAGACGATTTTGTGGTTTACTGCGATGCATCAATTCAAGGTCTTGGTTGTGTATTGATGCAACGAGACAAAGTCATAGCTTACGCCTCACGACAACTCAAAGTTCACGAGAAGAACTACACTACACATGATTTAGAGCTGGGAGCTGTTGTTTTCGCACTTAAGTTATGGCGGCATTACCTGTACGGAACCAAGTGCGCAATCTACACTGACCACAGGAGCCTAGAGCACATATTCAAGCAGAAGGAACTGAATATGCGGCAACGACGATGGGTCGAATTGCTGAATGACTACGAGTGCTCTATCAGGTATCACCCGGGCAAGGCCAATGTTGTGGCTGACGCCCTCAGTCGAAAGGACACTGCGCCTAAGCGCGTAAGAGCTCTACAACTCACGATCCATTCTAATCTACCTTCGCAAATACGAGCTGCTCAGATAGAAGCCCTGAAACCAGAAAACGTAAGGGCCGAAGCCCTACGCGGGTCGAGACAACACTTAGAACAGAAGGAAGACGGTGCTTATTATGTAACAGGACGCATTTGGGTCCCACTCTATGGCGACTTACGAGAACTTGTGATGGATGAAGCACACAAATCTCGCTACTCGGTACACCCTGGTTCGGACAAGATGTACCACGATATTAAAACTACGTATTGGTGGCCTAGCATGAAGGCCCACATAGCAACTTACGTCAGCAAGTGTTTGACTTGTGCGCGAGTCAAGACAGAATATCAGAAACCCTCAGGCCTACTCCAACAACCAGAGATACCACAATGGAAATGGGAGCAAATTTCCATGGATTTTGTCACTGGCCTACCCAGATCACAGCGCGGAAACGATACTATCTGGGTGATTGTGGATCGACTTACAAAATCCGCACACTTTCTGGCAATTAAGGAGACGGATAAGTTCTCCACTTTAGCAGAAATATACCTCAAGGAAGTTGTTTCGAGGCACGGGGTGCCCACCTCTATCATCTCTGATCGAGATGCACGTTTTACTTCAGAGCTGTGGCAGGCAATGCACAAGTCCTTTGGCTCACGATTAGATATGAGCACAGCATATCACCCACAGACGGACGGGCAATCCGAGCGCACTATCCAGACATTAGAAGACATGCTTCGTGCTTGTGTAATCGACTTTGGCAACAGCTGGGAAAGGCATCTGCCACTAGTGGAATTCTCGTATAATAATAGCTACCACACCAGCATTAAAGCTGCTCCGTTTGAGGCATTATACGGACGTAAATGCCGGTCACCTCTTTGTTGGGCAGAGGTGGGGGATAGTCAAATCACTGGTCCAGAACATGTGGTAGACACTACTGAGCGGATTGCTCAAATACGACAACGCATGGCGGCCGCTCGAGACCGTCAGAAGGCCTACGCCGATAAGGGCAGGAAACCACTTGAGCTCCAGGTTGGGGAGCGGGTATTACTCAAAGTTTCACCCTGGAAGGGTGTGGTTCGTTTTGGTAAACGAGGCAAACTTAACCCACGATACGTTGGACCTTTCGAAATCATTGAGAAAATAGGCAAGGTGGCCTACAGACTGAACTTACCAGCAGAACTCGGTGCAGTTCACAACGTCTTCCATGTGTCGAATCTGAAGAAATGTCTGTCAGATGAGACCCACGTAGTTCCTCTGAAGGAACTTACGATCGACGAACAGTTGAAATTCGTCGAAGAACCAGTCGAAATCACGGACCGGGATGTTAAGGTCCTCAAGAGTACTAGAATACCTCTCGTTCGAGTTCGTTGGAACTCACGTCGCGGCCCAGAGTTTACCTGGGAGCGCGAAGATCGGATGAAACAAAAGTATCCCCAACTGTTTGAGAACAGTACAACCGCTACTGAGGCTGAAGCTACGGAATTTCGGGACGAAATTCCAGATCAACGGGGGATGGATGTGACACCCCAGGATAACCGGGAAAACCTTACAACTTAACTAGCTTCCTCAGTGAGTGCCATCAAATTTCGGGACGAAATTTCTTTCAACTTGGGGATGATGTGACAACTCGAAATTTAGAACCTTTCTTGTGTCTCGATGTAACATGCTTGTACGTTATGTGACTGGTCAACCGATTAACTTAATGATAAACGTGAACCTTTTATGTGAAATGTGTCTTGTTTGTGTGCATATGTACTTATACGTGTTATAAGTGAACCGGGAACCCAACCCGAGAACAAAGGACCCGACTCGAGACCATGAGGTCTCGAGTGTATAGTAACCGACTTGGGCCTTTGGGCCGTGACCCCCTTAACCGGCTTGTAAGCCCATTAGGGTACACCACCTTAGAACTAGTATATAATCTTGGGGGTTATGCAACTTTGCCATTTTCTTGAACAACACACACACTCTCCTATATTCCCTCACACTAAAACCCTAAGAAACACAAGCACACACTCCATTCTCGGCCAACACTAGGATTCTCGGTCAAAGCTTGGAAATCGAAGTTCACCTTTCACACCTCTTAACCGGTTAGTGATCTTTGTTATGTTTTGTGCTTGAATTGATGATCTTGACATTTTGTTTGCTTGATAATTGTTATGATAAGTGTTGGTTTGATAGAAAATTGTATTTGTTGACAAAACGATGATATTACATGTATGATAATAATGAACCGGTTAACATGCTTGATTTCGGATTGATGATGTTTTGGTGTTTAAGGAGGTTGAACCACTAGTTTTAAGGAGCATGAAATCGGTTTACATTTGTCATGAAATCGGGTAAATAAAGGACCGAATTGTGGTCTTTGGCTCAAGTGTTTGATAGTTGTTCATGTATAATTAGGAAGAATGCATAATATGCTTGAACAAAGGTTGAATGTGTTATGAATATGCTTGAATGTTTGAAGAACATGAAGAACTTGTTGAATATGCTTTGAATGTGGGTTAAATGTTTGAATTCTGCTTGTTTGATCTGATTTCATGAATGGTTAGACAATAAAACATGTTTTAGTGGATAGTACAAGGTTTGTGTTGCATGATATTCAAATGCTATTGGATAGTACAAACTGTGCAGAAATCAGCAGATGTTGGGGAGTCGAAACCCTGGTTGCGATTCGAAATCTCCACATTGCGACACCAGTTGCGAGTCGAGAACACCTGGTTACGACTCGCAACCATAACATGACAAGCCGAGATCATGGTTTCGAGCCCGGTTACGACTCGAGACCAGAACAGCACAAGCCGAAACCGTGGTTGCGACCCAGGTTGCGACTTGCAACCACCAACGGGCAACATAAACAGCATGACCCGCAACCATGCTTGCGAGTCCGGTTGCGACTCGAAACCGCACTAATGGGCTTGCTTAGTTATGGGCCTAGGATAGTGGGCCGGACTTAAGGACTTCTGTATTACTGTTGACGTGTTGTTTTGGGCCTGTTACTACGAGCCCAACTGTTTGGGCCTCACACTTGGACTTTGGGTTTGTATTTGACTGTTACCTGTGAACTGTTTATGTTAAACGTGTTGCCATGATTATTACCTGTGTACAATACGTGTTGAACATACGTACATTGCTTGGCTTGAATCTAATACGAATAATACCTGTGATAGGACCTAATTGATTACCTACAACTTAATTGACTTTCCGTGATTAACTGCCGAGCAAACCAAGGTGAGTTCACACCCTTACAAAGCATGGGATTCCCTGGGTTGGGAACGGGGTTAAGGAACGTGGGTTCCTCGTCCTCCTTGGGTTGGACGGCCATGGTTCAGGAATGTGATTCCTCGTCCGGATGGACGGATAACTCGTACTAGACTAAAACTCTATCACGAAGTCCCTCCTTTTTGTATCGACTAATCGCCGGGCCAATGGCGAGCGGGTCATTAGTTAGATAGCGCTATTTAGGTCTAACAAACCTCACACCGTGCCGCAGAGGACGGGCGTGAACTAATGGATCTGGGGCACGTCAATGATGATAGACATTGATGTTTTCAGGGCACATAAACATGACTACAGTCAGCAGTCGATATGGTAACGAGTCTAGTGTACGCATGGGGTAGCCCCCACGGCCGAAATGCCTGATAACTATCATGGGGTAGCCCCCACGGCTGGAATGCCAGAGTAACTGGGAATGAACAAGACACGTTTTTTTAAACTATGGGGTAACCCCCACGGCAGGATGCCAGTTAAAGGAAACTATTTTTGAAATAACTAAAACGAACACCCAACTGTGAACTCACTCAACTAGTTGTTGACTCGTTACTACATGCTTTGCAGGACCATAGGTACTCAGTTGGAGCTTGCATGGAGGAGAGTCGTTGTGGGACACGGATTGCTGTGTGTCACGTTTTATTTAAAAACGTTGAACTTATGTTATAACTTTAAATTTATGCTTCCGCTTGCAACTTAAATTGTTTGTTTTGAAACACCAATCGTATTGGTTAAACTTTTATAACTGTTTATATGCTTGTTCAGTATGATTGGTGGCTGGATCCTGGTCAGTCACGCCTCCAAGCGGTAGTACTCCGCGGGTGGATTTTGGGGGTGTGACAAACTAGTTGTTGACTCTCTGCTGCATGCCTTGCAGGACCTTAGGTATCTTATGGAGCTTGCACAAGGAGGAGCGGGTCGTTGTGGAGCACAGATCATGAACACTATGTTTAACGTTTCGAATATTCGAACTTATGATTTACTTTGGGTTTACAGTATTATGCTTCCGCTACTGGTACTATGTTTGGTTTAGAACATCAATTATATTGAATTGGGTTTTACGAACTATCTTATTTATATTATGCTGTGTTCAATATGATTGATGGCTTGATCCTGGTCAGTCACGCTCCCAAGCGGTGGTACTCCGCGGGTGGATTTTGGGGGTGTGACAAGATCAAACTGAGATTCTGCCTAACAGTGGTGGAAGTAAGTCTGAAAGCTCCTCGGGTATCACATTGAGAGGAATCACGAACAATTGGTGGATCCTCGATCCTCTTTTCCTTAGCCTCAACATCAGTAACGGTTGCTAACGTAGCAGGGTGATCCCTCCGTAGACACTTCTGGGCCTTCATAGTTGAAATGGCGCTAACCTTTGCACCACTCTGTTGCTTTAGAACAAATAACGATTCTCCACACAAATTTTTCTCCTCACAAGGTATGTCTATGCGATTTCTGAATAACCAATCCACACTAACTACTGCATTGTAACCATCAGGGGTAGTAGAAGGAAGGTCAGGTCGAACACTTGTCCCACAAGGTCAAGTTTGTGTCCCAACGAACATACGGGGCTTCAATTGTTGTGCCATTGGCCGGGTCCACAAGAGATATTAGGGTTAAATAGAACAGAGGTGGAGCGATTAATTACCAAGAATGTGCAGGCCACCATATCGCTATCTTCCTGGTGTTTCCCACGCCAATCCTATACGCCCTTCTAAGAGCATAATTTCCAGTGTTGTTGTTTTCGTTACAAGGCTCCAGTGCTGCCGTCGTTCCCTTGGTTGTTGTGGTCTTGATCTAACAATGGCCAATCCATGCCGTAGGCATCTCCATTTCCGTAATGTAAGCTATCATTATGAATACCTTGATGTTGTCGTGACTGCTGCCTCCAATGTCGTTGCTTGAAACGGAATCCTGTGATCTTACACCAACATGATCCATCTCCTCCCAATCTGTGCCACATCCGAGGGCGCTACCCATTGTGCTGGCAGTTACACATTTCACACCATGATCAATTGTCATCGCATATGTCCCGATTAATTCGTAAGAGTTGACTCCCATAGGTCGCTGACTAGGGTTACGGATTCGATTGGAGTCAATTCGCTGGTGTTTGTTGCCAGTAGTCGTGGTTGTCCAAATGCCGAGGTCGGTAAAGTACTACGCTCATCCTCTTGTCCATCGATGTTGCAAGTTGTTTTAGTGATACACGGTCTGTGGCGAGAGTGTTACAGGAGTGATCACACTTCGAGATCTAAGACGTCAATACATGAGTTCCAGCAAACGAAGAGGTGTGAGAAAGGCATAGACCAATCATTCGACGCTGCAACATCCTACTTAGGGACGTTCGTACAAGCACCTAACATTCTACATAGTTTGCTAGGCGTTCAGATGGGTGTTCAGGTAATACTCGATAGCATCGAGATTCGTAAGGATTCAGAATGGAGGGAGAAGATCACGCTCAAGTGAGAGACAATCACTGCTATGACTCTTATAGACTGTTGTGTTTCACATCGATTTAATAGCATAACGGAACCCCGTTTTCACTCGTTAAGCCTCACTGGGACTCGCAGGCACCCCACCTTATTATTATGTGTGCACCCACAATAATATTGTGATTTGCATGCTCATCTCAGTTCCTCCTAACTCATGTCAAATGGTTCCTCAAACTCGAATGCCAAACAAAGGTTATCAAACGATAAGATCACAAAAATCTAAGGACTAAGGCATACTATCAACGCATCATAAAGTAAACAAGTAACTCATGAAATTATGCTATAGTGACGAGTGTGTGTCCATATGCTACATCATAAACAAGTGTACACTAGTCATGCAACGTATACAATAGGTGAAAAAGACGAACCTTGCAATCTGGCGCTGAGTGTCATGGTCGTATTCTCGTTTTCAGAACTGTTTGGTTATAGTCTGGTTTTATAAAAACGTTTTTGAAACCAAGTTCACTGTAACCAGTGGCTCTGATACCAAACTGTCACACACCCAAAATACAACATGCGGAAACCCCCACGAGGCGTGTGACGTGTCACACCCCGACCACGTAAAACAACAAAACGTGGCAGAATCGTCGGGGAGTGTTGTAACAGAATCATTGTTTCATAACACATGGGAAATTGAAATGTTGTTTTATTGATTTAAAAGAGTTACAATGTCTTAACAAACAAGAAGTAAAACAAATTTAACTAGTCTTGCATCTTTTATGGTCACTAAGGCCTTGTCCAATCCTATGTGAGCATGCGTCAATATCATCATCAAATATCATCAACTATCGTACCTGAAACACATGTGAAAATACATCAGCATAAAAATGTCGGCGAGTACATAGGTTTTGTGAAAATAGGATTCATGACTTAGGTTTAAGAAAATGTTTAATGAAAACTTGTCATGAATCCAGTTTAAGTGTTTGCTTTTATAAAACGTTTGAAAAGCGATAATAAAGTAGATGATATGTAAAAGAGTAATGTAAGGTTAAGTGAATAACCAAGTAAAAATAAGTTGTTTATAAAACAATGTCTTGTGAAAAATATGTTATTTGTGTAAAAATGTATAAATCCAAATTGAATGATTTAAATAACGCTACGACATGTAATATAATACAAGCACTTATATATAGGAAGTACCAGCGGCGTATCCACCATGCTTGTATCACATTACACACGTCTCGCTACTTAAATCACTTACCCAAACAAACCACCAATGTAAATTGCTCACGTCTAAACCGTTGTCAAATGCCAATCAAGTAATGTGTAAACAAAATGTCATGTATAGCAAGTGAAATATGTATCAACTAAACCATAGGTAAAAATTGCACAGACAATGTACTAAGTATGCGACAATGGACATACATAGCATGTGATGTAAAATGTACTAAGTATGATGAACATACATAGCATGAAATGTAAAATGTACTAAGTATGATGAACATACATAGCATGAAATGTTATGTAAGATGATGTACTAAGTATGCACACAATGGGCATACGTAGCAAAAACATAATGAAATCATGTACTAATAGTGTACTAAGGAACATAGCAAGTATATGATATGAAAACATGAAAGTAACAAGTAGGCACATGTGTTTCACCCCAAAATGTTTGAAAAACAGTAAAAGAGGGGACTATGTACTCACTTGAGATTGCTTAGAAGTCCTAGGATAACCACCAAGCAATGCTAGAAGATCACGGAATCAAACGGCACCTAGTATAGGTAACTACATTAATAACCGGACCTAACTCGGAAGATCGGATAGTATGACGTTTCGTAAACCAAATGAGTATTGGAACTCATATGACATGGTTAAACAAAGCCCACATACTGAAACAAAACCTATCCTAAGTGCTTTTGACCCGTTACGACCCGCTTAGGTAGCTTATGCTACTTTAACGCGTCATTCGCGTAAAACGCGTTCGGAACGCCTAACTAGTCCTATGACACGTAATATATGCCTTAACATGTCTAATATTGTTGCTAAATCAGTTTAGATGTCAAAATTTAGGTAACATATGCTTAAAATGAATTTATGTATAAAAAGGGTATTTTGGTAATTTACCTAAGGCATATAAACTACCTATCATACAACTACTTAAACAACGTGACCATAAGGTATAACCTTAAAAGGTTATTTCATATACAACTATGGTCACCTAAAGTGTTTGGTCGGATGCTAATGATCGACCAAATGGGTCGGGTTCGAAAGTATAAGCGATTGATTAGATCGCTTACCTTTACGACCCTAAACAAGCACAAATCTAAAAGCGACGAGCTAAACATGCTAGAACATGTTTAGTAAATTTAGAAAACAGGTTTGGTATCAAACCAAACGGTTTTGATACCCTAGAGTAGTTTGGTTATAAAATACGCGAGAAAACGCATTTTGGCCGAAACTACGACTCGTCACTGAGCCTAGATAACGTGGTAATCAGTAGGTATAGTCACTAGGGACTATGACCATCGTGATTACGCTCACGTTATGAAGTTCAAACGAACTTCGCATTGACCATAAACTGGTTAATGCAGAAAGTCAAACACAGTTTCACTTTAACGCTAAAACGAACGAAAAAAAGCGAAAGAATACTTACAGAAGGTCCCCGCAAGATTTGAACCCGATTCTCTCTCAGGTAGGAAGCATATACTTCCACTTAGAGAGCTTGAATCAGATTCAAATGTGAGGAAGAAATGAAATGGGTTGGGTTTATATAGGCATGGCACAACCGTTAGGATCGTTCATCACGAAACGTGCATCGATCTCGGCCGTACACATGGGCCCATTGTTTTGGGAAACCTTGGGCACCCCTAGATTCAGCCCATGGATTGAAAATACCATTTGCAATTGGGAGTGCATAACAGCTGTTAACAGTTGTTAAAACTGATTTTGCACATCTGGGGAGGCCACGCGGCCCGTGTAAGACATACATGGGATCTTACGCGCCCCGCCTGAGGGTCACAGTTTAGAAATTGCAGTTTTAGTCCCTGCACTTCAGAAACATGTATTTTGGCCCATTTTTGACACGTTTAAGCCCCGTTAACCTCATTTCAAGCCTCTAAAATGAAGTTAAAGTATAGGGAACTCAAAACATGCTCAAAAATATCTCGGATGTCGGTTCGTTTGGTCGTACGGTTGCGTTATTCGCTTAATTACGACGGGAGTCGTAACGAACGCAAAAACGATCCAAATTGTGCGACGAATGGATTTTTCTTACGCCAAACACTAAATAAAATATTTTAATGCTTACATAAATTTTTGGAAGTCCGGAAGTATTCAGAACGTAAAATATGCGCGAAAATGCAAACTTATGCACTTTTTAACGCTTTTAGTCCCTCAATGAGCATAAAGTTTATTTTTGCGCACCAAACACCTCAAAGCCTATTTCTAAGCTATGTAAAGGATATTTAGGGCATATTTAACTTATGATCAAGTTCCGGAAGGTCTGTTACAGTACAAATTGACATACTTTCACAGTTTGTCGAATTTAGTCCCTGTAAGCGGATAAACTTGATTTCGGCATACCAAACCATCCAAAACTTATTTCTAAGTTATGTAAGGGTTATTTAAGGTATGTTAAGCCTATTTCACTATTCTGGAGTGTTTGTTGCATTAAACTGATTATATTTACGCATCAGGTCGCGTATAACCTTCTAAAAAGCGATTTAAAGCCCGAAATCGAACAAGAATTAATATGTGCAAACGATACACATATTTATACAAATCCCAAGTATGAAATACAATATTTCAATGGTTTGGTATTTGTTTGATGGTTGAAGTGACACAGGTGTCACATGACGTACGAGGATCTAGCCACCAATCACATTGAACTCATAACAAGATTTCAAGTAAAAACTTTCATTTATTAAAATAAGTCATACAAAACATCTTATTGTTTAGCGGAAGCATAATACAATAGTTAAGAATTTCATAACCCAAGTGAATAAAAACCAATAGACTCGTCTCATAATTCCATGTAACTCGACCCATGACCACTCCAGCATCCCAGACAGCTAGTTCCAATGATATATACCTACAGACCTGCAAGCTTGCAGAAAAGTGTATCAGACAACGCTGGCGATTTCACAGTTTATGAAAACATTTGTTACCAAGTGTTTATTCCAGTTCATTAATAAATGCAAAAGTAATATTGATAATATGTCGATACTGAACAAGACGGCTCCTGATGTATGTTTTGCTTGTTCCCTAGTGCTCCTATCAAAACACTGGGCCTGACTGGGTCATTAGTTCACAACCGTCCTCCCTGGTACGGTGTGAGGGTGCCAAAGCTAAGTAGCGCTACCTACTAATACCTCGTTACCTCCCCGGTAACAAAAGATGGGACTTAAGAATGATAGAATGAGAATATTATCCAATATACCAGTTTTACCCAAAAGACTTATCCCTCCCCGGGATACCCACTGACTGTCCCAACCACCGGGACGCATGTTCAAAGTAGTTAACTCACCTTAGTTTGCTCGGTTAAAAGACGGAAAGTAAGTGCGGAGTGGAACGGGCCACTCACGTCCTAACGCAGATCCTACACATATCTAACACGTAGCACGTAAAATATTATAATATATATATATATATATATATATATATATATATGTACACATGCATGCAAAGTGTCGCTACTCGAAATAGTGACCACATTTTCATCACAAATCACATAATAAATCTTGTAACAAAATTTCAGCTTTTAAGTGTATTTTCGGACAATTTGCGGTGCGTTTATCGGGACCGTTCAGGCACCGGATAGTTCCCGAAGAATTACAGAGTGTTTCAATCGAACCAGAGACCATTGTCTTAAAATTGGTGACCAAATTCCTTATGGATTTTTCATGAAAAATCTTGCGCCAAACCATGATCAGATTTGACGTAATCTGGTCAGGTTTGCCGAACAATTTATTTAAAAATATCCATTTATCCGATTGGCGCGAAACCAAAAAACAAAATCACATGTCCGATCCCTAGTATCTACAGTAAAATTTTCAAATTCAAACAGTAAACACACACCGAGTTATGACGCAAAACGTTCGCAGCATTTTCTGCAGAAAATGGCAGCTCATAACAGTTTTACAAACAATTCCGCTAAAAATACCCAGACCTGTCCGAAAAATACGAAACCACTTCTGTTTGAAAGCTATTTTCAGATACTTGGTTTTAGACTCCTAAAGCGTAAGGTTTCAATAATTTAAAGTCCCGGAACAGGCTACGCAAGTCAGCGTATTTTCTGCAGAAAATCGCTGAACTAATATTTACTCGATTTAGTCACTTTTTCATGCATCCTAAGAAGTTTCTAGGTGTCATAAGCGCATAACAAACTTTTGTAAACATAATACAAGGTATCTACATCAGATTTCAAAGTCGATATCACAAAAGTTCGCTTATGTAAACAGTCATACTCTATCCCATACCCACATAAAATCACAACTCATATAAGCACAAGATCGCGACGCATAACATTAATCACAGCAGGTTATAAATTACTTATATATGATTTATACCACTAAATCATCAAGTTTTATGCTACTATCATGCAAGAAACAAAACCCTAATAATTCATATCAGGTTATTTTGATCTTAGAGCCCATCATACACAATTTTCTAACAATCTAGTCAACAAGTAGCACCCCATACATCGAGAATCATCAAGAAAAACATAGAACACAGCCGTGATAACCTAACATTAGTAACCGAAATCATGCATGAACTCTTATAATTATAGACAAAACCCAAGATACGATACCTAGTTATGATTGGGGATGGATTGTCTCTAGATGTCGACTAAGCCCTAAAACTGGATGCTTGTGAGGGTCCCTTGAGTCTTGCTCGTCTGGGCAGCAGCGAAAAAAAAAAAGAAGGAAAGCAAGAGTGGTAAACGCAGACTAGGGTTTTGGGTAGGGCGTAACCTATTAAATTAAGGATCACAAGTGGTTTAATAGCTTAAGTGGGCTGGAGATGCACAAGTTTGGACCGAGGATTAAAGGGGTGGAGTTTTAGGCCGAGAGACTAGAGAGAAGTGGGATGTGGCTGCCCATAATTCAATATCATGCAAATAACGTAAACACAGAACCTCATGGAGGTGTGGTGTTGACTAAACTCATAGTCTATATAAGTATATTTATTTATTATTACTTTTTTTAGAAAACAACTAATAACAATAATTTAGATAGGCATCACATTGATTAATAATATATATATTAATCAACTAACAGTTTGGGTCCCGTAATTATCGGGTTATAAAAGTGGATCGAATCGATGAGCACCTGGTTCAAACGCTTCAGGTCGGTTCAACACGATATGGATAAAATGTAATTAACTCATCAATTAAAATAAGTATACGACTCGATCTATAAATATGAAAACAAACGGTTCTAAGCTCAAAATTACGAGTTGTCACAATATAAAGCATGTTAGCTACTTGGAAGGGGGTTAGAAGGGTGGTTGGGTAATTCTATGTCTCGTTCAGTGTATAGATCCTGCGAGAACCTGGTTCAAGTTTAGTACTTCCCCACGGATTGGTCGGGAATGACTGGCCCGACTGAGGGTAAGAAACCACTTGAACCCCTTATTTACAAACTACTATTAAAACTTTAAACCAACCCCACGAGGATTGTATCCCTACTGACTCACACCAACGGGTTGAGGGTGATCGCTGCATGGAAGGGGGCCCACCACATTTTGCATTAATAACTTTCTTAATTATCTTTCAATATTCTGACCTAGTGGGATTGTATCCTTACTGACTCAAACCACTAGGTTGAGGGTAACGTCGCTTTCAAAAGTGGGGCCTACTACTATAACTAAGATAATCTCTTAAAATGCCAAAAGTCCGGAAATCATCAAAAGGGTACATGAAAGATAAGTCGGATCCAAGTGATTCTTTCTTGTCTATAAATTTTTATTTTATTTTATTTTATTTTCTGGTTTTATCTTTTTTATTAGTTTAAAAAATATTTTCTCGAAGTTTGGTTCGATTAGACGTTGACGATAAGCCGGTATTAAAAGCTCTTGTGTCCTTGGACGACCTCGGTATACTTGCCCTAGCGTGTGTGTAGAGTGATAGTAGAATATCGTGTTTTATAAATTTAAAACTTGAAATCGGCGAGTAAAAAGAGCTAAAAATATAACAAGAATACATAGACACCCGCACGCACGTCAAAATTCATACTTATAAAATATACGTATAAAATTCGTATTTGTCGGCATTTTCAGTATTTTGTTCGTTTCTGTTTAATATTCAGGAGTTTTCCGCAGATCGTCATACGCGTACTGTAGGGTCGATTAGGCGTTCCTAGACACTCCAACGGCCTATTTAAGTTTATTTATGTCTTAAACACTATTTATTATCGTGCTAATGCTTGTTTTGCGCGTAATTAAGAGTTGTAAATTACCGGTTGTCACACAGGATTTGATGATAAAATACACTAATGTATTTTATGATTTGATGATGAAATCCTAGCCATACACGTGTGTAAATCAATTGCCAGGATTTGTTCACTTAGTTCGCAAATACACTAGTGTTCACTCTAGAACCCCACCATATATATTTAATCGCAGAAGTCCTTAACATCAGCTACCCGACTTAAAACAAACAAATACGACACTCGGAGGAATTAGGAGGGATGACAATGAGTCGGGTTTGGGACGGGTTTAGGCAATCCCAACCTCAAACCCATTTAGATAAGCTTGTCCCAAAGCAGTCGGGTTTCTAGTGGGTAAATACCCATCGGGTATCGGGTAAATCCGTTAATTTAAAAAAATTACCCGTTGGGTATACCCGACCTAAAGCCCATCGAGTATCTATTGGGTAACTACTAATTAGTTAAAGAGTTAATTACACAGACAGACCCTGTGGTTTATAGCTAGTTTCGCCTTTGGATACTAACTTTGTTTTAACAGATTCAGGTTTCATGCTTTCCATTTTGTAACACCTTTGGGTACTAACATCAAACTTAGTTAATTTTTTCTACTAAATCTCAATATAATGACTAAAATACCTTTCCATTTTCAAAGGACCATTTATGTCATTATTCTATTTTAATTCCAAGGACCATGCACGTCATTAATCTATTCCACGGACCACCAATGACATCACCACCCTACACCATCACCAACCATTGTCTCCTCGTCGTCACCTTCTCACACAGCCACCACTATCGCACACCGCACACCGCCTCCGTCACCTCTTTTTCCGATCACCACCTCATCGTCGTTATACACCAACACCATCACCACCGTCGTCGTCCTACGTCATCACCATCACCACTGAATATAACAACCTGACTTTCCGAGTAAAGTCAAAGTCAAAGTCAAAATCAAGTCATGTCATTCAGATCTGTTATTTCTTGCTTAATTATTTCTTGTACTATTGTGATTCGATAGATAGTTAGCTCTTTTTTGCAGTAATCGATATATTAACTATTTTAAACTACGATTTATTATTAAGAGAAGTAACAATGCGATAAACGCCGAAAACACTACTAAACGATATGTTACTCCACGCTATCACATCGTAACTCGAAATGCAGCTACTGGTATTGTTCTATGTGTGTGTTATTATGTGCTTTACTTGTGTGTGCCTCGTATATGTTTTGGGATGTTATTCGCCAACACAATCGCAATGCAATCGCAACGCAATCTCATCGCAAACTCGAATCGCTGGTTTACTTTTATGCTTTTTATGTGTTATGTTATTTGTGTAACTACTTGTTTATTGTTACCGCATCGCTTACTCGCAACTCGCATAAACGCAACGCAATGCTCAACGTACGAAACGAAAGTCGGAAAACCAACTCGCACGAGCCGTCTGATCGAATGACCATACGGTCGAATGATGATCCGACCAGATGACCATCCGATCGACTGGCCATCCGACCCATCGATCCACCGCCTTACTTCTCCCTCTCACCTATAAATACTCACCTGTCACATCAACTATTCACTGATGTGACAGCCCTATCCGACCCAACTCGCTCTAGCTCGTTCCAAGGCACTTTTCGGTCGATTCCAAGCGATTCCGTGAGTATTTCACCCTAAATCTTGTACTTCTATCATCAACACACACTTTCTCATCATCTTCTCCACTGAAATCACTAATTTTCACCATGAAATCACCAGATTTGGACTGCTTTAAGGTGACGTCATCTCGGTTTCTTATGAACACTGAAGTGTGACCTCGTCTCATCAAAGTTTATCCAGATCTAAAGGATTTCAACACTGTTTTACATAAATCTCAACAAGTTTTCAAAAATTATCAACTATTTCAAACTTTTCTTCAACATTCTTCAATTTTTACTCAAAACCGTTAGAATCTAGACTCGTTCAGGCTCTCTACTGATTCTCTAGTAGAAAACCGGTCTGAGAATGGATTTCTACCGGAAAGACAACCGATTCACGGGTTGAACATGAAACTCTGTCACACCCCCAAAATCCACCTGCGGAGTACCACCGCGTGGGAGCGTGACTGACCAGGATCAAGCCATCAATCATATTGAACATAGCATAATATAAATAAAGTAATTCGTAAAACTCCATTCAATACAATTGACGTTTCAAAACAATCATAGTATCAGTAGCGGAAGCATAAGTAAATAACCCAAGTAAACCATAAGTTCAATTATTCGAAATGTTTAAACATAGCGTTCTTAACCCACTGCCCACAACGTCCCGCTCCTCCAGTGCAAGCTCCATAAGTACCTAAGGTCCTGCAAGGCATGCAGCAGATAATCAACAAACTAGTTGAGCGAGTTCACAGTTTATAGTTTAGTTTGGGTAATAGTGCGTTTGTTCAATTAAGTTTCGTATCGTATCAGTTCCATCGCGGCCTCACAGGCATGTGTGCGAAGATTATGTTCGTTAGTTCGCGACCGTAGTCTTTACCGACCAGGGTGTGTGCGAAGGCAATTGATCAGTTCGTTCGCGACCATAGTCTTTACCGACCAGGGTGTGTGCGAAGGCAGTTGAGTAGTTCGTAAGCATCAACAGTTTAATCGTTCGTTACAGTATCAAAGTATGCACAAGTAATCATCCAACCCATTCCCACCCTGGGAACCCATGCCTTGGCTGTGTGAACTCACCTTGGTTTGCTCGGTATGCTAAGTTATGCACTCACAAGTAATTAATCACGTCCTATTGTATACACGTATAGTAAATCAGTTCATGGTCGAAATGTTACGCATGCAATTAATTGTTCACATAGCAGTTAGTTTGCATATCGGCACAGCACGTAGTATGGCACGAATACGTTCATCACTAAGCATAGCATGTCAATTAAATCAACATATGTTCTATTGTTCCAGACATTATTCAAAACCCTAATATCTTTCGAATCAAATCATTATCTTTCGACATCAGTAATCATAATCATCAAAATGATCCTTCGGTCCGAAGGTTATGTTTCGAACTAACACTATCTTTCGACCCAAGTTATCTTTCGGTCAAACTAGGTTTCGGTCAATTAATGGTTCGGTCAAACTATCTGTCGGTCAAACTATCCTTCGGTCACTACTACTATGATTCGAAGGATAGGTATCTTTCGGTCCAACAGTGGTTCGATCAATAAGTATCCTTCGGCTAGTAACAGTTACGTTTATCCGATTAACCCTTAACACAATTTTCACAAATCTGCTAACATCAACAAGATCAAACAAGCATACTTCTCATGTTTATCAAGAACCCTAATCTGAATAACCAGATCATTCAAGCTACAAGATTATTCAAACCATCCGATTTACACATATGTTTTGATTACATAAACTTGTCCGATTACAATATCCAGCCGATTATTAATCTGGTTAACATACATATCCAATTCGTATACAAATCCGAGGAACATCCAAATTCTACCAATCATTCACAACCGAAAAACATGCAACCCTAATATCTTTCAAAACATACATACTATCCGATCACGATATGAACAATTTGGTTAACATATATCCGACTAGTATACGTATCCGATAAATCATACAATCCACATATTACAAGTAAATCGGTAAATCATATAATCACATACACCTTAAATACTAACCGGAATTGAGAGCAAAAAGGGAATTGTTCAGCAAATAATCTCCGGGTGTTTGTAATTGCCGTCACACACGAACTGAAAACTAGGGTTTTTCTTTGAAAATAACCATCAGTTTACATGCATCCTTATATATACGTATCACAGTAATGGGCCAAGCCCAACAGAACAACTGGGCCGAAACATATCGAAGGATATGTTTCGAGCGCGAAGGATATGTTTCGAGCGCGAAGGATATGTTTCGAGACTTCATATGTTTCGACATCCTTCGATTCATGCATCATGTTTCGTGGAACATCCTTCGTAGGTTGGGCCATGATTCACACTAACTAGCTAACATACAGTACAAGTTTCACAATATGGAACCCATTATACACAATCAAACAATTATGCACAATCAAGCAATCAAACATATATATATACTTTCATATCAATCAAATGTGAAATTAAGTAATTAGTCAAACACATGCTCTTGTAATACGTATGAAATCAATCTTAGAAATTCGAGTTGTCACATTATCCCCAACTTGAAAGAAATTTCGTCCCGAAATTTGGTACGCACTTACTGAGGTAGCTAGGCAAGTTACATAGTTCACCGGTTTTCCTGGGGTGTCACATCATCCCCCCGTTGATTTGGAATTTCGTCCCGAAATTCAGTAGTAGTAGCTTCAGCCTCAGAAGTGGATGCATTGGTTTCGAATAGCTGGGGGTACTTTTCTCTCATCTGGTCTTCGCGTTCCCATGTATACTCTGGGCCACGCTGGGAGTTCCAACGAACTCGCACAAGAGGGATTCTCTTGTGTTTGAGGACCTTAACATCCCGGTCCGTGATTTCAACTGGTTCCTCGACGAACTGCAACCGCTCGTCGATAGTGAGTTCCTTAAAAGGAACTATGAGGGTCTCATCTGACAGGCACTTCTTCAGATTCGACACGTGAAATACATTGTGAACTGCACCGAGTTCAGGAGGTAGGTTTAATCTGTAGGCTACCTTGCCAATCTTTTCTAAGATTTCGAACGGTCCGACGTACCGCGGATTCAGTTTGCCTCTTTTACCAAAACGAACCACACCCTTCCAGGGTGAAACTTTCAATAAAACCCGGTCCCCGACCTCAAATTCCAATGGCTTTCTACGCTTGTCCGCGTAGGCTTTCTGACGGTCGCGTGCTGCCGCCATGCGTTGCCGTATCTGTGCTATCTTTTCTGTGGCGTCCACAACAATCTCTGGACCCGTAATTTGACTATCCCCCACCTCTGCCCAACAGAGAGGTGACCGGCATTTACGTCCGTACAATGCCTCGAATGGAGCGGCTTGAATGCTGGTATGGTAACTGTTATTGTACGAGAACTCCACCAAAGGGAGGTGCTTTTCCCAGCCGTTGCCGAAATCGATAACACACGCTCGGAGCATGTCTTCTAGAGTTTGAATAGTTCGCTCAGACTGCCCATCCGTCTGAGGATGATATGCTGTGCTCATGTCTAATCGTGAGCCGAAGGATTTGTGCATCGCTTGCCAAAGCTCTGACGTGAATCGTGCATCGCGATCCGAAATAATAGAAGTGGGCACTCCGTGCCTCGAAACAACTTCTTTAAGGTAAACATCTGCTAGGGTGGAGAACTTATCCGTTTCCTTGATAGCCAAGAAGTGAGCAAACTTTGTGAGTCGATCAACGATTACCCAAATAGTGTCATTCCCACGCTGGGATCTAGGCAAGCCCGTAACGAAATCCATGGAAATTTCTTCCCATTTCCACTGCGGTATCTTGGGCTGCTGAAGTAGACCAGCTGGCTTCTGATATTCGACCTTGACCCTCGCACAGGTCAAACATTTTCCAACGTAAGTAGCGATGTGAGCCTTCATACTAGGCCACCAATAAGTAGTGCTGATGTCGTGGTACATTTTATCCGACCCTGGATGTACCGAATAGCGAGACTTGTGAGCTTCATCCATTACAAGTTCGCGTAACCCGCCATAAAGTGGGACCCAAATACGCCCCGTTACATAGTAAGCACCGTCTTCCTTTTGTTCCATGCGTTGCCTTGAGCCGCGTAAGGCTTCAGCTTTGACGTTTTCGGGTTTCAGTGCTTCTAACTGAGCAGCTCGTAACTGTGCAGGAAGACTGGACTGAATGGTAAGCTGTAGCGCTCGCACGCGCTTAGGTAGAGTGTCTTTCCGACTGAGGGCATCAGCCACAACATTGGCCTTGCCTGGATGATACTTGATGGCGCATTCGTAGTCGTTCAGAAGTTCAACCCATCTTCGTTGACGCATATTCAAATCCTTTTGCTTAAGGATATGCTCGAGACTCCTGTGATCGGTGTAAATCGTGCACCTGGTACCGTACAGGTAGTGTCGCCATATCTTAAGCGCGAAAACAACAGCTCCCAGCTCTAAATCGTGCGTCGTATAATTCCGTTCATGAACCTTGAGTTGCCGAGAGGCGTATGCGATAACTTTATCCCGTTGCATCAATACACAACCAAGCCCTTGTATTGATGCGTCACAATAAACCACGAAGTCATCCGTGCCCTCGGGCAGTGAGAGAATAGGCGCGCTGCAAAGCCTATCCTTTAAGTACTGAAAAGCGGTCTCTTGCGTATTACCCCATCTGTAAACGACACCTTTCTGTGTAAGCATAGTAAGTGGTTGCGCGATCTTTGAGAAGTCTTTAATAAATCGCCTGTAGTAACCTGCCAAACCCAAAAATTGGCGTATCTCTGTCGGTGTACGTGGTGCTGGCCAGTTTCTGATCGAATCAACCTTGGATGGATCGACATGAATCCCATCCTTGTTTACCACATGACCTAAGAAGTGGACTTCACGAAGCCAGAAGTCGCATTTTGAAAACTTTGCGTACAATTGCTCTTTTCGAAGAAGTTCCAAGATAAGGCGTAAGTGCTGCTCGTGCTCCTCCTGACTCTTGGAGTAGATCAAAATGTCGTCGATGAAGACGATAACAAACTTGTCGAGATAGGGTTTGCACACCCTGTTCATAAGATCCATGAAGACTGCTGGCGCGTTTGTAAGCCCGAATGGCATGACCAGAAACTCGTAGTGACCATAACGAGTTCTGAAAGCAGTTTTGGAGACGTCCTCATCCCGGACTCTCAGCTGATGATACCCTGACCTCAAATCGATCTTGGAATAGTAACACGACCCTTGCAACTGGTCGAATAAGTCATCTATGCGTGGAAGAGGATAACGGTTCTTCACCGTCACCTTGTTGAGTTCACGATAGTCGATGCACATCCTGAACGTACCGTCTTTCTTCTTCACAAATAACACTGGAGCTCCCCAAGGCGAAGAGCTTGGACGAATAAAGCCCTTTTCCAAGAGCTCTTGCAGCTGTTTCGACAGTTCTTCCAGTTCGGTTGGAGCTAAACGATATGGTGCGCGGGCTATTGGCGCTGCTCCAGGAGCCAATTCAATCTGAAACTCGACTTGACGATGAGGCGGTAAGCCTGGTAAATCTTCAGGAAACACCTGAGGGAAGTCGCGTACAACTGGGATATCCTCCAGCTTCTTTTCCTTTGCTGATGCATCAGTAACGAGGGCCAAAATGGCAGTATGCCCCTTTCGTAAACATTTCTGCGCCTTCAAGTAAGAGATGATGCCAACCACAGCACCACTCTTGTCGCCCTGAACTTCGAGAGGTTCTTGACTGGAGCGAGGAATACGAATAACCTTTTCCTTGCATAAGATCTCTGCGTGATGTTGAGATAACCAATCCATGCCGATGACGACGTCGAAGCTACCCAAGACTATGGGTATAAGATCAATCGTGAAAGTCTGACCCGCTAGAACAATGCTACAACCCTTGACTACATGAGCGGCTTCTACACTTTTACCATTCGCTAGTTCTACGACGTGTTTAGTGTCTAGAGGTGTTGGTGTACGTTTTAATAAGTTACTCATTTTCATGGACATATAACTTGTATCAGCACCCGAATCAAATAAGACAGTAACATAAATATCGTCGAGAAGAAACTTACCCATAACCACATTGGGATCATTCACTGCATCTCCTCGACCCAACACAAAAGCACGACCACGAGCTTCATTGCCGTTGTTGTTTCCCCCGTTGTTGTTGTTACCATTACCCTGATTGTTGTTATTCCCGTTGCCCTGGTTGTTGTTGTTATTGCGATTCTGGTTCAACTGGGGACAATCGCGTTTGTAGTGACCTTCAGCCCCACACTGGAAACACCCCCGGTTTCCACGCTGTGGCTGCTGCTGCTGATTCTGTGGAGCTGGCGGTGGAAGTTGCTGGTTCTGATTCACTGGTCGCGCGCTTCTACAATCTTTGGCCTCATGGCCCATCTTGTGGCATCTTTGACATTGACTCCTGCGACATCTTCCACTGTGGTGTTTGTTGCACCTGTTACACCACGGGTGATTTCCCTTATAACCACTATGTCCCTGACTGCCCGATGACTGCTGACTCGGACTCTGGTAATCGTTGGTGCGACGTTGCTGAGTTTGGGACTGAACAGACGCTGATCCCCTGCTGGAATCCCCGTCCCACTTTCTTTTATTCTCGCTGGGTGTGGCAGAAGTAGCAGCAGTGGGAGTGACTGAAGTAACAGCTGTAGCAGTAGCGCCGACACGCTTCGGCAGTTTATTCTGATCCACTGCCTGATCGGTGATGCGGTGAGCGAGACGCTGTATTTCCTGGATATTGTTGAGGTTAGCCGAGGTAACGTGGCTCTGTATTTCTGGCACCAAACCTTTAAGATACAACTCGATACGCTTGTAAGGAGGGTCCACCATAGTTGGACATAACACAGCCAACTCATTTGATCTCTTGGTGTAAGCTTCAATTTCCGAACCAACCATCTTCAGATTATACAACTCGTCCTCCAACTTGTGAATGTCTTCTCTAGTGCAGTATTCCCTCTTGATCAGTTCTTTGAATTCATTCCAGGGTGTGGCGTTAGCAGCTGCCAACCCTAAAATCTGCACTTGTGCGTTCCACCAAGTGAGCGCAATCCCTTCAAGTGTGCCAGTGGCGAATTTCACCCTGCGAGCCTCAGGGCATTCACACATCTCGAAAACTGACTCGAGCTTTTCAAACCAGTGGAGGAGTCCAACTGCTCCCTCCGTGCCACTGAACGAGCTAGGACGACAGTCCATGAAAGTCTTGAAGGTACACGCAGGTTGTTGCTGAGCGGGTTGACCTATTGTGTACGAATAGGGCAAAGTTAAGTACGAGAATTAATGTAGGATCTAAAGATCCTAGTGTCTATACTGCAGGGTATACTACCTGCTTGGGCGGCTGCAACTGCCGCAGCAACGAGAGCCTCTAGCTGGGCTTGAGTCATGGTAATTCGTGCGGCCATTGATCTTCACATCAAAGGCAACATAAGTGAGAAAGGTTCGCGAATAGTGCGATGACAGAAGAGTGTAAGCACATAAGTATTCTCATGCAATGTCAAGTTGTGAGCAAGGTAATGTAAGCATACTACGAGCAAAGTTCTATGCAAATTCTAGCATGTAGGCAATAAACATAAACCTTATTACCTAGGAAGTTGAGTCTTGCACGTGGAGCGAAGCGTCGTTGTGGATCGTTGAGAGCACTGTTCTGGTTATAGTCTGGTTTTAATAAAAACGTTTTTCCCATATTAAAACCAAGTTCTCTATAACCAATGGCTCTGATACCAATCTGTCACACCCCCAAAATCCACCTGCGGAGTACCACCGCGTGGGAGCGTGACTGACCAGGATCAAGCCATCAATCATATTGAACATAGCATAATATAAATAAAGTAATTCGTAAAACTCCATTCAATACAATTGACGTTTCAAAACAATCATAGTATCAGTAGCGGAAGCATAAGTAAATAACCCAAGTAAACCATAAGTTCAATTATTCGAAATGTTTAAACATAGCGTTCTTAACCCACTGCCCACAACGTCCCGCTCCTCCAGTGCAAGCTCCATAAGTACCTAAGGTCCTGCAAGGCATGCAGCAGATAATCAACAAACTAGTTGAGCGAGTTCACAGTTTATAGTTTAGTTTGGGTAATAGTGCGTTTGTTCAATTAAGTTTCGTATCGTATCAGTTCCATCGCGGCCTCACAGGCATGTGTGCGAAGATTATGTTCGTTAGTTCGCGACCGTAGTCTTTACCGACCAGGGTGTGTGCGAAGGCAATTGATCAGTTCGTTCGCGACCATAGTCTTTACCGACCAGGGTGTGTGCGAAGGCAGTTGAGTAGTTCGTAAGCATCAACAGTTTAATCGTTCGTTACAGTATCAAAGTATGCACAAGTAATCATCCAACCCATTCCCACCCTGGGAACCCATGCCTTGGCTGTGTGAACTCACCTTGGTTTGCTCGGTATGCTAAGTTATGCACTCACAAGTAATTAATCACGTCCTATTGTATACACGTATAGTAAATCAGTTCATGGTCGAAATGTTACGCATGCAATTAATTGTTCACATAGCAGTTAGTTTGCATATCGGCACAGCACGTAGTATGGCACGAATACGTTCATCACTAAGCATAGCATGTCAATTAAATCAACATATGTTCTATTGTTCCAGACATTATTCAAAACCCTAATATCTTTCGAATCAAATCATTATCTTTCGACATCAGTAATCATAATCATCAAAATGATCCTTCGGTCCGAAGGTTATGTTTCGAACTAACACTATCTTTCGACCCAAGTTATCTTTCGGTCAAACTAGGTTTCGGTCAATTAATGGTTCGGTCAAACTATCTGTCGGTCAAACTATCCTTCGGTCACTACTACTATGATTCGAAGGATAGGTATCTTTCGGTCCAACAGTGGTTCGATCAATAAGTATCCTTCGGCTAGTAACAGTTACGTTTATCCGATTAACCCTTAACACAATTTTCACAAATCTGCTAACATCAACAAGATCAAACAAGCATACTTCTCATGTTTATCAAGAACCCTAATCTGAATAACCAGATCATTCAAGCTACAAGATTATTCAAACCATCCGATTTACACATATGTTTTGATTACATAAACTTGTCCGATTACAATATCCAGCCGATTATTAATCTGGTTAACATACATATCCAATTCGTATACAAATCCGAGGAACATCCAAATTCTACCAATCATTCACAACCGAAAAACATGCAACCCTAATATCTTTCAAAACATACATACTATCCGATCACGATATGAACAATTTGGTTAACATATATCCGACTAGTATACGTATCCGATAAATCATACAATCCACATATTACAAGTAAATCGGTAAATCATATAATCACATACACCTTAAATACTAACCGGAATTGAGAGCAAAAAGGGAATTGTTCAGCAAATAATCTCCGGGTGTTTGTAATTGCCGTCACACACGAACTGAAAACTAGGGTTTTTCTTTGAAAATAACCATCAGTTTACATGCATCCTTATATATACGTATCACAGTAATGGGCCAAGCCCAACAGAACAACTGGGCCGAAACATATCGAAGGATATGTTTCGAGCGCGAAGGATATGTTTCGAGCGCGAAGGATATGTTTCGAGACTTCATATGTTTCGACATCCTTCGATTCATGCATCATGTTTCGTGGAACATCCTTCGTAGGTTGGGCCATGATTCACACTAACTAGCTAACATACAGTACAAGTTTCACAATATGGAACCCATTATACACAATCAAACAATTATGCACAATCAAGCAATCAAACATATATATATACTTTCATATCAATCAAATGTGAAATTAAGTAATTAGTCAAACACATGCTCTTGTAATACGTATGAAATCAATCTTAGAAATTCGAGTTGTCACAAACTCCGTCAAGAATAGTTAAGTCTGATCAAATGGGGTGATTCCCATCCGATCGGCTGAGCTGAACTTGGTGTATGGTTTCCGTTGTTTGACATGTCGTCATACCGTCTCCGCCAAAACTCAAAACTTTTAACTTAGAAAATTTTACAAATTTTCAAAACATCAGATCGCCGATCGAATAGCCATCCGATCGGATGACCATCCGATCGAATTACTATTCGATGGGTGACTCGCCCTTTTTCAATAAGTTCAACACTTAAACAATTTTGCAAAACTTCAAAGAATATCTGACTTTCAATCGAATAGCCATCCGATCGAATGGCCATCCGTTCGGATGACCATCCGATCTACAACACACTTCCCAATCGAATGACCAACTGTTTTAATGGTCATCTGTCCGGATGACCATCCATCCGGATGGTCATCTGATCGACTCATCAACCGATCGCTCATCTCACCTAAAACACCGTTTACACGCTGTTCAACGCTTACACTGTCATTCTATGCTCAGGCTAATCTCCCATGTGCTCCCTTTAATCCAAGACTGTGTTTATTTACTAAATACTTATTGTGAGTATACTCGAACCCTTTTTGGCTTTACGCACTATTGGGTGTTACATACGTTACCTATATCAAATCATATCGACACACAACGCAAACACTTTCAAACTCTAACCGCTCTCACATGTTATACGTGTTTCGATGAATGCTTGTATGTTATGTTTACACAGTGATTGTTGCCTGACACCTTAGCAACGATAGTACTATAGTTTGGACTCAGCACCTGTCGTAGACAGGGGTTGTTAAGGGTTTTACTTCACATGGTCACAGTGGTGATAATGTGTTACGCATTCTACACTCGCAGTCATGTCGGTTGCATATGTCATTGTCGATAGCTTACTTGCTTCACATTTCTACTTGTTACATGCTGGTTCTGCATAAACGCTTTCGCTATACTATATGCTATCAAACTTGTGTACTCACCTTTACACTCTGTGTATTGACTTTATTTTAACGTACGTGACAGGTGTCTTGGATGCTATGCTTTGCCGTGATGAATCAAGTTAGGTGGTCTAGAAACCCATGAATAAAATCTGAGTTGGTGGAACAGTCTATTTGTCTTTGAGAACAATGTATGTAATAAATGTTTATGTTTTATATGTTAATGGTAAGGGACTTTAACGTTAAATATATCGTAATTAATAGTTGTTATGGATTCTTCTGGACAATCTGTTTCGCCCAGTGCCACGCCCCGATGTTTCTGCCATCGATTGGGGTGTGACAGATTGTGGTATCAGAGCCATAACTATAGGGAATTAGGAAAGACACGACCTAGTCCGGGTTCGATGTCTTAGAATTGACCTAGTCTGTAGTCTAAGTACCAACAGACCGCCTTGTGCGAAGACAGTCGGGGTTTTGTGCGAGCTTAATCTCAATACTCTCGCTTGGAAAGTACTTAGCTTTCCTAAAGCTGACGCAACACACACGATTTTCGAAAACACTCGCATAACACAACTGAGTGATTTGGTCGAGACTAGGTGTGAAAACCAAGAACTCTCGATAGAATCACTCACTCTACGTGAAATTTTTACTCTCAACACGAGAATTTTCGTTGAGTTAGGGGTGAAATCCATATCCCGACGAGATTTTCCATCTCTCTCTCGTGGTCTGGCCACACAAACAGGAATGAAGTTATTAAGTTAGGGGTAAAACCCGCATCCAAACGACTTGTTCCATTCCTTATTTTGGTTTTACAAAATTCCCACCAAAGTCTTGATGGATTCCAACGACTCAATTCGCGTAGTAACAGAAAGGATGAGTGTCGTTCACCGTATGTCGGTGAGAGAGTACAGTCTATTAGGCCAAAGCGTGTACTCGAAGTCGTTGTGAATAGTCGAATCGCTTTGGGCAGTCAATGTCTCACGCCCAAGGCAATCTATTTCGATTCTAAACTCGCAATCACTGATTTTATGCTTTATCGCTTTTATGTGATTTTATGTGTTTTATATTTATGTGTTTCGATTTTGGAGACTTATATGCTTTTCCACTCATCGCTTTACTAAACGCACACGACCCGCACTGCACACTCAGCTCAAAACGCTAACAAATCGCCGTAAACTAAGCATTCTCGCTACGCTACACTACTCGCTATGTTACTCGCTATCGCTACTCGCACTCGCAATTCTCGAACGCACTTCGCGAAACTTGAAAGATAGGTGGATACGTGCAAAATATGTAGGTGAATACGTGCAAAATATAGTTAAATATGTGCAAAATATGTGCTTACGTGGACTACGTGCTTATGTGCTTACGTGCTTATGTGCTTACGTGCTTATGTGGATTATGTGCCTACGTGCCTATGTGCCTATGTGTTAGACGTGTTCCTGTGCTTTATCTAATATTAATAAGAATGGTGGTTAAACGCTAAACTTTTTGAAACCCGATATACTCAAATCTCGTGTGAATCCTATGACGATGTCTGTTGCAGACAATGTCATCATTTGGATCTCACACCACCCGCGCTACTCGCCGCAACCATGCTGACAAACGCATCGCATCGCATCCTCTGTTGAATCTAAGAGCGACACGCCTAAATCGTCATTCAGCTTTAAGCAATTCAAGGCCTGTGGCCCCAAAGATCTCACTGGTGAAGACGGGCCCAACGCCATGTTTCAGTGGTTTGACTCGATTGAAGTCACTCTCGGTTAAAGCGGATGCCTAAACAACCTCCGCACTGTTAACATAACTGGAATTTTTCAGTCGAGGGCTCTGGACTGGTGGACTGCGGAGCAAAACAGGCGTGGTAACGATGCATCCTATGGACTCTCTTGGGAGGAACTGAAGGAAGTCATGATGAAAGAATTCTGTCCCCCACATGAACTCCAGAAGCTGGAAAATGAGTTTTGGGGTATCAACCAAGAAGGAGGTGATAATGCCGGTCTTACCGCCCGCTTTAAGCAGCTCAGTATTATCTGTCCCGGTCAAGTGTCAACTCCGGACATCACAATCAAGAAGTACATTCGAGCTTTACCCGATTGTGTTGCCGATTTTGTTCAAGCAGCTAAACCCACCACCATTGAGGAGACTTACCAACTCGCCGCTGAGATCAATGATAAGCGAGTTTTGGATGGGTATTTCAAGTCCTCAAGCAAGAATCTCCACCAGGTCACCGCTACTCCCGCTCCTGAAACCGCAGCACCTCAAGTCTCGAAGTCTTCACGCCAGAATTGCAAGCGCAAGGGTAACAACAACAAGAACTGTTCTGTCACTGCCGCTCCTCTCAACGTTGTTCCCGCCCAACCCAACCAGAACCAGAACCAACAAGTAGCCGCACCTGTAACCAACGCACCGCCTTCTAAGCGTGCGTACACTAGTCCTCATCCCTTGTGCCCTACTTGTACTTAACATCACCCAGCTGGGATAGCTTGCCGTTTTTGTGTCCACTGCAACCTCTATGGACAATTTACAGCGAACTGTCGCACTGGTCCTCGTCAGCAAGCTCAAGCTCAAGCTCCTCCTGCACTGCCAGCTCCTCTCCCCACTCCTCAGGGAAACCAAGTAGCTCCTGCTCCCGCTGCTCATGCACGAGCCTGCTTCGCATGTGGTGACCCTAACCACTTCGCTAATGTCTGCCCGAATCGAGTTGTGAAAAAAGAGCCGCAGCAACCACCACAGCGACAACATCAATAGTAGTAGCACCAGCAGCTGCAGCCACAGCAACAAGCAGCCCGCGGAAGAGCATTCAACATCAATGTCCGCGAGGCTCAAACTGACAACAACATCGTCAATGGTATGTTTCTTGTTAACGGTATTTATGCTTCGTGTTTATTTGATACTGGAGCCGATAGCTGTTTTGTGTCGTTTGAATTCGAAAAGCTCCTAAACCGTAAACACGCTAACCTCCCAACGACGTTCGACGTAGAAATTGCCACCGGAAGAACCGTCACTGTTAGTTCAATTCTCCATGATTGTACTCTCGAACGCAACAATCACGTTTTCCCGGTCGATCTTATCCCGATGCAACTTGGTAGTTTCGATATCATAGTAGGCATGGATTTTCTTGGTGAAAATCATGCTGAAGTCGTTTGTTTCGATAAGATGATTTGTTTCTCTCTTGCAAATGGCGACCAACTCTGTGTTTATGGCGAATTGTCATCAAAGGAATACAAGGCTTTCTTGGCACACATCGTAGTAGTGGAGGAAAGGAAAAGGAGAAGAAATCAATGGAAAAGGTACTTGTGGTTCGTGATTTTCCTAATGTCTTTCCTGACGATTTACCTGGTCTACAGCCGTCTCATGATATTGATTTTCGTATCGACCTCATCCCTGGAGCTAACCCTGTAGCTAAAGCCCCTTACCGTCTCGCTCCGTCTGAAATGCGTGAACTCTCGAGTCAACTCCAAGAATTACTTGATAAAGGCTTCATACGCCCTAGCACATCTCCATGGGGCGCACCTGTCCTTTTCGTGCATCGATTATAGGGAACTCAATAAGCTTACTATCAAGAATCGCTATCCCTTACCCCGAATAGATGATTTCTTTTGATCAATTTCAAGGCGCTACGTGTTTTTCCAAGATAGATGTACGCTCTGGTTATAATCAGTTACAAATTCAGGAGGAAGATATCCCTAAAACCGCTTTTCGAACTCGTTACGGCCATTATGAATTCGTCATTATGCCCTTTGGTCTTACTGACGCACTCGCGGTTTTTATGGATTTGATGAATCGTGTGTGTAAACCCTTTCTCGATCGCTTCGTCATCATGTTTATTGATGATATCCTTATCTATTCGAAGTCGAAAGCCGAACATGCGCAACATCTTCGTTTGGTACTCGAGCTTCTCCAAGGGAATCGCCTCTACACCAAATTCTCCAAGTGTGAATTTTGGCTTGAGGAGGTTCAATTCCTCAGTCACATTGTCAACAGTCAAGGAATTCACGTCGACCCCGCGAAGATTGAAGCAGTTAAGAGTTGGATTACATCGAAAACTCCGTCCGAAGTTCGTTCTTTTCTCAGATTGGCAGGGTATTACCGTTGATTTATCGCTGATTTCTCTAAAATCGCCGTCCCTCTCACCTCTCAAAATCTCAAGCGTATGCTTTGCGACGCTCCCGTACTCGCGCTACCCGATGGAAATGATGACCTTGTAGTCTATTGCAATGCCTTTAACCTGGGCCTTGGTTGTGTTCTTATGCAACGGGACAAGGTTATCGCGTACGCCTCTCGACAGCTCAAGGTTCATGAGAAGAACTATACAACCTACGATCTCGAACTCGGTGCAGTTGTTTTTGCGTTAAAGATTTGGCGACACTACCTTTATGGTACTAAGTGTACGGTCTTCACTGACCATAAGAGCCTCCAACACATCTTGAACCAGAAAGAGCTGAATATGCGCCAACGCAGATGGGTTAAACTTCTCAACGACTACGACTATGAGATACGCTGCCATCCAGGCAAAGCAAATGTTGTTGCCGACGCTCTTAGCCGACGATGCTATTTGCATAGTGTTTGTAATGTCCAAGCCCAACACGACCTCGAGGCCCTCATTCGTGACTCGCAGCACGCATGCTTCATTGAGAATACCTTGAAAGAGGAAATGAAGTGCGGTGCTGAAACTCAACTTGTCACCAAATCGAATGGTATCTATTACTATCTCGATCGCATTTGGATCCCCATTCGCAATAACCTTCGAGACATATTGCTGACTGAAGCCCACAAATCTCGATATTCCATTCATCCCGGTGCCGACAAGATGTACCAGGACCTACATGCCAGGTATTGGTGGCCTGGAATGAAGAAGGATATCGCTCTCTACGTTTAGAAATGCCTGACCTTTTCAAAAGTCAAGGCTAAACATCAACAACCCTCTGGCTTACTCGTATAACCCGAGATCCCGTTGTGGAAATGGGATAGTATAACTATGGACTTCATTACGAAACTTCCGCGCACACCATCAGGTCACGATAGCATTTGGGTTATTGTCGATCGTCTTACGAAATCCGCCCACTTTCTACCGATACGAGAGACTATAAGGTTGAACGATTAGCACGAATCTATAACGATGAAGTCATTTGTCGACATGGGACACCTCGTGATATCATCTCTGACCGCGATGGTCGATTTACCTTGCGCCTTTGGGAAACTTTTCAGTCTGCTCTCGTTACTACCCTTAAAATTAGTACTGCTTTCCATCCCCAGACCGACAGTCAGACTAAACGCACGATTCACACCCTTGAAGACATGCTTCGTTCGTGTGTTATAGATTTTGGTGGTAATTGGGTTTCGCATTTACCTTTAGTCGAATTCTCGTACAACAACAGTTATCACTCTAGCAATCAAATGGCACCATTTGAGGCACTATATGGAAGAAAATGTCGATCGCCGATTGTATGGCACGAGATCGGAGATGCGCAAATTACCGATCATGAGTTATTACAAGAAACGACTGACAAGATCCTCCAGATACGAGACAATCTCTTGAAAGCGCAGATTCGTCAAAAGAGTTACGCCGATAAACGCCGCAAGCCCCTTGAGTTCGAAGTTGGCGATCTGTTGGATCGTTGCGTGACCCTAACGAGTCAATCTGAAGAGTTCAGAATCAATGTCAAAGGCGGAATCAGTGATATCGATGTAAAACACAGCTTGATACTTTCTAATTATCTTCTCTTATTGATTTCCAGAGCTTTTACAATTCAAATAACAAACCGGCAGCACCTCGGCTCTGAAAACAACTTTCTAATTCCGTTTCAAATGACACAGGCACTTCAGTATTTATAGGCAAAGTAATTCCGCTTGAAACAACTACAAACGAAATTATCTTTCATACAGAATTACCTAATTCCGTGCGGAATTAGTTATTTCGCATGAAACCTTTAATTTCGTTTGAAATGACATTAAGACCATTTCAAGCGAAATTACCCTTCAATACTGTTTTCTCGATTTTCGTGCCCTGATCTATCTAATACAATACAAGACTCGATAAAGACGAAGTTAATAGACATCAGTGCACCAACAGACTCCCCCTTGGATGTTGACGAAGTCTTTAGCATCCAGTCTTCAGTCTTTAGTCTTGATCTATCGTTCTCTGCCCTAAATTGTCTTGACATTGTAAAGCATCCTTCAAACTTTAACTTTCAATCTCCCCTTTAAATGTTGATCCAGAATGTAAACTCCCCTCTCGATATGCTGGAACTCGAATTCTGGTTCAAACTTTGACATTTTCTTTACCATGGGGATCTTGACTCCTGTTTCCTGTTTCTCAAACATATAACATTATAATCTATTCAATCTTAAACTTGTATTAATTGATCATCAGTTTTAGAAATCCACTTAAGTATTCAGGTCCAAGTTAATGACCCTGATTAATCAATTTATCTACCAAGTCCAACTTAATGACCTTGGTTGATACAAGACAGAAACAAAACTGATTTTTGTTCAACATTTTCAAATATTTTCTGAAAATTTACAAGTTTCAAGTTAATGAACTTGTTTTGACTTTGCTTTTTCTCAAATAACATATTAAGCTCCCAACTCATCATCAAGCTTAGAATCTTTCTACATCTGCTCCAGCCTTCTGAATCTGAAGATCAACTCCCCACTTTGGTTTGTCGGAAAATAAAGCAGAAATGAAAAATCTTTTTGAATTTTTTAATAAAATTTCTAAACTAGAAAATGAAATATAGAAATAAAAATGCAATAAAAGTAAACTATTTACAAACATATTTTTGGTGAGCGTGTTAGGGAATCATATCAGCTGACGACAAGTTACTAGCACCGTTAAGCTTCATAACATACTAAGTCTTAAACAATTCACTTAGATTGTCGATATGCTGATCCTCTTAAATTTTCATACAAACTTCAATCTGTTCAGGATACGATTTAGGTGAATTAATGACTTAAACTTATATGTGTGTCTCACCTCTTGAATATACTCCCGTATCCAGATCCCAATATTCAGTCTTACAGGTGAGTATACTTAGATGATATTTGTAAAGGGTTAAATGCAAAACCGTGAGAGCTCAGGTCAGAACTTCCGTTCAGCAGAGAGATGACGGTTCGACTTTAGGTGTGTTCCCTTTAGAGAATCTTTTCTTCAACAGCACATGATTAACATTTTGCAATGTTTCATCATTTTTTATGCTAAGGGAGAGTTTTATTTCAAGCAAGCGTAAAGTATTATACAGGGACTAGGCCATTGCTTCCGCAAAATCAAAAGTCTCGGCATAATACCCCAGATATCACTGAGTATAAAGACCTAGTATCTCAGAAAGAGGGACCCTTCAAACAAGATTTCAGGGGTTACCTATATATCCAAGATTTGTTCCCCACAAAATAAGAAAGTTTGAATTTTAGGTTTATATCCCAAACAAGATTTACTGAATGTATAAAAACCTATCGACACATCATCAGCGAGACTGTTTAAAGCTTTAAAACTTTACAAATCTTTAGCGTACCGTAACTGTCAAGCCGATGTACTATCACTTTCCCTTTTTACACATGCTCTTTTCCAATTTTCTATTGTTTTTGGATTTTGAAATTTCTCATGTTTTTGTATTTTTGAATTTTTTACTGTTTTTGTATTTTCTAAAATATAACCTAACCCTATACTCCCCCTAAATACGAAAACAAGTAGAAAATCGACAAACCATTGCAGATTGCTTCTCATCATCATCTACAGCGGTATCTTCATCAACGCCAAGAATTTCCTCCAACACCGATAAAAGCGTCATACCGTTCAATTTTAACAAGTATTTAAAACGAGTTTTATCAAATGCTTTGGTATGTAAATCAGCTTTTTGATTGTCAGTGTGGATTTTCTCAATTCGTATCAACTTCTTCTCGAAACAATCACGAATGAAGTGATGACGAATTTCTATGTGTTTCGTTTTAGCGTGATAAACAGGATTTTTCGTGATATTTATCACTGCCTCATTATCAACAAAGATAGGGGTGTTAAGAAATTGCAAACCGTAGTCGCGCATCTGTTGCTGGATCCACAAAATCTGAGAGCAATAGCTGCTAGCAGATACATACTCAGCTTCACATGTGGACAAAGCTACAGAGGTCTGCTTCTTACATTGCCAGGTGACCAATCGTGGTCCGAAAAACTGACAACCCGCTGTTGTTGATTTTGCGTTAACTTTGCAGCTTCCGAAGTCGGAGTCAGAATACCCTTCAAGCATGAAATCGCCTGTTTTGGATACCACAACCCCAATGATGGAGTTCCTTTTAGGTAGCGTAATATCCGTTTCACAATCACCATGTGCGAAGCTCTGGGGCTTGACTGAAACCGTGCTGCAAGGCAGGTCGGATACATGATATCGGGTCTTGAAGCAGTCAAATACATCAGCGATCCGATCATGGAACGATGCATTGTTTCATCTACCCTGTCTCCGGTGAGATCTGGGTTTATCCCATGATTCGTTGCTAAAGGGGTTGAAGCTGGAGTAGATCCTGACATCCCAAATTTCTCTAAGATATCATGAACATACTTCGTCTGGTGTGTGAAAATTCCCTCAGGTAGTTGATCAACTTGAAGTCCCAAGAAAAATTTCATCTCCCCCATCGATGACATTTCAAACTTTTGCTTCATAACTTTTTCAAAGTCTTTGCACAAACTTTCATTCGTTGACCCAAATATGATGTCGTCCACGTATATCTGAACTATCAGAAGATGTCCGTCGACCTCTTTGGTGAAGAGAGTGGCATCCACTTTTCCACGGATGAAGAGGTTGGCAAGTAGGTGTTGAGACAATGTCTCGTTCCAAGCTCTCGGGGCCTGGTGTAAACCATACAGTGCCTTATCCAGTAAGTAGACCTTGTCTTTGTGGATTTGGTCGGTGAAGCCCGGTGGATGTCCGACATATACCTCCTCTTTTACCTTCCCGTAGAGAAACACCGATTTCACATCTAACTGAAAAACTTTAAATCCCTTCCACGATGCAAATGCCAAAAGATCCTAATTGCTTCTAGTCGAGCCACGGGAGCATATACTTCGGTGAAATCTATACCCTCCTGTTGACTAAAACCCTGGACTACGAGTCAAGCTTTGTTTCGAATAATAACCCCTCAATCATCTCTCTTGCATTTAAACACCCATTTTGTGTTAATCTTCCTGTGACCATCAGGAAAATCTACTAATTCCAAACTCCTAACTTCTCGAACTGGCTTAGTTCCTCTTGCATCGCATTGACCCAAGAATCTTCAGTAAGCGCCTCCTTATAAGTCGTCAGTTCAATCTGCGAGATAAAAACAACTAAGTGAAAACTCAGTTTGTAATGGAGCAACTGTAGAATAAAAACAAGTAAGCCCTTGATCAATTTGTCGTCTAATGCGGACGCCTGATTGTAATTCTCCAATAATTAGCTCCTCTGGATGGTATGAAAGTGTTCTTGGCATCACCTCCCCTGGAACATCTACCTCTCCCTCCAGATTTGTGATATTTTGATCTGCACCTTGTTCACTGACTGGAATATTTTGACTTGAAATCTGAATTTGCTCCCCCTCAGAATCTGAATCACCACGATCAAATACTGGACTGTTCTCAGATTCTTGATTATCATTCTCTGCCGTCTGATTATCATGAGCAACTTCATTTTGTTGAATGTCATCATGTTCTCCAGCATTGCTTCGACTTGCTTCATCGTCATTTGAAGTATGCCTTTGACGCCTTGAAGACTCAGCTGGGAACCATTCCTGCGATGACTCATACTCTCTCAGAATATCCAACTCGTCAAAGAAATCTTCTTTGTCACACCCCCAAAATCCACCTGCGGAGTATCACCGCTGGGAGCGTGACTGACCAGGATCAAGCCACCAATCATGTCGAACACAGCATTTAATAATAAAAGTAGATAATGTAATTCATCACGACATGATCGATGTTCAAAACCAAACATTGTTTAAGTAGCGGAAGCATGTAAGTAAACCCAACATAAACAATAATGTATGAAAAGTCATAAGTGTTTAATTAAGCATTCATGATCCATGCTCCATAACGACCTGCTCCTCCTTGTGCAAGCTCCATGTATCTAACGACCTGCAAGGCATGTAACAGAGGATCAACAACTAGTTGAGCGAGTTCACAGTTTATAGTTCAGTAATTGTAATAGTATAGTAAGCCTTGTATTTGTTCCTTAAGTTATGTATAGTATTAGTTCGTATCGCGGCCCTCTAGGCATGTACGCGAAGATTAGAGAAAGTTCTCAAGTATTCTAGACTAGGTATGTTTGTATCGCGGCCACCCGGCACCTGTGCGAAGTTTTAGTGTATAGTTCGCAGCCTTCCTAGGCATGTGTGCGAAGATTAGTCATATTATCACAGCCAACCCTGGCATGTGTGCGAAGATCAGTCATATTATCGCAACCAACCCCGGCGTGTGTGCGAAGATCAGTTCTATAAGCATCACTAGTCTAGCAGTATCTTAACCAATCACCTTCCTCACCCGAGGATCATATCATTACGTTCCAATATCTAGAGAAGTACAAATGAATAAATCAATCCCATTCCCACCCTGGGAACCCCATGCCTTGGCTGTGTGAACTCACCTTGGTTTGCTCGGTAAGATTAGCTACTTGATTTAACAGTGATTAAGCGCGCCCTAACATGAGTACATATAACAATCAGTTTCATGTGCATACCTCCTACGTAACACGCGTACGATTAATTCACATATTACCCAGTCACATGCTACACACCATTCTAAATCCCCATAAAAACCTCAATATTCATACAAAAACTATGATAATCAAGGAGAGATAAAAGAGGTGTGTGCTAGCTAGCTAAATTAAATGAGGTGCTAGCTTGCTTGGTTTTCTAAAGCTCGAATATTAGCAAGGAAAGAGAATTGAGGTGTGAGCTAGCTAGGTTATCAATTGTGGTGGCTTCTTGCTAGCTTGGTAAATGAAAATGTTTACTGTTTCACGGTTCCATACATTAATGTCAAACCATAAAAAGAACTCGGACTCCTATATATATAAAAGAAATTCGGACATGGCACCTAGCATTTAAAAGTCGGATCCCCTCATCTCATAACAAGGTCGGACCCCTTTAATGCTATAAAAGTCGGACTAGATGGCTCCCCCTAAAACCCGGATCCTTTCACTAGTTTAAAAGTCGGACAAGGCACCCACCAAGGAAACTCGGACCATGCATAAATGTCAGGAAACTCGGACAGTGTTAACAAGCAAAAAAAAAAAACTCGGATCCTTAACCCATATAAAACTCGGACCTTGAGTCCTTATAACAATCATCGGACATCAAACTCTTTAACAAACTCGGACATCATGTGTTTCTTTATAAAACTCAGACTGTGTTCTTAAAAATTCGGACAACAACAATTACAAAACTCAGACAAAACACATTCATTAAAACTCTGACTAACAAAAAGGTCATACGTTCTTTGCATCGAAACAGTTACGTTTTCATATCATCACGACTAAGAAACCCTAGTTACATCGCATTCTGTCTAGCAGCAAATCAATTATCAATCCAATCATGCTATCCTGACTTGTATCTTATCATCAGGCAATTGGTTACACACTAACCTAAATCATTTCTAAATCAACAGAACTCAATCAAAACCACAAGAGTATCATATGAGAGCTAGGGTTTTCATGAACACATAATCAAGAATTGATATTGATCAAGCAATCAATTAGGGTTTAAAAGTATTACAATAATCAATAAAAAATTACCTTGAATGATTTTAGAGAAGGAGAGGAATCAAGAGTGATGAATATCTTGGTGATGATGGTGGTGATGATGATTGCCAGAGAAAGTGAATGTACGTGCTTGGATTTTTGTGAAAAAATGATTAGTGAACAAGGGATTAGGGTTAAGTATAATTTAGGTTTCACTAATAACTCTTTACACCCTTTATTATTATATTTTACAATAGTGCACCATCTCAAACAATTTCACAGTTTCACCACCAAGTTTATGCATTTGACAAGTCTTTCACAATTAACAAACAACCATGCACAATCACACAATACACTTCATTGTATTAAAACGTATGCAATTCCATGGCAATCAATTGTGCAGATAAACAACTAAACAATAAATGAACGTGCAATAAATGCGAATTAGGAATCTTGGAAATTCGAGTTGTCACATTCTTCTTCTTTTTCTTCTTCTTCTTCCATGTCAAAAGAATTCCACAAAGTGTCATAATGAAAACGCCATGAATCTTCTGGATTCTATGGTGGCATTGTGTAACCTTGACACTCAACATTCGATGCTTCGATGATCCGCTTTAAGCTTGGACCAAAGACTCGTCTTAGTGGACTTGAGTAACCCACAAATATTCCTTCGATGCTCCTTGGACCAAATTTACCCAAATGGTTCTAAATACTTCAGGTTTGGCTTGCGGTTGTTGATCAGTTCTAAACACGTTTTGTTGAATTTCTTGACAGTAAGAACCCGGTTGAGCGTATAGCATGCGGCTGATACTGCTTCTGCCCAAAAGTTAACAGGTAGCTTGGAATCAGCAAGCATCGTCCTGCCGTTTCAATTAGCGTCCTGTTCTTTCTTTCAGCTACTTCATTCTGTTGTGGAGTGTAAGGAGCACTAAATTCATTCAATATACCTCTTTCATCGCAATATTCTTCCATCTTGATATTCTTGAACTCAGTACCATTGTCACTACGTAACCTTCTAATGCGTGTTTGGTACAAGTTTTCCATCTTCTTGAAAAGCGTCATCAAACGATCAAACGCCTCATCTTTTGACTTCCGAAATAATACCCAAGAAAATCTTGAATAATCGCCTGTGACTACAAGACAATAGAGATCCCCAGTAATGCTTTTGACGTTCACTGGACCAAACAAATCCATATGTAGTCTCTCTAAAGGTCTTAAGAATGAGTTTTCTTTCTTCCCGAGGTGAGATTTCTTCTTCTGCTTTCCTTTGATGCAGCTAATGCACTCCCCCTCAAGATGAAAACCTTTCACATGAACACCAGTAACCAAATCATTGTGCACCAGGTGATTCATTTTTCACAAATGTATATGACCCATCTTTCGGTGCCACAGTTGCGATTCTTTCTCTGTTGCTTTAGACATAAAACAATGAGCCTGACCCGTGGTTGTAGTTGCTACGCTCATGTCCATTACGTACAGATCATTGACTCTTGTTGCTCTCATGATAATCCATTCTTCGGGAACAACAAATCCTGGTTTCAAGATCAAACATTCTTTGTCTGTGAAGTGCGTTGTATACTTTCTATCACAGATTTGAGAAATACTCAGCAAATTGTTCTCCAGCTCGGCAATGTAATTCACTCTTTCAAATGTGACAATACCATTAGATAGAGTTCCTTCACCAACTATTCGACCTCCTTGATTTCCTGCAAAACCCACATATCCTCCATTAAACCCTCTAACATCGTACAACAGAGTCTTCTTCCCCGTCATGTGCCGAGAAGCTCCAGTATCCATAATCCAACGTGAAACGGATCTTGGAAGCTCCTGCACAAGTCACAAATGCTTAGTTAGATTTTGATCCCACCCAAGCCTCTTTTGACTCAGGTAGCTGGAAATTAAGAATAGTTCTTTTGGTGAACAATGGTGGAAAATTCTTGTCATTCATTTTTAAGCTCTCTTCAGATCCAACCTCAACCTCTTTGTATAAGAAAAACTCATCTTTAGGAGGTTGACCAGATGGTTGGTCTTTCTTTTGAACATCTTTCTTTTCAGAAATGAGCATTTGTTCTTCAAGTTTCTCATAACAATCCAAAGGAACATTCATCTTTACCGGTGTAGTAGAAGATGATTGTTTTTCTGACTCTGAAACCTTTGGGTTTTGGAGAACTTGTTTTCTTTTCAACCATTTTTGGCTTCCATGTTTGTTGAGATGATGCAACTCGTGTGTAAAACTTGTCATTTTTAGTTACCACATTCTTTATAGGTTCAGTTTTGATTTTGGTGTTTTTATTCTTCAAAACTTTCTTCTCAACACCCATTGGAGCTTTACCTTTTGCATCAACTTTCCTTTTCTGAATCTCAACAACTTCAGACTTAGGCTTTGAGTTGGTGCACTTTTGTGCAATGTGTCCAACTTGATTACATTTGAAGCATGTACGAGTATCAACTACTCGACTTGTGCCTTCAGTCTGAGGCTGTGAGGCCTTCTTCTCAAAGAACTCTTTGCTTGATTTTGAAAAAAAATTTAGATTCTTCATCAGAAAGTGAACTCGAACTTGAACTTTTCACAAACACCTTTTTCTCAGCAAACCTTCTATTTTGAACATTCTTTTTCTGATAATTCTTACCACCCCGATATCCACCTGACCATTTGTTTTGATTGTTGTTATAAAAACGCGGTGGAACAACAGGCTTCTTGTTAGGATTGAACCCTACCAGAGGAACAGATAATTAGAGCCAAAACTGGAGCAGGTCAGTGGATCTAGAATAAGCAGATGTTATGCATACAAGTCTCTCCCCTTGAAAGTGGTTTCAACATCTGTTGACCTCCTATCTACTGATCATACAAACTACTGACTTACAACTACTGATCAAGTCAAAGACTGATGAAGAACTAAAGCCCTGCTACCCAATCTACTGCCTTGAGTCAAGCACTGCTGATCATGACAAGTACTACTGGGTTCACAGTAGTGGAAGGATGCAGCAGTAGTTTTGTTTACTTTATGTAATGAATTTTAATAACAGTAGTTAGTATAGCAGAGGTTGTATAGATCAGAAGTTAGAGTTTGTTAGGAGGTTAGATGTCACTTTCATGGTGACGTCAGCTTAGACGCTTCAGTATGTTCGTGCCTATAAATAGAACAGTGCTCTGTACTGTTCTATTAGCTCTTCACCATCATTTTCCTGCACGAACAAATTCTGTGAGCTCAGGCTGAGGGGGAGTTTGTTGCATACTTGCATATTGTAATCGTTGTTGAAAATAAATTCAATCATTCGATTCAATGTTAAACTTGTATGTTAAAAGCATTTCTCCTGTTTGATTGTGAAAAGTTTGTTCCACTTTAATTCCGCTGCACAACTCATTCATCTTCATCTTATTTCAAACGTAAAACACAATCAAAACCAAACTCAGATCCTAATACTTGGTATCAGAGCTTGGACAGTCAAATTTGATTCAACAATCATTTTGACATAAATAGTTCAGCTCACAATCGTTGATACTGATAGTTTGTTCGTTTTGTTGAAAAACAGAGCAAGGTTTAATCACCATTAAAGTTGATTAATTAGTGCATGTAAAACAACCAAGATGACGTCACAATCACAAGATGATAAGAATAACATTGGCTCTCTTTTCAAACCTCCCATGCTTAAACGTAATGAGTACAACATCTGGGAGAGAAGGATGGGTCACATCCTTGCTCAACAGAATACTGGATGTTGGAGGTCTGTTGTCTTTGGTCCCCATGTTCCTATGGTGCCAAGTGCTGAGGATTCAAAGAAGTTCGTCCCTAAACCAACTGAAAACTATACTGAAACTGATTTTCAAAAGTTCGAACTCGATGCCAAAGCATTTAGCATCATAGCTTCTGCATTACCCAATGAAATCTATGCTGGACTGTTACATTGTAACAGTGCCAAAGAATTGTGGGATGCATTGAAGGAACAATTTGAGGGAAAAGAAGAGGTTATTGAAAACAACAGGGAAATTCTGAATCAGCAGTACGAAACATTTTGTCACATCAAGGGTGAATCATTAACCCAACAGTTTGAACGTTTTAGCTGTCTCATTAGTGAACTAAGGCTTGTTAAAGTTACATTTTCAAATACAACTCAAAATAGCAGGTTTCTTAGATCACTACCTAAAAAATAGGACACAATTGCATTTGTTACTAGAAATTCAGCTGAGTTCAAGGATCTGACCCTGACCCAACTCCATGGTAGACTCCTGACCTATGAAAGGGAGATAAACCAGAAAAGGAGGTTGCAAGAGACTGGAAAAGTTGCAGATGACTATTCATTTGGCAGCACAGCTCTTTTTGGTCAGGAAGAATCTGGTAGCAGCAGTAAGGATCAGAGTTTTGATCATTTTATTCACATAACTGCTGGTTTTAACAACTGTGATCCTCACTCTGCAAATTATGCTTTCACTGCAAACTGTGAAAACCAGATGTCAGATAATCTGGGTTTTGAACTCAATGATTTGCAACATTTTGATCCCACTGACTTAGAAGAGATGGACATTTTGCATCAATTGGCTTTGCTTAGTGTTAGAACAAGCAAATTCTACAAAAAGAACAGGGAAAAATTCCCAGGGCTTCATGGGAATTTAAAAGTGGGGTTGGATAAGTCAAAAATTAAGTGTTACAAGTGTAATAGGCTAGGTCATTTTGCTAGGGAATGCAGGAGTCAAACCACTGGTCCAATAATTACTCATCCTAGCTCAAACCCTAGACCACAACAACAAAACACTGTGCACTATACACAATATACCCCTGCAGCACATGTTAACACTGCTCACTATGCTGCAACCCCTGTGCCCGTGCATTATGTTCAAACCACTGTTCCACAAATTCAGTATGTTCAAGCCCTTGTTCATCAGGCACAGGTGCAACCTGTTGCACCTCAACAAGCTGCTTCAACAGTGGCACAACCAGATCAGCAAAGCTTTTTCACACAAGGCTTTGTTGATTGGAGCAGCATGCCTGATGAACTTGGTGATGAAAATTTTGCTCTCTATGCTTCTAATGATACTTTTGATAATAACTTTTGTTTGATGGCATTAGAGTCAATACCAGAAGGGGTAGAAACTGAAGGTGAATAGCTAAGTGCTGAAACAGTGGATGAAGTTGCTGAAGCAGTGGTTACTGCAGTTGCTGGTGAACTACTACTGGGAGAAAATTCAGAAACCCTGATTGAACCACTGTCTGACCCTTGGTCCAAAGAAGACAAAGAGGAAGAAGGGAGAGCTGATGAAGAAGGTGATCATCAATGTAATTGTGCCATGATGGCTGCTGCCAAGGTAACACCTCAAGTTCTTGAAAAACTGTGTACAGACAAATGTATTATTGCATTTGCTAACATTAAAGAGGTAAATGAAAACCTTAGGGATAAAGTCTTGTCTGTTGAAGTCAAATTTGAAAAGTCATTATAAGAACTTAGAAACAAATTGGCTGAAAAAGATAAAGTGATCAGCAGTCTCAAAGAAGAGCAGAGCATAACCAAAACTCAACTCCAAACTATGGTAGAAAAACACCAAGTTTGCAAAAAGGAGTTGGAGTCCACCCAGATCACCTGTGAAAGATGGATGGAATCCTGTAAAGGATATGAGGTTATGCTTGCAAAACAGCTTGAAAGCAATGTTAAGTTTGGTATAGGACATAGAAAATATGATGATCTTGTAAACACTGCTGAAAATCAAGCTGGTTCAACTGAAATAATACCAACCAACAAAAATGGCCAAGAGGTTAAAATAACTGACAAACTTGGTAACAAAATCACTCTGGAAAGATCTGTGGGATCCTCAACTTTTGAGGAGATTGAGAAATATCAATTTAAACCCACATGGTCAGATGAGTGTGACATCCTGGAAAACTTCAAACTAATGGATTTCACAACCATTGATGGTGTTAAAGCTCCAAAAGCAAAGATCATTCCTATCAAAGATATCCCAACAGTGGTTCAAAACTCTGTTCCAAAGGAATCTGAGAAAAGGAAGAAGAGAGAAAAGATTAAAAACCTGTTTTGTGATTTTTGTGAAAAAAGGAATCATCTAACAAAAGACTGTTTTCATCTAAAAGCACATGATCTAAACAAAACAAGTGTCATTTTACCTGCTGAGAGCTGCACCATCTGTGGTAAAAATAACCACAAAAGTAAGGAATGTGTGTATCTCGAAAACTTTGATGAGAAAAAGAATGAGTACATTGCAAAAACATCCTTAAGTTCATCAGCATCATCTGTCAAATTCACCAAGAAACAACCACTGTTTTTCCCAGTCCAAACAGCTGTCACAAAACAGCTGAATCAAACATTTGTTCAAAGAGATGTTCAAGTGACTGATGCACCTCCTGCAAATCAATTCAGGAGAGGTAAAGGACAACCATCATACCAAAGGATCCCACATGTTTATGAGGCTTACAAAAAGCCCTCTAAACCAAGAGTGAACAGGCATCCTTTTGGTTATCAACAGGTGATTGGCCAAGACCCCCAATAGTGGTTAGAGAAAAACATTCCCAAAAATGTTCAAACCCCTGAGCTAACCACTGTCCATACATCTGTCACCATCCCAGACACTATTGAGACCCCATCCAAAGCCTTATTGGCTTTGGAGACCTTAATGAACTAATCCTTTTACTTCATGTGCAGGGAGCTTCTGCATGCTTAGATAGTCTTTGGTATGTAGATAGTGGAGGCTCCAGGCACATGACAGGATGTAAAGCCCTACTCAAAGATTTCAAAATCCATGGAGGGGGTGATATATCCTTTGGGAATAATAGTAAAGGGAAAGTTCTGGGGTCTGGTACAGTTCAGCCTGGAAATGTAAAATTTGAAAATGTCAATCTGATAGATAATCTGAAATTCAACCTCCTGTGTGACATCTGTTTCACTTCAACCATCAAACAAAAATACCAAACCAATGAAATATTGTATTTCATACTTGGAATTTGTATAAATATGTGAATCATTTGCACATATCAACTCTTGTTCGATTTCGGGCTCTAAATCGCTTTCTGGAAGGTTATACGTGCACTGTTGCGTAAATATAACCAGTTTAATGCAACAAACACTCCGGAATAGTCACATAGGCTTAACATACCTTAAATAACCTTTACATAACTTAGAAATAAGTTTTGGAAGGTTTGGTGTGCCGAAATCAAGTTTATTCGCTTACAGGGACTAAATTCGACAAACTGCGAAAGTATGTCGATTCGTACTGTAACGAACATTCTGGAACTTGATCATAAGTTAAACATACCCTAAATATCCTTTACATAGCTTAGAAATAGGCTTTGAGGGGTTCGATATGCTAAAATAAACTAATTTGATCAATAGAGACTAAAAGCGTCAAAAGTGCATAAGTTTGCATTTTCGCGCATATCTTTCATCCTGAATATATCCGGACATCCAAAAATTTATGTAATCATTAAAATATTTTATTTTAGTGATTGGCATAATAAAATTCCATTCGTCGCGTAATTTGGATCGTTTTTGCGTTCATTACGATTCCGTCGTAATTAACCGAACAACGCAACCGTACGACCAAACAAACCGACATCCAAGATGTTTTTGAGCATATTTTAAGTTCCCTATACTTTAAATTTATTTTAGAGCCATTAAATGGGGTTAACGGGGTTTAAAAGTGCAAAACAATCAAGTTTTACAAGTGCAGGGACCATTTTTGAAATTTCTGGGAGATACATTGAACTTGGTCCACTTTTGAGATTTGATGGTTTTAAACCCATGGTTTTGCAATACCATGGGCTGATATTTAATGGTTATTACAATTCTATGGGCTCATATTAGGGGCTCCCATGGTTTTACAAAACCATGGGCACATGTGTACGGTTGAGATTAAATCACGTTTTACGACGAACGATCTTAACGGTTCCATGAAATCTATAAATACCCCACACCCATTTCATTCTTCCTCACATTTGAATCTGATTCTACACTCTTTAAGTGGAAGTATATGCTTCCTACCTGAGAGTGAATCGGGTTCGAATCTTGCGGGGACCTACTGTAAGTATTCTTTCGCGTTTATCGTTCGTTTTAGCGTTAAAGTCAAACTGCGTTTGACTTTTTGCATTGATCAGTTTATGGTCAACGCGAAGTTCGTTTGAACTTCATAACGTGAGCATAATCACGATGGTTATGGTCCCTAGTGACTATACCCACTGATTTCCACGTTATCTAGGCTCAGTGACGAGTCGTAGTTTCGGCCAAAATGCGTTTCCTCGCGTATTTTGTAACCAAACTACTCTAGGGTATTAAAAACGTTTGTTTTAATACCAAACCTGTTTTCTAACTTTACTAAACATGTTCTAGCATGTTTAGCTCGTCGCTTTTAGATTTGTGCTTGTCTAGGGTCGTAAAGGTAAGCGATCTAAACAATCGCTTATACTTTCGAACCCGACCCGTTTGGCCGATCATTAGGATCCGACCAAACACATTAGGTGACCATAGTTGTATAGGGAATAACCTTCCGAGGTTATGCCTTATGGTCACGTCGTTTAAGTAGTTGTATGATAAGTAGTTCTTATGCCTTAGGTAAATTACCAAAATACCCTTTTTACGCATAAATTCATTTTTAGCATATATGACCTAAATTTTGACATCTAAACTGATTAGGCAACTATATTAGACATGTTAAGGAATATTCTACTTGTCATAGGACTAGTTAGGCGGTCCGAACGCGTTTTACGCGAACGACGCGTTAAAGTGGCATAAGCTACCTAAACGGGTCATAACGGGTCAAAAGCACTTAGGTTAGGTTTCATTTTAGTATGTAGGCTTTGTTGAACCATATCATATGAGTTCCCATACTCATTTGGTTTACGAAACCTCATACTATCCAATCCCCCGATTTAGGTCCGGTTATTTATTTAGTTATCTATGTAGGGTGCCGTTTTATTTCTGTGATCCCTCTAGCTTTGCTTGGTTGTTGTTCAAGACTTCTAAGCACCCTCAAGTGAGTACATAGTCCCCTCTTTTACTGTTTTCCAAACATTTTGGGGTGAAACACATGTGCCTACTTATTACTTTCATGCTTTTCATGTTTTCATATCATATACTTGCTATTTTCATTAGTACACTATTAGTACATGATTTCATTATGTTTTGCTATGTATGTTTACTTAACATGCTAGCACATTGTTTTACATTACATTTCTTTTGCTATGTGTGTTTACTTAACATGCTAGCACATTGTTTTACATGACTTTTCTGCTTTGTATGTTAACTTAGCATACTTAGTACATTTGATTTACATTTACCTTTTCATGCTATGTATGTTCATTTAGTCCATACTTAGTACATTCACATCACATCACATGCTTACATTCGGTATAACATTTGGTTTGTAAAAACGGGACTTATATACATTCATTAACATTAGCTACGCCGCTCGGTAGTAAGTAATGGTACCATAGGACTTGACAAATCCCGTTCCTGACATCCTGGGTTGGTTTGGATGAAAGGAATGACTGAATCCGAAAACATTTCACATTGATAACCATTACTTAAGGTTATCCGTCTGTCTCAAGGCTTGAATGTATGCGTTTAACATACCGCATAAGTGTTTGTATCAGTATAGCATGCATTTCCACAAAACATAACTTTGATTTAAACCAAGTTTTACTTCAATACTTTGTTTTGTGTATTTTCACCTATGGTTTAGTGATACATATTTCACTTGTCATACATGACATTTTGTTTACACATTACATGATTGACATTTGACATAGAGATTTTTGACATGGTTTTCACAATGACATTTGACAATTGGTTTAGACATGGGCAATTTACATTGGTGGTTTGTTTAATGACTTAAGTAACGATATGTGTGTAGTATGATACAAGCATGTTGGATACGCCGCTGGTACTTCCTATATATAAGTGCTTGTATTATATTACATATCGTAGCGTTACATAAATCATTCAATTTAGACTTATACATTTTATACAAATGACATATTTTTCACAAGACATTGTTTTACAAAACTGTTTGTTATATACAAACTCATTTTACTTGGTTATTCATTTAACCATACATTATTCTTTTACATATACATATCTATCATCGTTTTTCAAATGATTTATAAAACAAAACATTTTTACAAGGATCATGACTGACTTTTGTTAAACAACTTTTTCCAAACTTATAAGTCATGAGTCCTAAATCAATAAAACCTATGTACTCGCCGGCATTTTTATGCTGACGTACCTATTTTCACATGTGTTTCAGGAGATGATACATAGGATTGATCAAGATACACATAGGCGGACTTGGGCCTTAGTGACAATAAAAGATGCAAGACTAGTTGATTATGTTATATTCTTTGTTTGTTAAGACATTGTAACTCCTTTAATCAATAAAACAAAATTTCAATTTTCCATGTGTTATGAAACAACGATTCTGTTACAACACTCCCCGACGATTCCGCCACGTTTTGTTGTTTTACTTGGTCAGGGTGTGACAGAAAAGTTGGTATCAGAGCTCATAGTTATAGGGAATTAGGTTATTAGTAATGCTTTGACCTAGTCTATAACCTTCCTAGGACCCTAACGCGAGTTTACATGCGTTTAGTCATAAAACAATACCGTTACCTATCCTTAGGCGACAACCACAACAAGAACACAAAATTCGAAACCGCTTTGAAAACTAATCATCTGTTCTAGGATGATTGATTACTAGATTTTGAACCCTTTAATTTTTCAAATCTCGTCAAAGTTTGGGTCTTATAATGTGAACACGTGCAAACTGGAAGGGTGAATGCCTGTACTCTGAGTTTTCTGTCTAAGGCTAGAGTGTTCGTACAAATCCGCCGTATCGGACCAGTCACTCTTACCTGGGAACTCTTCGGGTGAGTGTTCACTTATAGGCAAGCATGTCTTCAGCGATACATTATTATGACCCGCTTGCTTTGGTTTGTCACCATCACATTTGTTTACCTTAGGTAACAAACAAATGATCGCAATTCGTATGCATTGCCTTACTGTTTTGCTTATCCGATAACATTTCGTTTATTGCTTCCTATGTCTTTCATTTTCTTCTAGAATGTCTCTTTACCTCAGCAACGGTCATATGTCCGAGCAAACAGCCAAATTTGCCCAGCAAATAGGTGAAGTGATTCTGGAGTCTGTGGATCTAGGCATTGCCATGTCTCGTCTCAAAAATGGAACCACTCAAGAGTCACCGAAGGAAGCAGAAGTCGAGTCTGCACCAAAATCAAGGAAGCGTAAGGCTTCAAGGGAACCCGCAGCAGTTACACCTAATCAAGCGGGACCTAGCCGGGTAGCGTCGCCACCAGCTAGGAAGCCATACTTGGGAGCTGCCCCATGGTGCAAGCGATGTAACCGTCATCATTTAAACCTCATACCCTGCTCCAAATGTACCTACTATGGACGGTGGGAACATTTGATTAACATATGCCGCTTTGCTATCCAAAACAAAGCTGCTATAAATCTTGCTGCTACCCAACTCCAAGTCAACCCTACTCAAGCTCGTTTTCCGTTTGGTACTTGCTACAACTGTGGCGAGACGAGCCATTTCAGGAACAGATGCCCGAAGATTGTCAATGCAAATCCAACCCTTGGATGAGCATTTGGCTGAGCAAAAGATGTTGTTGTCTTATGCCTTTGTTTTCTTGTATTGTGAAACAATCTTTCTTGTTCATAAATAAAAAAATTGTTGTTCACAATTCTGATGTACATCAAGGAACTATGTTACATGTGTGTATGGCATTTCCCTATGATACCTACATCAAGGAACTATGTTCTTTACAAACTACTCTTGTGATTCTCCCTTCCAAGTGATTGCTCATGATTTCCTCGAAAACTTTAAGTACTCGTTTCATTCTAGGAGACGAAGTATAAGAAATAAAGCAAAATTATGAGTAATCGTGCTTTTGTACATCTGTGCCTTTGAATCCTTAGTTAGATAACTAAGGGTATTTTCAAATCTCATTCCCATTACGTTCTGATTTTTTCAGCATGCATAACATAAGTTTTCAAAACAACCTTTGTGATTTCAAAAAGATTTTATATATAGTTCAAAAACATTTTTAATATATTGTATTTACTTAACATATCAAATCCATGATTTCAAAAGCATTGTCTATGTTTTCAAAAAAACAATTTTTCAAATGCATTGTCTATGTTTTCAAAAACAACCTCCATGATTTCAAAAACATTGTCTATGTTTTCAAAAACAACCATCATGATTTCAAAATGTTTCATATAGTCTAACACAGTATATTTTTATCAAGTGCATGATTTCAAAAGCATCATTTGTGTTTTCAAAAAAACCTTATACATAATTTCAAAATTCATCTCGCATGATTTTAAAACATTTTTTTATATTTACCTACCTAATACACCTACTTTGTGATTTCAAAAATATTATATATAAGGTTTCAAAAACATTGAACACATTTTTTAGAACCCCCTGCATAGTTTTCAAAAATATTTTCTTCATACATTGACTTAACCTTCAAATTCTGCTTCATATGTCGCCTTGACATATCCAGCATCTCAACTTCATAAGCATTTTTACTTCATGTTTTGACTTAAAGCACATCCAGTGCAAGGTTTCAAAACATATTCAACTTCTAAAATCCATATGGGATCTTTTTATCTTTACAATTAGACCCTTGTGGTTGATTATCATTCAAATCAGAGTCCTTAATTGGATTCCTTGTGTATCTTAATTCGAACATTTCGGTTCCTTATAATCGAAATCGAATTTTTAAAATCTATCTACCTTATAGTTAGATTCTTGGAAATATTTAAAGTGCCAATCGAAATCCAGGAATTGGATTCCTGGTGTGCTTTAAATTCATGTCCTCAGTTAGCAGAACAAATTAACAAAATGATAACAAATCCAAAATCAAGTTAAACAATTATGTGATTATGTGTTTATGCATTTTGTGTTTTCTTTTATTCATTTTGTGTTTTTGTATACTCTGGATATTCGTTATCCAAATCCTCGTAGAACCTTTCATATCTTCATATGAGGGATTCGTAGTAGGATATTCAAAAAGGTACTATCTTAAATCCTTATTGGGCTTATACGTGATAGTCAAGACCCTTGGATTATATAGTACCATTCCATGATTCAAAAAGAGACCCTTTGAGTGGTCTAGTCAAAGGATTGATTCAGAATCTAGTTAAGAATGGCATGTGATGATATAAGCTGAAAAGACTCCTTGGCGGTCAAGAGATCATTTATTGACTCAATTAAAAAGGACCCCAGTATGGTCTAGTCACACTCATCACAGGTTTATTCGTTCGTTATTTTTCCCTACACATTATAAGATGCACTACGTGACTATGCAAGGAATTACGTAACTATGGATACATACATAATTACGAAGTTCAGTGCACGGAAACCACGGTAAGACTTATTATGTGTAAGAACCGATAGTGACAACCATAACGAAATGTGAACAATGTAATAGAGGTATGGTGGACGCACCAATAACGCTTTATATACTTGTATATAAGTGACCCTCTCACATTGCAAGCATGATGTTAATTAAAGTTACTAGAAGTTCATGACTCTAACCAGTGTTGTTCGATCTTTTCAACTTCATGTTTCAAGCTCTCACAAGTTTCCTCTAAATAAATTTCGGGACGAAATTTCCTGAAGTAGGGGAGACTGTGACATCTGTGTCACTTCAACCATCAAACAAAAATACCAAACCAATGAAATATTGTATTTCATACTTTGGATTTGTATAAATATGTGAATCATTTGCACATATCAACTCTTGTTCGATTTCGGGCTCTAAATCGCTTTCTAGAAGGTTATACGTGCACTGTTGCGTAAATATAACCAGTTTAATGCAACAAACACTCCGGAATAGTCACATAGTCTTAACATACCTTAAATAACCTTTACATAACTTAGAAATAAGTTTTGGAAGGTTTGGTGTGCCGAAATCAAGTTTATTCACTTACAGGGACTAAATTCGACAAACTGCGAAAGTATGTCGATTCGTACTGTAACGAACATTCTGGAACTTGATCATAAGTTAAACATACCCTAAATATCCTTTACATAGCTTAGAAATAGGATTTGAGGGGTTCGATATGCTAAAATAAACTTATTTGATCAATAGAGACTAAAAGCGTCAAAAGTGCATAAGTTTGCATTTTCGCGCATATCTTTCATCCTGAATATATCCGGACATCCAAAAATTTATGTAATCATTAAAATATTTTATTTTAGTGATTGGCATAATAAAATTCCATTCGTCGCGTAATTTGGATCGTTTTTGCGTTCATTACGATTTCCGTCGTAATTAACCGAACAACGCAACCGTACGACCAAACAAACCGACATCCAAGATGTTTTTGAGCATATTTTAAGTTCCCTATACTTTAGCTTTATTTTAGAGCCTTTAAATGGGGTTAACGGGGCTAAAAGTGCAAAACAATCAAGTTTTACAAGTGCAGGGACCATTTTTGAAATTTCTGGCAGATACATTGAACTTGGTCCACTTTTGAGATTTGATGGTTTTAAACCCATGGTTTTGCAATACCATGTGCTGATATTTAATGGTTATTACAATTCTATGGGCTCATATTAGGGGCTCCCATGGTTTTACAAAACCATGGGCACATGTGTACGGTTGAGATTAAATCACGTTTTACGACGAACGATTTTAACGGTTCCATGAAATCTATAAATACCCCACACCCATTTCATTCTTCCTCACATTTGAATCTGATTCTACACTCTCTAAGTGGAAGTATATGCTTCCTACCTGAGAGTGAATCGGGTTCGAATCTTGCGGGGACCTACTGTAAGTATTCTTTCGCGTTTATCGTTCGTTTTAGCGTTAAAGTCAAACTGTGTTTGACTTTTTGCATTGATCAGTTTATGGTCAACGCGAAGTTCGTTTGAACTTCATAACGTGAGCATAATCACTATGGTTATGGTCTCTAGTGACTATACCCACTGATTTCCACGTTATCTAGGCTCAGTGACGAGTCGTAGTTTCGGCCAAAATGTGTTTCCTCGCGTATTTTGTAACCAAACTACTCTAGGGTATTAAAAACGTTTGTTTTAATACCAAACCTGTTTTCTAACTTTACTAAACATGTTCTAGCATGTTTAGCTCGTCGCTTTTAGATTTGTGCTTGTCTAGGGTCGTAAAGGTAAGCGATCTAAACAATCGCTTATACTTTCGAACCCGACCCGTTTGGCCGATCATTAGGATCCGACCAAAACATTAGGTGACCATAGTTGTATAGGGAATAACCTTCCGAGGTTATGCCTTATGGTCACGTCGTTTAAGTAGTTGTATGATAAGTAGTTCTTATGCCTTAGGTAAATTACCAAAATACCCTTTTTACGCATAAATTCATTTTAAGCATATGTGACCTAAATTTTGACATCTAAACTGATTAGGCAACTATATTAGACATGTTAAGGCATATTCTACTTGTCATAGGACTAGTTAGGCGGTCCGAACGCGTTTTACGCGAACGACGCGTTAAAGTGGCATAAGCTACCTAAACGGGTCGTAACGGGTCAAAAGCACTTAGGTTACGTTTCATTTTAGTATGTAGGCTTTGTTGAACCATATCATATGAGTTCCCATACTCATTTGGTTTACGAAACTTCATACTATCCAATCCCCCGATTTAGGTCCAGTTATTTATTTAGTTATCTATGTAGGGTGCCGTTTTATTTCCGTGATCCCTCTAGCTTTGCTTGGTTGTTGTTCAAGACTTCTAAGCACCCTCAAGTGAGTACATAGTCCCCTCTTTTACTGTTTTCCAAACATTTTGGGGTGAAACACATGTGCCTACTTGTTACTTTCATGCTTTTCATGTTTTCATATCATATACTTGCTATTTTCATTAGTACACTATTAGTACATGATCTCATTATGTTTTGCTATGTATGTTTACTTAACATGCTAGCACATTGTTTTACATTACATTTCTTTTGCTATGTGTGTTTACTTAACATGCTAGCACATGTTTTACATGACTTTTCTGCTTTGTATGTTAACTTAGCATACTTAGTACATTTGATTTACATTTACCTTTTCATGCTATGTATGTTCATTTAGTCCATACTTAGTACATTCACATCACATCACATGCTTACATTCGGTATAACATTTGGTTTGTAAAAACGGGACTTATATACATTCATTAACATTAGCTACGCCGCTCGGTAGTAAGTAATGGTACCATAGGACTTGACAAATCCCGTTCCTGACATCCTGGGTTGGTTTGGATGAAAGGAATGACTGAATCCGAAAACATTTCACATTGATAACCATTACTTAAGGTTATCCGTCTGTCTCAAGGCTTGAATGTATGCGTTTAACATACCGCATAAGTGTTTGTATCAGTATAGCATGCATTTCCACAAAACATAACTTTGATTTAAACCAAGTTTTACTTCAATACTTTGTTTTGTGTATTTTCACCTATGGTTTAGTGATACATATTTCACTTGTCATACATGACATTTTGTTTACACATTACATGATTGACATTTGACATAGAGATTTTTGACATGGTTTTCACAATGACATTTGACAATTGGTTTAGACATGGGCAATTTACATTGGTGGTTTGTTTAATGACTTAAGTAACGATATGTGTGTAGTATGATACAAGCATGGTGGATACGCCGCTGGTACTTCCTATATATAAGTGCTTGTATTATATTATATATCGTAGCGTTACATAAATCATTCAATTTAGACTTATACATTTTATACAAATGACATATTTTTCACAAGGCATTGTTTTACAAAACTGTTTGTTATATACAAACTCATTTTACTTGGTTATTCATTTAACCATACATTATTCTTTTACATATACATATCTATCATCGTTTTTCAAATGATTTATAAAACAAAACATTTTTACAAGGATCATGACTGACTTTTGTTAAACAACTTTTTCCAAACTTATAAGTCATGAGTCCTAAATCAATAAAACCTATGTACTCGCCGGCATTTTTATGCGGACGTACCTATTTTCACATGTGTTTCAGGAGATGATACATAGGATTGATCAGGATACACATAGGCGGACTTGGGCCTTAGTGACAATAAAAGATGCAAGACTAGTTGATTATGTTATATTCTTTGTTTGTTAAGACATTGTAACTCCTTTAATCAATAAAACAAAATTTCAATTTTCCATGTGTTATGAAACAATGATTCTGTTACAACACTCCCCGACGATTCCGCCACGTTTTGTTGTTTTACGTGGTCGGGGTGTGACATCCTGAGTGTCTCACAAATGAGTGATAAGAGGTATGGGTCATTCTTCACAAAGGAGTGTTGTGGGATTGTTGGACCAGAAATGGTTGAAAAGATTGAAGCAATAATAAAATCTGGAAAAACAAAACTTGTTGCTCAAAGAAGTGGCAATGTTTATGTTGTTGATATGTCAAAAGAGTGTCCCAGAACTGATGCCTGTCTGTTCTCAGCTGCCTCTAACAAAGAGACAGAACTTTGGCACAGGAGACTGGGGCACACAAATCTCAAGACAATCACTGAAATTTCAAAAAATGGCCTAGTAAGAGGCCTACCACAAAAACTGTTTTCATGTTCTGAGCATTGTGTTTCCTGTTTAAAAGGTAAACAGCATAAAAGCTCCTTTAAGTCCATTGAAGAGTCCAAAACAACCCAGTGTTTGCAAATGCTGCACATGGATTTGTTTGGCCCAGTTCAAGTCATGAGTCTCAAAAAGAAGAGATATTGTTTGGTTATTATTGATGACTTCTCTAGGTTTACATGGACTTTCTTTTTACACTCAAAAGATGAGTCTGCAGGCATTTTGCAAGACTTTGTGACACAGGTTGAAAAGCAATTTGACCTTCCAGTGAAAGTCTTCAGGAGTGAAAATGACACAGAATTCAAAAATAAGGAGTTGGATGCCTTCTGTGTGAAGAAGGGGATTGTAAGGCAGTACAGCATCCCTAGAACACCAGAGCAAAATGGGGTTGTTGAAAGAAAGAACAGAACTTTGATTGAGGCTTCCAGAACCATGCTTGCAGATTCAGGTTTGCCATTAACTTTTTGGGCAGAGGCAGTAAACACTGCTTGCTATGTCCAAAACAGAATTTTAATCAACCCCAGGCACAAAAAGACTGCTTATGAAATTCTGTATAAAATCAAACCACTGTTCTCATACTTTAAAGTATTTGGCTGCACATGTTTTATTTTGAATTTCAAAGATTCCATCTCAAAATTTGCAGCCAAAGTAGACTGTGGTTATCACCTGGGATACTCAACCACTGCCAAGGCCTACAAAGTGTTTAATACACAGACCAAAGCAGTGGAGGAGACTTTGAATGTAAAGTTCAATGAACTTTCATCAATGAAAATCCCAGCAAATCCTGCTGATTTGTTTGATCTTGATAAATTCACTTTTGAAAACACTGCTGTCAAGACTAACAGTGCAGGTGCATCAGAGGATTCAACGCCAGACTATGGGTATGAAATCATCATCCCTCAAAAGTCTGTCAAAATGGGAAGAGCAACAGATGTTCAAAACAACTGTCAAAGCTCAACCACTGCTACCTCAACAGTTGTTGACCAAAGTAGCCCCTTAACCCCTGCTTCCACATCATCAAACACTGTTGATAAAAGTCCTCAAACAGTGGATCAAAGTCAACATGTGTCCACACCTTTACCTCCTATTCCACCACCTTTTGAAGCCACTGCTGGATCCTCAAAGTCACCAGCAGTGGTTAGCTCAGATGATACACATCTGCAGCCTTCACCAACAAATGCCATCATACCATACCAAGGAGATTTAATCTTCTTGAGATCTCATCCACCTGACCAAATCATTGGCAACATCAATGAAGGGGTGCTCACAAGAAGCCAAACACAAAACATTTGTCTTTTTGCTGGTTTTCTATATCTCCATCAGCCAGTCAAGTACCAAGAGGCATTGAAAGACAATAGCTGGGTAAAAGCCATGCCAGAGGAGCTCCAACAGTTCAAAAGACAACAAGTATGGGAGCTTGTACCACTTCCAGAGGGTGTAAGTCCTATTGGCACAAAGTGGGTCTTCAAAAACAAAACTGATGAAAGGGGCACTGTTGTCAAGAATAAAGTCAGGCTTGTGGTTCAAGGTTACAGACAAGAAGAGGGCATTGACTATGATGAAACATTTGCCCTGTAGCAAGACTTGAAGCTATCAGATTATTTCTGGCCTTTGCTGTCAACCACAACAGAAGGTGTATCAAATGGATATCAAATGTCCATTCCTCTATGGTAAGATTCAAGAAGAGGTTTATGTCTGTCAAACTCCAGGCTTTGAGGATCCATTTAATCCAAATCATGTCTACAAGCTGAATAAAGTTTTGTATGGCCTGAAACAAGCACCAAGGGCCTGGTATGAAACTCTTTCCACCTTTCTACTTTCCATTGGTTTCACCAGAGGCGGAATTGATAAAACACTGTTTTTAAAATGCAGAGGGAAGGACTTGATGATTGTCCAAATTTATGTGGATGGCATCATTTTTGGAAGCACATGTAACAAAATGTGTGAAGAGTTTAGGCAACTCATGACAGCTGAGCTTGAAATGAGTGCAATGGGTGAACTCCAGTGTTTTCTTAGTCTCCAAGTAAAACAACTGCAAAATGGCACTTTTATCCATCAAGGCAAATATGCCAAAGAACTTTTAAAGAAATTTGATATGGATGATTGTAAGCCATGCAGTACACCCATTGCAACCAATAAACTAGTCATGTCTGATGAGAAGGATGAATTGGTTGATCAGACCTTATATAGAAGCATGATAGGGTCTTTATTGTGCCTAACTGCATCTAGACCAGACATCATGTTTGCAACATGTGTCTGTGCAAGATCCCAATTAGCCCCTAGAAAGTCAAACCTTATTACTGTAAAAAGAATATTCAGATACCTCAAAGGTGCTCCCACACTTGGTATCTGGTATCCAGGCTGATGGTAAAATTGAGCTTTCAGGTTTCTCAGATAGTGACTTTGCTGGATGTGACAAGACAAGGAAGTCCACTTCAGGAGGGTGCCAATTCCTAGGCAATTGCTTAGTGTCTTGGCAAAGCAAAAAGCAAGAAGCTGTTTCCACATCCACTGCTGAGACAGAATATATAAATGCTGCAAGCTGTACAGTCCAACTGCTTTGGCTTCAAAATCAGTTGCTGGATTTTGGTATCACTGCCTTGAAGACACCACTCATGTTGGATAGCCAGGCACTAGAAAATATCATCAAAAATCCAGTTTCTCATTCTACCACCAAACACATCGACATCAGACATCACTTTGTGAGGGATTGCTATGAAAAAGGTTTGATTTCTCTGCATCATGTTCCAACTAAGGATCAGCTGGCAGATGTGCTAACCAAAGCATTAGACACATCCACCTTTGAAAGCTTGATCTCTAGGATTGGCATGCTAAACATGGAATAACAGGCAAAATCCTGTTTTTCAATGAATAAAAGCATTAAAATGTTTTCAGAAAATCAAAAATCCATCCTTAAAAATAGCTAAAATGAAGTTTTCATTAAAATCCTTAAAAGTCTGCTATAACCACTGATGAGTTCAAAAGTCTGTTCTACTTCAAAAGTCTGTCCACTGCTGAAAATCATCCCCTGCTCTCTCATTCCTTTGATAAACACTGTTGTTCAAAAGCAGTGTTGTATCCACTGATAGCAAAAATCATCCACTGCCTTCAGAACCATTACATCCACTGCCTTCATCAGTAACTTTCATAAAAGTACTGTCCTTCACTTCATCAGGGGATGGTACGTGGACAGTACATAGTGGTCAGACCTTTTGTAACTGTTGTCACGTCAGCACTCACTTTTCCACCATAAAACCCCCATTCTAAACCCAAACAGGGTTTACTGTCGAATTGAATTCTTAAAAATTCTCTTCTCAAAGCAGTTTCTTCATCTTTTGTCAAATCCCTTCACAAATTTCTTCGATCGTCTTCTTCAAAATGACTAAATCGAAGTCCTCCGCAAAATCTTCCAAAGGAGCCTCTCAAAAGGCTAAACCCACAGAAATTCGACACAAACCTTCTCACAATCTTCTGGGTCTTCTCACAAAACCCGGCACCGTAGATACTTTCGATTCCATCCTTGATATGATCACTGCGTCAAAGTACAAAACTTTGCTTACAGCAGATGCTCCCATTTACCTACAAACCTAGAGAGAGTTTTGGAAAAATTGTACCCTTGACAAACAAGGCGAAGATGTCAAAGCCATTAACTCTACTCTACAGGGAAAAGTTGTCGTAATAACACCACAATCCATCCCGGAGGTCTTTCAACTCAACGATCAGGAAGGTAAAAATTATTTTCCTAAAAATGAGTTAAAAATTGACTTCATTGAAAGAGGGTATGCAGACACAATGATGAAGAGGGATACCTTACAAAAAGTTTTCTTCCCTCCTGCAACAAGGTTTTTATTCCATACCCTCCTTATGTGTGTTTCAAACAAAACCACTGCCTTTAATGAAATACCATTAAAGATTCAAAACCTGGGGTATGCTATTCTTCAAGAAGAAAATTTTAATTATTCCCAGGTAATCTTTAATGATATGGTTAAAAATGTTGAAACAAAATCATTCTTACTGTTTCCAAGATTTCTAAGCTACTATTTTGAAAAGAAATTTAGTAGGGATGATCTTTCTTTAATAAACCAAGGTGACTCTTTTCAAATGCACAGCTTAACTGCTGAAACTTTTACAAGAATGTCAACACCTTGCAAAACACAAGTAGAGGTGCCTGAGCAGAATTTAGCAGCAAACACTGCTCCTCATGTATCTACTGCTGAGCCTACTGCTCAAGATGATCAAAGTGGCAAAACAACTGCTTTGAAACCCACACCTACAATCACCAAAAAGCCACAGAAAAAGAAAACTCAAAAACCCCCCAAACCCATCAAAAAGGCAACTCTGGAGGATGAGATACCAGAGCAACTACCTATGACAACACAAAAGTCACAACAAACCACTGCTGCTACTTCCTCACAGCAGTTGGTACAAATATCTCAAACCATAGCTGAAACTCCTCCTGTCTCTTCTCAAAAAGAACAGGTTGTACAACAAAGGACTCTATGATGCTCTGGAATCACTCGTTTCCATCATCCACAGCCCACTGATGCATCAATCTTTGCTAACCCACCAACACAACCTGAGGAGGTTACACCCCTTGAGTTACAAGTAACTCTTGGTGGTATTCCAAGTGAAGCAGCCACTACAAGTGTTGAACCCACTGGTTTACACTTGGACAGTGGTTACATCAATAAGACTTCCTTGGAGGCAATTCCTTCTATAACACCTCTGATATCTGCTTGTGAGTTTGTTCTGACCACTGGTTCCATCAAAAGATTATCAAGTGTTGAAGGAAGAAGACCCTAGTACCAAGAAAAAGGGGCATCAGTTGTTGATGTTTAGAGTACACTCCCTACCTCAACCTCTGATAAAACCACTGCTAGTGGGAAATCAGATGATCCCATTAAATTGGGTGATGGTTTATAGTACCAAGAATTGACGAAACGTGTTGAAAAACTTGATACTTCAGTTGCAGAAATCAAAGAAATGTTACAACAGTTGTTAACAGTACAAAAGGTGCAATCCCCTGCTGATACAACAGTTGTTCCACCTCAAACATCTGCTGCACAAGCATCTATTGCAAATGAGCTCTGGAACTTCTTTCAACCTTTTCTCCAACAACAACAACACCTGGCTGATCAGCAACATGAAAAACATGTCCAAGAGCTGAGAAACACAATGGAGTCTAGGTTCAAGAACACACAAGCTGACATCAAGGCTATAAAGGCCCATCTGTTGACAACCACTGGCACTGCTCCTCCAACTGTTCTATTCATTAATCAACTTCCCCCAGATAATGCCAAAAAGGGGGAGAAAATTCAGGAGTGGAGGAAGAAGGGGATTGATGATGGTCCATATGTTGAGCCAGAAAAGGATGCTCTGCTCAGAAAAATTCCCTTGCCAGATGGTAGCAAGAAGGTTGATGTTACCCAAAATGCACTTGATGAAGGAGTAATAAGTGTAAAAAGGGATAGAGCGGCAAAGGATATATCAAGGTGGAATGAGGAGAAAAGAGCTTACATAGAGCTGAATGCGCAGGGTTGTTCTGGGCTAAAGGATGTTCAAAATCCTGTGCCAAAAAGAAATCCTACTAGAAAAGTAAGGGAACCCAAGTCCACACCATCCAGACTCATAAAGCATACTCCAAAACCACCATCCAAAAGCCAGCAACATCAAACCTCCACCCAAACAGTTGCTGAAACTCCTGCTGTATCAACATCTGCTGGTACTTCAGTTGTTTCAACAACTGCTATCACTACAACACACACCACTTCAACACACACTACAACCACTGCCTTACCACCACCACCATCACCATTTAAAACAACATCTCCCCCATCACCTCCTGTTAAAAAGTAGAAGACAGCAGATGTTACAACATCTGTTGTAATGACAACAGTGGTTGAAACACTAGTTGTTTCAACAGCTGTTAGTCAATCACAAACCACTGCCACTCAAGTCACCACCACTGTTCCACCCAAAACATCATCTACCTCTCCTAAAATAAAAAGGAGAAGGATTATCATACCAGATGATGATTCTCCATCACCACCATCAACATCTTCAAAATCTCTAGCACTTGTCACAATTCTAAATCCCATTCGTCTCTCTTCAGCTCAAATTCAAAAGCCATTACCTCCTGCAGGTGTTTTATTTCCTTTGGAACTCATAGCAGTTAGGGAAGAAATCAAATCTTTCTATTATGAGGATGACCCTGCTAAAAGGAGTTTGCCATCAGTTGAAGGATATCCCAGGCCAAACAATATTGAAGAATATTTGAAAATCAAGGCTAAGCAAGCAGAGGATATCTCAAATAAGAATTAACAAGGGAAATCTGATAGAGAATTTCAGCAAAATTATCAGTTTCTACTCACACAGGTCAGATCTTTGGAGCAATTTGCTAAAAATGTATGTCAGCAAATCTCAGAAAGGGCAGATGAGTCCTTGAGAAAAGACTACATTGATAATATCATGGCCTACAAGAAATACAAAGGAGAGAAATATATGTACAAAGACTGGACCATTTTTGAGCTTGAAAATGAAGCAGCCAGGATTCAAGAAATGATTAAAAATAAGGTCAAACATACTCCTCCTGAAAAATTCAAGAAGTTTGAATCTGACAAAGCTATAGAGTTGAAGAGAATGAAAGAGGAGCTGATAGCAGCTGATTATGGGTCAAAGAATTCTGTGTCAAAGTGGGGAGAAGATAGGGTCAGGGCCACCTACAAAAGGCTGGAGGAACTTAGGAAGAAAGATCCAATAGTTCCACAAAAGCCTGACTATCCTGAAGCAGATGTTTCAAAAGGACCATTAAAACTGCAAATCAGGAGATCCACTGCTCCAGCTGGTGCAGCCATCTTTAAAAGAAGGCCACAAAAAAAGTTGGGCGCTGAAACAATCCAACATCTAATAGCTAGTGATGACCATGTAAATGAGGGCATTAAGATAATGATCAAAGAAGATCTTGGATTGGAACAATCTGCAAACACTGCTCAGACAGTCATGAATAGGCCTGCATCACCAAACACCTCATCAAATAAAAATCTCCCAAGAAACCCACCAGACTCAAAAGTACTAAAGTGGAAAACTGACAAACAGACCCACATACTGACATTGCTCAAGTCTAGTGGAAAAGTGAAGAACATATCAAGGGAACAAGCTCTTGGCATGAGTCTTGAAGATTTGCAGGATCTCCTTGATCTTCCAGTTAGCAGGGATGATAATGACACGGATGCCTTAGCCTTTGAACTTCAACTCAAAGGGCAAATAAGGGAACTGTTGATGAGGCAATAAAGATCTACAATAATGAAGAGTTTTGGCATTATCTGTTCCAGGGGAAGATTGTTGGGATTGAACCCTACCAGAAGAACAGATAATTAGAGCCAAAACTGGATCAGGTCAGTGGATCTAGAATAAGCAGATGTTATGTATACAAGTCTCTCCCCTTGAAAGTGGTTTCAACATCTGCTGACCTCCTATCTACTGATCATACAAACTGCTGACTTACAACTACTGATCAAGTCAAAGACTGATGAAGAACTAAAGCCCTGCTGCCCAATCTACTTCCTTGAGTCAAGCACTGCTGATCATGACAAGTACTGCTGGGTTCACAGCAGTGGAAGGATGAAGCAGTAGTTTTGTTTACTTTATGTAATGAATTGTAATAACAGTAGTTAGTATAGCAGAGGTTGTATGGATCAGAGGTTAGAGTTTGTTAGGAGGTTAGATGTCACTTTCATGGTGACGTCAGCTTAGATACTTCAGTAGTTTGTTCGTGCCTATAAATAGAACAGTGCTCTGTACTGTTCTATTAGCTCTTCACCATCATCTTCCTGCACGAACAAATTCTGTGAGCTCAGGCTGAGGGGGAGTTTGTTGCATACTTGCATATTGTAATCGTTGTTGAAAATAAATTCAATCATTCGATTCAATGTTAAACTTGTATGTTAAAAGCATTTCTCCTGTTTGATTGTGAAAAGTTTGTTCCACTTTAATTCCGCTGCACAACTCATTCATCTTCATCTTATTCTAAACGTAAAACACAATCAAAACCAAACTCAGATCCTAACACTTCTTGTAGTAAGCTTTATCTTTTTCAAAATTCATTTGCCTCTTTGTCTGAATTAAACTTTCTACTTCAGACAGATCAATTTCAACCAATTTACACACATTTTTCAATTTAGCAACATTCACATTCTCCAGTGGAAACTCACGATCCGAGTACAACTTATCAGATCCCGCCATCTTGTACATCACAATATTAGGTTCCTCACTTAAGTTGTTTTTGGATTTAGATTTCGGAATGTATTTATCCAAAAAACATTCATCATCCTCAGTAGTATCACTTTCAGTTTTCAAAACATTCTCAGCCATACTTTTAACGATTTCAGATTAGACACTATCCTCATCGGACGATGAAGTGAATGTGACATCAATTGAGTCCGGAAGTTTTACTTCATTTTCTTCTTCATCATTAACCAACCCTGATTTTTCTTTGAGAAATTGTTTAGAACTGTCACACCCCCAAAATCCACACGCGGAGTACCACCGCTTGGAGGCGTGACATGACCAGGATCAAGCCACCAATCATATAGAACATTATATATAGTAAAAGTAATTGCCATTAAACCAAACCAAATCCATATGAAAGGTGTTCCAAAACATAAGTAAGTTATCATTGTTTAGCGGAAGCGTATAAATAAAACCCATCATAATAAAGTATCAAATGTCATAAAGTGTTTAACAAACGATCATGATCCAAGCCCACAACGACCAGCTCCTCCCTGTGCAAGCTCCATGTACCTAACGACCTGCAAGGCATGTAATAGAAGATCAACAACTAGTTGAGCGAGTTCACAGATAGTAAATGCGTAATAGCAAGTTCGTTTGTAACATGTGGCTCTACTGGGCCGATAGTATGTTCTATTGGTGGGGGCTTCCCATGTTGTATAACCACTAGACTATTCGTAACCATAAGTATCCTTCACAACCGAGGATAGTAGTAAGTATAAATACACGTAGGTTTTACATGAGTATCCTTCACAACCGAGGATAGTAGTAAGTATAAGTACACGTAGGTTTTACGTGAGTATCCTTCACAACCGAGGATAGTAGTAAGTATAAGTACACGTACGTTTTACGTGAGTATCCTTCACAACCGAGGATAGTAGTAAGTGTAAGTCTACGTAGATTTTAAGTATGTGTCCTGCACAACCGAGGACAGTGAGTAGCATGAGTATGTGTCCTGCACAACCGAGGACAGTATGTAGCATGAGTATGTGTCCTGCACAACCGAGGACAGTGAATAGCATAAGTATGTGTCCTGCACAACCGAGGACAGTGAATAGCACAAGTATGTGTCCTGCACAACCGAGGACAGCGAGTATGGTAGTCTAGTGATAGTGTCAGTACGAATCTATTGAACCTTATTCCTTAAATCCCATTCCCAAGCCCTGGGAATCCCATGCCTTAGTAAGAGTGTGAACTCACCTTGGTTTGCTCGGTATGCTATGCTCTAGGGTTTATCAAATGTCTAAGTCCGTTACACACGACCTAGGATATGTTGCACATGATACGATGTGAGTGTTTGCATCAAATTAGGGTTTGCAAATCATTGACATTCAGGCAGTTGTGTCTTGTGTGTTTATTGTGTACATGATGATATCGCATAGAATGTTCACGCATGCAGAATCATACAATTGCATTCAGTATCATACGATTATACACATATAGAATCATACATCATATAATCAGTTCATCGTATTCACATAATTCATGCGTCACGCCTTTGCTTTCACATTTCAGTCTAACATGGATGATAATCTAATTGTCATCGTTAAGATACTCAGTACATTAGCAGCGTTATTAAACTTCACAGGTATAACGAAGTCAGGGATTTAACAAAGTGTCATAAGTGTCATACACAGCTCAACAGATTAATCATTATCTAATATGCAATTCATTGTTTCCAATTTAACATCACACAACATTAGACATGGCCTTGCCCTTCTAAACTCAGACAAGTGTGGGGGGGGGGGTTTCCCCTGTTCAAAGGTCGGACAAGGGTCCCTAAGCATGAAACTCGGACCCTTATGTGCCATTAAAGGTCAGATCTAAAGTGTGTGGGGTTAAACTCGGATTAGGGGCCATGGGGTCAAAAGTCGGACAACATAACTTCTATTTAGCAAAACTCGGACCCCATATCTATATAAAAAAATCGGACAAGGGGATATGGTCACAAAACTCGGACCACCCTTGACCTAGGCCAAAAGTCGGACCTCTTACTAGGGTTAAAGGTCGGACAGGGCATGTAAGAAACTCGGACCATGTAAGGGTCATGAAACTCGGACCTCACAATGTGTTAAAGGTCGGACATTCGTGATATGCTATATATAAAACTCAGACATCCTCTAATACATATAAACTTCGGACTAGGTATCTATGAAACTCGGACATATGCAATTGTTTCAAAGGTCGGACTACTTAGATATATGCTAAAAGTCGGACCTAAGTCCTTGTCAAAACTCAGACTACGTTCTCATGTTATTAAAGCTCGGACATCATTGTGTTATAATAAAACTCAGACAATTATATCAGTGATACAAAACTCAGACTTCATCATTCATTCACAAAGCTCAGACAAACAATTAATCATACGTTCATTGTGATTGAAGCAGTTACGTTTCCTTCGTTCCACAGTTTCATTCATTATTCGAAAACCCTAATTTTTAATCATAACAACGGCAGAATCATAATAAATCGACTGATGCTTAACAACAACAATCATCACAAGAACAATCTAACAAGCATGCAACTAATCATCATCATCATCACGATAATCAAAATCAAATTAAAGCACAGAACCATCAAATCAAAGCTAGGGTTTATAAGTATTCTAATAATCAAGAATTGATACAATCGAGCAAGCAATGATTACCTTGAATTGATTCTAGTTAGGGTATGGAAATCAAGAGCGATGGATATCTAGTGCCAATGATGATGGTGATGATGATTGCCAGAGAATCAGAGAATTGCAAGTACGTGTTTTGTTTTGTCAAATGATTAGTGAAAAGAGATTAGGGTTATGAATCTCTAGGATTTCACTAATTACTCTTTTCCTCCCTAAGTATCATATTTTACACAAGCACACCATCTCCAACTATTTCACAGTTTCACCACCCAGTTTATGCATTTAACAAATCTATCACAATTAACACATAACCATGCATAATCACACAATACATTTCATTGTACCAAAACGTTACAGTTCCATAGCCAATCATTTGTGCAATTAAACAACTAAACAATACAGGAACGTGCAATAAATGCGAAATAGGAATCTTGGGAATTCGAGTTGTCACATTATCCCCAACTTAAAAGAAATTTCGTCCCGAAATTTAGCATGCGGTTACTGAGGAAGCTAAGTAAGTTGTATCGTTTACTGGTTTTCCTGGGGTGTCACATCATCTCCCTGTTGATTTGGAATTTCGTCCCGAAATTCCGCAGTAGTAGCTTCAGTCTCAGTAATGGTTGCATTGGTTCCGAATAACTGGGAGTACTTTTCTGTCATCTGGTCTTCGCGTTCCCAGGTGTACTCTGGGCCACGTTTGGAGTTCCAACGAACTCGAACAAGAGGGATTCTCTTGTTTTTGAGGACCTTAACATCCCGGTCCGTGATTTCAACTGGCTCCTCGACGAACTGCAACCGCTCGTCGATAGTGAGTTCCTTAAAAGGAACTATAAGGGTCTCGTCTGACAGGCACTTCTTCAGATTCGACACGTGGAATACATTGTGAACTGCACCGAGTTCGGCTGGTAGGTTCAGTCTGTAGGCTACTGGGCCTATTCTTTCAGTGATTTCGAACGGTCCAACATACCGTGGATTGAGTTGCCTCGTTTATCAAATTGAACTACACCCTTCCAGGGTGAGACTTTAAGTAAAACCCGGTCCCTGACCTGAAATTCCAATGGCTTCCTACGCTTGTCCGCGTAGGCTTTCTGACGGTCGCGTGCTGCCGCCATGCGTTGTCGTATTTGTGCAATCTTTTCTGTGGTATCCACTATAAGTTCTGGACCCGTGAGTTGACTATCCCCCACCTCTGCCCAACAGAGAGGTGACCGACATTTACGCCCGTACAATGCCTCGAACGGAGCGGCTTGTATGCTGGTGTGATAACTGTTGTTGTATGAAAACTCCACTAACGGGAGATGCTTTTCCAAGCCATTGCAAAAATCAATAACACATGCCCGAAGCATGTCTTCTAGAGTTTGAATCGCGCGCTCAGACTGCCCATCCGTCTGAGGGTGATAAGCCGTGCTCATATCAAACCGAGAGCCAAAAGCTTTGTGCATTGCTTGCCATAGCTCTGACGTGAATCGTGCATCGCGATCTGAAATGATGGATGTGGGCACCCCGTGCCTCGAAACAACTTCTTTAAGGTACACGTCTGCGAGGGTGGAGAACTTATCCGTTTCCCTTATAGCCAGGAAGTGTGCAGAGTTGGTGAGTCGATCCACAATCACCCATATGGTATCATTTCCACGCTGGGATCTAGGTAGGCCTGTAACAAAATCCATGGAAATCTCTTCCCATTTCCACTGTGGTATTCTGGGTTGTTGAAGTAGGCCCGCTAGTTTCTGATACTCCACTTTGACCCTTGCACATGACAAACACTTGCCGACATAGGTAGCGATGTGGACTTTCATGCTAGGCCACCAATATGTTGTTTTGAGATCGTGATACATCTTATCCGAACCTAGATGTATCGAGTAGCGGGACTTGTGAGCTTCGTCCATTACAAGCTCTCGTAAACTGCCATAAAGTGGGACCCAAATACGCCCCGTTACATAGTATGCGCCGTCTTCCTTTTGTTCCATTCGTTGCCTTGAGCCGCGTAAGGCTTCAGCTTTGACGTTTTCGGGTTTTAATGCTTCTATCTGAGCAGTTCGTATCTGTGCAGGAAGACTGGACTGAATAGTGAGCTGCAAGGCTCGTACGCGCCTAGGTAGAGTGTCTTTCCGACTGAGAGCGTCAGCCACAACATTGGCTTTACCTGGATGATACTTGATGGCGCATTCGTAATCGTTCAGAAGTTCAACCCATCTTCGTTGACGCATGTTCAAATCCTTTTGCTTAAGGATATGCTCGAGACTCCTGTGATCGGTGTAAATTGTGCACTTGGTACCGTACAGGTAGTGTCGCCATATCTTAAGCGTGAAAACAACAGCTCCCAGCTCTAAATCGTGCGTCGTGTAGTTCCGTTCATGAATCTTAAGTTGGCGCGAAGCGTAAGCAATAACCTTGTCGCGCTGCATCAACACACATCCAAGACCCTGGATGGATGCATCACAGTATACTACGAAATCGTCCGTGCCCTCTGGCAATGAGAGGATATGTGCACTGCAAAGTCTATCCTTTAAGTGCTGAAAAGCAGTTTCCTGCGTGTTGCCCCAACGGTAGGTGACACCCTTCTGTGTCAGTAGCGTAAGCGGCTGAGCAATCTTTGAAAAGTCTTTAATAAACCGTCTGTAGTAACCCGCCAAACCCAAGAATTGGCGTATTTCCGTTGGCGTACGTGGTGCAGGCCAGTTCCTGATCGAGTCTACCTCGGATGGATCAACATGGATCCCATCCTTGTTCACTACGTGGCCTAAGAAGTGGACTTCACGAAGCCAGAAGTCGCATTTGGAAAACTTAGCGTACAGTTGTTCCTTTCGAAGTAGTTCCAAAATAAGGCGTAAATGCTGCTCGTGTTCCTCCTGACTCTTGGAGTAGATCAGAATGTCGTCGATGAAAACAATGACGAACTTGTCAAGATAGGGTTTGCACACCCTGTTCATAAGGTCCATAAATACGGCAGGCGCGTTCGTTAACCCGAACGGCATGACAAGAAACTCGTAGTGGCCGTAGCGAGTTCTGAATGCAGTTTTGGAGACGTCCTCATCCCGGACTCTCAGCTGATGATACCCTGACCTCAAGTCTATCTTGGAGTAATAACACGACCCTTGCAACTGGTCGAATAAGTCGTCTATGCGTGGAAGAGGATAACGGTTCTTCACCGTCACCTTGTTGAGTTCACGGTAGTCTATGCACATTCTGAACGTACCGTCTTTCTTTCTCACGAATAATACCGGAGCTCCCCAAGGCGAAGAGCTTGGACGAATGAAGCCCTTTTCCAAGAGCTCTTGTAGCTGCTTTGACAGTTCCTCCAATCTCCAGTTTCTTTTCCTTCACTGATGCATCTGAAACGAGTGCCAAGATTGCGGTGTGACCCTTCCGCAGACATTTCTGAGCCTTCAAGAAAGAGATGATGCCAACCACGGCACCACTCTTGTCGCCTTGAACTTCGAGAGGTTCTTGACCAGAACGAGGAATGCGAACAATCTTTTCTTTGCATAGGATTTCTGCTTGCTGTTGCTGCTGGAGATTCTGATTTGCAGGACGTGGGCTCCTGAATCCTTAGCTTCATGGCCCATCTTGAGACACCTCTAACAACGTCCCTCGTTGCACTAACCACCGTGGTGTCTGTTGCATTAGTTACACATTGGGTGAATTCCCCGATATCCACCCTGCCCCTAACCACCAGAAGTTGGCTGACTCAGCTCTAGTGATTACTATTCTTGCGCTGCTGCTGTGCTTGAGACTGAACGGTAGCGGAACCCTTGCTGGAATACCCATCCCATTTCTGCTTGTTGTTACTAGTAGTAGCGGGAGTAGCAGAAGTGATAGCGGTAGTAATAGCGCTGATTCAACTAGGCAGCCTGTTCTGTTCCACTGCTTGATCCGTGAGTTGATGAGCAAGACGCAGAATGTCTTGGTTATTGTCGAGGTTAGCCGATGCAGCATGGCTCTGAACCTCTGAGGCTAGACCCTTGAGGTACAATTCGATACGCTTGCTTGGAGGGTCCACCATGGTTGGACACAAGATGACCAGTTCGTTCGACCGTTTCGTATAAGCTTCAATTTCTGACCCCGTCATTTTCAAATGGTAAAGCTCCACTTCCAACTTGTGGATGTCATCACGCGAGCAGTATTCCCTTTTAATGCGTTCTTCGAATTCGTTCCAGGGGGTGGTGTTAGCAGCTGCCAACCCTAGTATCTGAACTTGCGTGTTCCACCCGGTTAGCGCGATTCTTTCCAACGTAACAGTGGCGTACTTGACCCATGCGAGCCTCAGGGCATTCACACATCTCGAATACCGACTCGAGCTTCCCAAACCAATGGAGTAGTCCAACTGCTCCTTCTGTGCCACTGAATGTGCTTGGACGACAGTCCATGAAGTTCTTGAATGTGCAGATAGGTTGCTATGCGTTCTGACCCGTTACGCGAGAAAGATAGGTCAAGGTTAAGCGCGAGAGTTGGGTCACGAGAGTAGGATCTAACATCCTAGGATAGGTCTGGAATAGCAGGTTATACCTCCTGCCTGTGCGGCTGCAAGCGCCGCAGCAACTTGTTCGTTAATGAGAGCCGTCAACTGGGCTTGAGTCATGTTAACACGTCCAGACATGATCGAACAGTAAAGGTAGCATAAGTATGAATGGTTCGCGAGTAGTGCGATGACAGAAAAGTGTAGGCACATAGGTGTTCTTAAGCAGTAACAAGTAGTGAGCAAAGTAATGTAAGCATACTACGAGCAAAGTTCTATGCAATTCTAGCATGTAGGCAATAAACATAAACCTTATTACCTAGGATGTTGAGACTTGCACGTGGAGCGGAGCGTCGTTGTGGATCGTTGAGAGCACTGTTCTGGTTATAGTCTGGTTTTAATAAAAACGTTTTCCCATATTAAAACCTAGTTCTCTATAACCAATGACTCTGATACCAATCTGTCACACCCCCAAAATCCACACGCGGAGTACCACCGCTTGAAGGCGTGACATGACCAGGATCAAGCCACCAATCATATAGAACATTATATATAGTAAAAGTAATTGCCATTAAACCAAACCAAATCCATATGAAAGGTGTTCCAAAACATAAGTAAGTTATCATTGTTTAGCGGAAGCGTATAAATAAAACCCATCATAATAAAGTATCAAATGTCATAAAGTGTTTAACAAACGATCATGATCCAAGCCCACAACGACCAGCTCCTCCATGTGCAAGCTCCATGTACCTAACGACCTGCAAGGCATGTAATAGAATTTCAACAACTAGTTGAGCGAGTTCACAGATAGTAAATGCGTAATAGTAAGTTCGTTTGTAACATGTGGCTCTACTGGGCCGATAGTACGTTCTATTGGTGGGGGCTTCCCATGTTGTATAACCACTAGACTATTCGTAACCATAAGTATCCTTCACAACCGAGGATAGTAGTAAGTATAAATACACGTAGGTTTTACATGAGTATCCTTCACAACCGAGGATAGTAGTAAGTATAAGTACACGTAGGTTTTACGTGAGTATCCTTCACAACCGAGGATAGTAGTAAGTATAAGTACACGTAGGTTTTACGTGAGTATCCTTCACAACCGAGGATAGTAGTAAGTGTAAGTCTACGTAGATTTTAAGTATGTGTCCTGCACAACCGAGGACAGTGAGTAGCATGAGTATGTGTCCTGCACAACCGAGGACAGTATGTTGCATGAGTATGTGTCCTGCACAACCGAGGACAGTGAATAGCATAAGTATGTGTCCTGCACAACCGAGGACAGTGAATAGCATAAGTATGTGTCCTGCACAACCGAGCACAGCGAGTATGGTAGTCTAGTGATAGTGTCAGTACGAATCTATTCAACCTTATTCCTTAAATCCCATTCCCAAGCCCTGGGAATCCCATGCCTTAGTAAGAGTGTGAACTCACCTTGGTTTGCTCGGTATGCTATGCTCTAGGGTTTATCAAATGTCTAAGTCCGTTACACACGACCTAGGATATGTTGCACATGATACGATGTGAGTGTTTGCATCAAATTAGGGTTTGCAAATCATTGACATTCAGGCAGTTGTGTCTTGTGTGTTTATTGTGTACATGATGATATCGCATAGAATGTTCACGCATGCAGAATCATACAATTGCATTCAGTATCATACGATTATACACATATAGAATCATACATCATATAATCAGTTCATCGTATTCACATAATTCATGCGTCACGCCTTTGCTTTCACATTTCAGTCTAACATGGATGATAATCTAATTGTCATCGTTAAGATACTCAGTACATTAGCAGCGTTATTAAACTTCACAGGTATAACGAAGTCAGGGATTTAACAAAGTGTCATAAGTGTCATACACAGCTCAACAGATTAATCATTATCTAATATGCAATTCATTGTTTCCAATTTAACATCACACAACATTAGACATGGCCTTGCCCTTCTAAACTCAGACAAGTGTGGGGGGGGGTTTCCCCTGTTCAAAGGTCGGACAAGGGTCCCTAAGCATGAAACTCGGACCCTTATGTGCCATTAAAGGTCGGATCTAAAGTGTGTGGGGTTAAACTCGGATTAGGGACCATGGGGTCAAAAGTCGGACAACATAACTTCTATTTAGCAAAACTCGGACCCCATATCTATATAAAAAAATCGGACAAGGGGATATGGTCACAAAACTCGGACCACCCTTGACCTAGGCAAAAAGTTGGACCTCTTACTAGGGTTAAAGGTCGGACAGGGCATGTAAGAAACTCGGACCATGTAAGGGTCATGAAACTCGGACCTCACAATGTGTTAAAGGTCGGACATTCGTGATATGCTATATATAAAACTCAGACATCCTCTAATACATATAAACTTCGGACTAGGTATCTATGAAACTCGGACATATGCAATTGTTTCAAAGGTCGGACTACTTAGATATATGCTAAAAGTCGGACCTAAGTCCTTGTCAAAACTCAGACTACGTTCTCATGTTATTAAAGCTCGGACATCATTGTGTTATAATAAAACTCAGACAATTATATCAGTGATACAAAACTCAGACTTCATCATTCATTCACAAAGCTCAGACAAACAATTAATCATACGTTCATTGTGATTGAAGCAGTTACGTTTCCTTCGTTCCACAGTTTCATTCATTATTCGAAAACCCTAATTTTTAATCATAACAACGGCAGAATCATAATAAATCGACCGATGCTTAACAACAACAATCATCACAAGAACAATCTAACAAGCATGCAACTAATCATCATCATCATCACGATAATCAGAATCAAATTAAAGCACAGAACCATCAAATCAAAGCTAGGGTTTATAAGTATTCTAATAATCAAGAATTGATACAATCGAGCAAGCAATGATTACCTTGAATTGATTCTAGTTAGGGTATGGAAATCAAGAGCGATGGATATCTAGTGCCAATGATGATGGTGATGATGATTGCCAGAGAATCAGAGAATTGCAAGTACGTGTTTTGTTTTGTCAAATGATTAGTGAAAAGAGATTAGGGTTATGAATCTCTAGGATTTCACTAATTACTCTTTTCCTCCCTAAGTATCATATTTTACACAAGCACACCATCTCCAACTATTTCACAGTTTCACCACCCAGTTTATGCATTTAACAAATCTATCACAATTAACACATAACCATGCATAATCACACAATACATTTCATTGTCAAAACGTTACAGTTCCATAGCCAATCATTTGTGCAATTAAACAACTAAACAATACAGGAACGTGCAATAAATGCGAAATAGGAATCTTGGGAATTCGAGTTGTCACAAGAACTGGTGGCGGAACCTGATGATACCCAACCCCAGTTCCATCCGAATAAACATCTTCGCCTGCTTTGTTTTTCCCTATGGGTTTAGGAACAATATGTTGTAAAACAAAGCTTGCGGAGTTGTAACTGGTTAATTTTAGATTGTTGCGCTCATTTTCAATTTTAGCTTCTTGAACTTGAAGCTTCAGATTAGCAATCTCATCTAATTGTTGGTTGATTTGCTCTTCTTTAACTCTAAGTACACCGGTCAGTTGAAGATTTTCTTTGTCTGTTTTACCATTTCTTTCATCAGAATCTTTTACCGTTCGTTTTAGTTTTTCAAAATTTTCTGAAATTTGACGATTCAAGAATCAATTTTTCATTTTCTTTTCTAATTCTTTCTACGTCATTTTTATCGTTCTCTATTTTCTTAGTTAATTCTTTTAATTTGTCGTTCGAAGCTTTTAACAGCTTATCACGGCTTAAGATCTGATCTTCATCAGCTTCTCCTCCTCCCCACCACATTCTTGTGACGTATCAATAATTCCGTCATCAACTTTCTTTGGCTGCGGCTCTTTTTCTGTCTCTGTCTCTTTCTCTTTCTCATCAGCTTCTCCTCCTCCCCACCACATTCTTTGCCTGGCTTCTTCTTCTTCAGCAATTTGTTTGGTGAGAACTTCAACATCAACAGTATCTGGATCAACAGCTATGTTTCCATTAAGATCGAGATAACATTCTCTATCATGATCCCATCGCTTTGCTTTCTTTGCTTCCATCCATGTACGATAGATTTTGCCTTTCATGAATTGAGCTGTTGACTTCCTGTTTACATACTTCACTTCTTCAGATCTGGTATCTTTAAAAGGAACAATCTTTGCTGATGTAAAGGCATATCCAACCGCATCTTCCTCATGCAAAACATCACTCCAATCATAACCTTCATCATCATGAAAAACAGCAAGTGCCCTGGATTTTTCTTTGGGTACCTCCTCTATCTGCTTCATCCTGGGAGGTTCTGCTTTATTTTGATGATAAATTGCTCTTTTGTAATAATCCTCTCTAAAAGGATTTGCAGTATCATCAGTGTAAGCATGACTACACTCACGCTTAAAATGACCTTTTTGTTTACATTTAAAGCACGTGACTTTTGACTTGTCAAAGCCTAACTTGGTAGAAGGTCCACCAATAGATTGTCTTCCAGTAATCTCCATGAATCGTTGCGCTCTTCTCACTGCACTAGCCATACACCACCTTATATCGATCAACTCCATCTCCTCAGGGTCGATCTAATCGTAGTCTTCCTTTGTTAGGTTGGTGTTACCTATATTTCCTGCAACGAGACTTTCGTATGATTCTAACACAGACGCTAAAAACACCATCTGTTGTTTGGCAGATTCTTCACTAAAATTCTGACCATTCTTCAAATCCACAGCAATGTTGCATTGAAACAAATTCTTTAGTGTAGATTGATATGAAGTATTTGACGATGAACCACCATGATAGCCACTGCTAGGAGTTTCATGATTCACTGTGTTTGAAATTTCTGCAGAAAATGCTGTTTTTGGAGACACAGTCTTCGGGATCATACTACCTCTGTAATACAGCTCCACATTCTGCTGATAAGATGAGTTGTTGACTCTACTGGATTTCTTGATCTCTAATTCATGGCTTTCCAGTCTTTCGATAAGCAGATCCACTGTCAAATCAGTTGACTTGATTGTGTTCTTCAGCATCAAGGCAAAATATTGCCAGTCTTTTGAATTTTTGTACTCGATCAGGGAGATAATGTCATCTCTGACAGATTGATGAAGCAGAGCAATGCACTTTTGTTCAGCAACATATCTTTCTATTTGATTTTCTTCTAAATATTCATAATCTGTTCTCCCCAAATCAAAGCCATTTTTCAAACTTTTCCAACTGGGATATGCAAACGCTTTAAGCCATTCTTCAAATCTTGTAGCCCACCTGTTGTAATCTTCAATTGCCATCAACTTGGGCGGTTTGTTATATGTTCCATATGCACTGTCTACGCTCATAGCATCAGAAAGAATTTTCTTTGCACTTGGTGTTGGTGTAGTTTCACTTGTGTTATTTGATGTGCCATCTCCTGAACCACTGGTAAATGCAAACACTAAATGGATTCATGAAATCATCCATCTTTCAAGTACCTGAAACAATCAACAAACACTTAGAAAATTTTTGAAATTTTGAAAAGCAGTTTCAAACAGAATCAGTTCAAGTGAAATTAGCTCAAACGAAATTATGAACTCAAACGAAATTATCTTTTCACACGAAATTAAGCCTTCACACGAAATTACTTGTTCACACGAAATACCTACTCAAACGGAATTAGGTATTTCAAACGAAATTACCAAACAGAATCTAATTCCGTGCGGAATTAGCTTAGTTTCAAACGAAATTAAGCCAATTGAAGCGAAATTAGCTACTTTGGTGCGGAGTTAGTAATTTCGTTTGAATGTTTCAAACGAAATTAGATCTCGTGTGATAATTCCGTGCGGAATTACAGTGATGATTTCGAATGAAATTACGATGACGTCAGCATGTCCGATCTGTTGTTCAAACGAAATTATCAATTTTATCAGTTTTAGATCAAATTTTAGTCTAATTCTTTCAAGGATTATTTAAAACACTGTTTTGCATGATATATGTGAAATTCAATCCATTTTGACCGTTCAATTCTGATTAATTTTGGAAAGAAAGAGTAGAAGTAAGAGAATCCGATGAAATCAAACTGAATTGGTATGAACTCCTCATTCCGAGCTCTGATACCACTTGTTGGATCATCGTGTGACCCTAACGAGTCAATCTGAAGAGCTCAGAATCAATATCAAAGGCGGAATCAGTGATATCAATATAAAACACAGCTTGATACTTTCTAATTATCTTCTCTTATTGATTTCCATAGCTTTTACAATTCAAATAACAATCCGGCAGCACCTCGGCTCTGAAAACAACTTTCTAATTCCGTTTCAAATGACATAGGCACTTCAGTATTTATAGGCAAAGTAATTCCACTTGAAACAACTACAAACGAAATTATCTTTCATACAGAATTACCTAATTCCGTGCGGAATTAGTACTTTCGCATGAAACGTTTAATTTCGTTTGAAATGACATTAAGACCATTTCAAGCGAAATTACCCTTCAATACTGTTTTCTTGATTTCCGTGCCCTGATCTATCTAATACAATATAAGACTCGAGAAAGACGAAGTTAACAGACATCAGTGCACCAACACGATCACGTACTCCTAAAGGTTTCACCTTGGAAGGGGGTGATCCGATTCGGCAAGAAAGGAAAGCTCGCGCCTCGATACGTTGGACCCTTTAAGATTCTGGAAAGAATTGGCAAAGTGGCCTACCGACTCGAATTACCGGAGGAACTCAACAACGTACACCTGACTTTCCACGTTTCGAACCTTAAAAAGTGTCTAGTCGAAGAGAATTTGCATGTTCCTCTTGAGGATCTACAAGTGGACGAAACATTACACTTCGTGGAAAAGCCAGTAGAGATAATGGACCGAGAGACCAAGAAACTCCGACGCTCACGCATTCCTATAGTGAAGGTTCGTTGGGAAGGCAAATGCGGCGCCGAGTTCACCTGGGAACTCGAAAGTGATATGAAAGCTAAATATCCACATCTCTTCGTTAAGCATGCGCCTTAATTTCGGGACGAAATTCCCTAAAGTAGGGGAGGCTGTAACAACCCGACTTTCCGAGTAAAGTCAAAGTACAAGTCAAAGTCAAAGTCAAGGCATGTCAGTATTCAGATCTGTTATTTCTTGCTTAATTATTGCTTGTACTCTCGTGATTCGATAGATAGTTATCCCTTTTTGCAGTAATCGTGTTGGTGCACGGAATGTCTGTTGACTACGTTTGCATTGAGTCTTAGGTCAAGATAGGTTAGATTAGAGCTTGAAAGTCATAATTAGGGTTTAACGTGACTATTTCTCTCATATGTACATTTTAGTATAGGTTTCGCTTATAGGTCATTGTTACGGTTTCGCTTATGAGGTTACAAGAGGTTTAGCTGATATGGACACATGGGGTTTCGCTCATAGGGCAGCCTTATGAGCGAAATCAGGCATACTATATATACCTTGATGTGTGAGTTCATTTGTAACTTGGAGCGAAACCTAGTCATATGCTTTGTAACGAAACTCTGTCAAAATCGATCCAGAAAGCATCAATATAGAAGGAATTGAAGAGGAAAAGCTGTTGTTACTTTGTGTACATTGATTCCGCCTTTATACACAAAGATGAACGATCTCTACTGACTATTTAGGGTCGCAAACGGTCCAACAAGTGGTATCAGAGCTCAGGACGAGGATTTTATACTACTACAGCTTGATTCTACCAAATTCTCTTACTTCTACTCACTTTCTCTCATACTTTTTCGATTTGAACTGGTTCCTACGGTTGAAATGGCCTGAATTTTGAATATAGCGTGTGAAACATAGTAATAACAAACCCTAGAAAGAATCAGATTAAAATACGGCTTAAAAATGGTAAAAATTGGTCAAAAACGTGATTCCGCTTTTATGAACATCGAGGGTTAATTCCTTGATTTCGCTCATACGGACAAGAATTTTCTTGATTTCGCTCGTGTGTCACCCTAATTTCACTCGTAGGAACATTAATTGCTTGATTTCGTTCATTTGAACATCTGATTTTGCTTATATAGACAAAATCAGATTTCGCTCATATAGACAAACCCTGATTTCGCTCATAGGGACACATACAGCTGATTTCGCTTATCAGTCATTGACTAATTTCGCTTTTGTGTCATTCAGACTGATTTCGCTTGTTTGTCACTATTTTTCAAAATTTCGAAAATTTTTCTAAGTTTTTGCTGATTTTGCAGGTACATTCAAGATGGATGACATTTTCTTGAACCCGTTTAGCGACATGTATGCATTTACTGGAAATTCCGGAAATGATGATACTTCGTCTAGCAATGCAAATGAGAACCCGCCAAATACGAAGAAAAAGATAACGGAAGCTTGGGAATCTGAAAGTGCCTTTGGAACCTTCAATAAACCTCCAAAGCTAATGGCTATCGATGAATATAGTTGGTGGTCAAGAAAGTTTGAAGATTGGTTGATGGCATTTGCATTTCCCAGCTGGAAGAGTCTGAAAAACGGTTATCACAATGGAAACAAAAATGGTGAAACTTTAACATCAGCCGAGGAGATTGAATCATTTGTGGCTGAGCAGAAATGTGTGGCATTGTTATTTTAGTCCGTCCGGGAGGACATAATCTCATTGATTGATTATACAAATGCAAAAGATCTCTGGAAAAAGCTAGAAACAAAATGTCTAGGAAGTGCTGAAATTGTGAAAAGTAAAAAGAAACTTCTTAGGAAAGAGGTTGATATGTTTGGTTGTTTAAAGAATGAATCGGTGTCAAAGATGATCGAGAGGTTTGGGCATTTGAAACTAGAGCTAGCTAGACATGAAATTACGTATTCTAACGATGAGCTAGTAGACAAGTTGTTCGATTCATTGCCAGACGAGATGGATTGGAGATATTATGCTCTTATGCTTAAAAACACTATCTTGCCGAAAGATCTTACTGTGGATTTGTTGATTGAGAGACTTGAAAGTCACGAGCTGGAACTAAAGAAGACATTTAAAGTCAATCACTCATCTTATCAGCAGAATTTGGATTTGTATTATCCAAAAAGCATGATGCCAAAAGCAACTTCTCCCAAGACGGTGTTTTCTGCTGAGAATGTGTCCACAACTAGCAAAGAAAGTCAAAGCAGTCAAAGCAGTGGAAATCACAGTGGTTATCACAGTGGATCTTCATCATCTGCAAGTCATTCTGATGGAAAGAATCATTTTCAATGTAACATCGCAATAGACTTAAAGAATGCTCAGAATTTTGACGAAGAGTCTGCTAAACAACAGATGATTTTCCTAGCATCTGTGTTGGAATCGTATGAAGGGTTAGTAGCAGGGAAGATAGGCAACACCAACCTAACGAAAGAGGACTATGATCAAATAGATCCTGAAGAAATGGAATTAATCGACATTCGTTGGTGCATGGCCAGTGCTGTTCGTCGAGCACAACGTTTCATGGAAATAACCGGCAGGAAGACAATTGGTGGTCCATCTACCAAGCTGGGGTTTGATAAGTCCAAGATGACATGCTTCAAGTGCAAGCAGAAAGGTCACTTCAAGTGAGAATGCAGGAACGCATATGCTGGTGAGTCGGAGAACCCATTCAGAGAGGATTACTACAAAAAGGCAATTTATCACCAGAATAAATCTGAGCCGCCTAGATTGAAGCAGGTTGAAGACAACAGAGAGAAATCTAGAGCTCTTGCAGTAATTTACGTTGACGAAGGGTATGATTGGAGTGAATAAGTTCTACCAGAGGAAGATGCGGTTGGTTACGCTTTCATGGCAAAGAATGAACCTGTTCCATGGAAAGACAACATAACTAAAGAGCAGAAGTACAAATACAGAAAAATGTTGGCTGAAAACAGAATAATTAGAATATCTGGTTTCTATTTGGAAGCAAAGAGAGCAAGAAGATTGGATCCGGACAGGGAGTGTTATTTTGATCAAGATGGAAATATTGCGGTCGATGACAAAACTCTTGATCTAGAAGCCATAATCAAGGAGTTCAAAGATGAGGATGATTATTGGCAAAATAAATGGTGGGGAACTGGAGACGAGAAAGAGAAAGAAAAGAAAGAGAAGAAGGAGAAAGAAGAGAAAGAGAAGTCAAAGAAAGTTGATACTGGAATCATTGACACTACTCAGGAGTTGACTGCTGAAAATCTTGGAAAGATGGCTGATAAGGTGCTGGCAGCTAAGGCGATTGAGGTAGACTCTAACTTCGTGTCTGAGTCTAAAAGCCAGGTCAGTTCAAACACGTCAATGACTGAAACAGGTAAGAAAGTCAATGGGAATGTTGATTGCAAAAATTGCATCAAAGAATGCAAATTTTGTTACACAGTCACGTATCTCAACGGTAAGAAAGTTGAAGATCTGACAGCAAAAGTCAGAAGCGTTGAGGATCAAATTCTTGATCGTGACAAAAGGGTTAAAGCTTCAACTGAACGGATAAAAGAATTAACTAACCAAATTGAAAATGATAAAATTGATCATCAAAGAATTAAACAAGAAAATGAAAAGTTAATTCTTGAAAACCGTCAGATATTTTTGAGAAGTTTGAAAAACTCAAAAGCACAATGAAAGATAATGATGATCGAAATGGTAAAACTTATAAAGAAAACATTCAACTAAAAGCAGTGCTTAGAGTAAAAGAAGAATCAATCAACCAACAACTGGATGAAATCGCTAAACTGAAACTTAAATTTCAAGAGGCTGAAATTGAAAACGAGCGAATCCAGTTGAAGATTAACAGTTACAGCTCCGCAAGCTTTGTTTTGCAACACATTGTTCCTAAACCCATCGGGAAAAACAAAGCTGGCGAAGATGTTTATTCTGATGGAACTGGGGTGGGTTTTCGTCAAGTTCCACCACCTATTCTTGATAACCATTCGAAAAAGCAATCAGGGTTGGTTGAAATTGGAGAAGAAAGTGAAGTGAAACTTCCGGAAAGCATTGATGTCACGTTCACATCTTCCAATGTTGATAGTGTCCAACATGATGTTGTAAAAGGTGTTGTTGAAAATGTGCTAAAAACGGATAGTGACACTACTGAGGAAGATGGATGTTTCTTGGACAAATACATTCCGAAACAAAAGTCCAAGAACAACTTAAATGAAGAATCAAATCTTGTCATGTACAAGATGTTGGGTTAGGATAAGTTGTTTTTGGATTCTGAGTTTCCGATTGAGAATGTAAATATGAACAAATTGACAAATGTTTTCAAGTTGGTTGAAGTTGAGTTGTCAGAAGTGAACAAGCTGAGTCAAATAAAAAGAAAAATGAATTTTGTGAAAGATAAATCATGCTACAAGAAACATGTTAATCCACCACGTTTTTATAATAACATTCGAAACAACTGGTCGGGTGGTTATCAGGGGGGTAAGTCTTATCAGAAGAGATATGATCAAAACAAGAGGTTTGTTGAGAAGAAAAAGTTTGTGAACAGTTCGAGTTCACTTGCTGATGAAGAGAAAGAAATTTTTTCAAAATCAAATGAAGAGTTTGAGAAAAGAGCTTCACAGGCTCAGTCTGAAGGCACAACTCAAGTGGTTGACACTCGAACATGTTTCAGATGTAATCAAGTTGGTCACATTACACGAAAGTGTACCAACGTGAAGCCTAAGACTGAAACTGTGAAGATTCAACAGAAGAAAATTGATGAGAAGGGTAAAGCAAAAATGGTTGTTAAGAAAAAGAGTGTGAAAAATGACAACACCAAAGTGAAAAATGAATCCATAAAGAAAGTGGTAACTAAAAATGACAAATTTTATAAACGGGTTGCATTATCTCAACAAGTTTGGAACCCAAAAACTGAGAAAAAAATTTCACCTTCTGAGGATTCAATTCCAATTGATTATGATGCAAATTTTCCACCTCTGAAGGCTGAAAACGTTAAAATTCAAATTGCGAGAGTTAAAAGTGTCAAGGTTACACCCAAGGCTGATGTGGCCTGGGTGGACACCATGTTTGAATTGCCGGAGCTTCCTTGATCGCGAAGCATGAATCGGCATCCTTATTGAAGTTTTGAATCATGTTGTTATATCTGCAGGATCTTCCGAGATTAGTCTCACGGTGGATTATGGACAGTGGAGCGTCTCGACATATGACAGGGAAGACTGCATTGTTGTATGATGTGAAGAATATCAATGGAGGATATGTTGGTTTTGCTGGTAATCAAGGAGGACGGATTATTGGTGAAGGAACGTTATCCAACGGGATTGTGACGTTTGAAAGAGTTAACTACATTGCTGAGCTGGAGAACAATCTGCTGAGTATCTCGCAGATCTTTGACAAGATGTATACTACTCACTTTACTGATAAAGAATGTTTGATCTTGAAACCAGGATTTGTTATCCCTGAGGAATGGTTATCATGAGGGCACCGAGAGTTAATGATTTGTACGTGTTGGATATGAGCGTAGCTACTACAACCACGGGTCAAGCTCATTGTTTTGTGTCCAGAGCAACTGAAAAAGAATCGAGATTGTGGCACCGGAAGATGGGGCATATACATCTTAGAAAAATGAATCACTTGGTGCAAAATGATTTGGTTACCGGAGTTCATGTCAAAGGTTTTCATCTGGAAGGGGAGTGCATTAGCTGTGTTAAAGGCAAGCAGAAGAAAAAGTCACACCCTACAAAGCAAGTCAATTCAGTCTCAAGACCCCTGGAGAGACTTCACATGGATTTGTTTGGTCCGGTGAATGTCAAGAGCATTACGGGAGATAAATATTTTCTTGTGGTTACTGATGATTATTCCAGATTTTCGTGGGTTTCATTCTTGAAGACGAAAGACGAAATGTTTGACAGTTTAATGGCGTTATTCAAGAAAATTGAGAATTTGTACCAAAGGCGTATCAAAAGAATTCGAAGTGATAATGGTACTGAATTCAAGAACAACAAGATGGAAGAATTTTGTGATGAAAGAGGTATTTTGCATGAGTTTAGTGCTTCGTACACTCCGCAGCAGAACGAAGTCGCAGAACGCAAAAACCAGACACTAATCGAGACGGCTAGAACTATGCTCGCAGATTCAAAGTTACCGATTAATTTCTGGGCTGAAGCTATTTCCGCCGCATGCTATACGCTCAACAGAGTTCTCACTGTCATGAAGTTCAACAAAACATGCTTTGAGCTGATCAATAAAAGTAAACCGAATTTGAAGTATCTAGAACCGTTCGGGTCACCCTGTACAGTTATAGAGCCTTGTGGAAAGTTTGCTCCGAAGGGCATTGAGGGTATATTTGTAGGTTATTCAAGTCCTACGCGACGTGTCTTCGTTCCAACTGAGAAGCGGATTATTGAAGCTGCAAATGTTGAATGTCAAGGTTATACTATGCCGCCACAAAGTCCAGGAGATTCATGGCGATATCATTATGATAAGTTGTGGGAATCGTTTGACATGATGGAAGAAGAAGAAGAAGAAGAAGAAGATTTCTTTGATGAGTTGGATATTTTGCGCGAATACGAGTCACAGCAAAGGTTCCCAGCTGAATATTCGAGGCGACCACGGGAAACTTCAAACGATGATGAAGCAGGTCCGAGTAATGCTGGTGAACACGATGATGTCCAACAGAATGAAGTTGCTCAAGATAATCAGTCGAATCAGGATAATAATCAAGAATCTGAGAACATGCCGATCTTTGATCATGGAGATTCAGATTCTGAGGGGGAGCAGATTCAGATTTCAAGTCAAACAAATCAAGTTGGTGAACAAGATGCAGATCAGAATGTTACTAATCTGGAGGGCAATGTAGATGTTCCAAGCGAAGTGATGCCACGAACTCTTTCATACCATCCAGAGGAGTTGATCATAGGAGAATTGCATTTAGGCGTTCGCACGAGACGTCAAATAGACCAGGGCTTAACATGTTTTTATTCTACAGTAGCACCTTTACAAACTGATTTCTCATTAAGTTGTTTTATCTCACAGATCGAACCGAGAACGTATAAAGAGGCGCTTACTGAAGACTCTTGGGTCATTGCGATGCAAGAAGAGTTGAGTCAGTTTGAAAAGTTGGGAGTGTGGAAGCTAGTGGATTTGCCGGATGGTCAAAGAAAAATCAATACGAAATGGGTATTCAAGTGTAAGAGAGACGACAAAGGAGTTGTTGTAAAGAACAAAGCTCGACTTGTTGTTCAGGGCTTTAGTCAACAGGAGAGGATTGATTTTACTGAAGTCTATGCTCCTGTGGCACGACTAGAGGCAATCAGAATTTTCCTTGCATTTGCGTCTTGGAAGAAATTCAAAGTGTATCAGATGGATGTAAAATCGGTGTTTCTTTATGGGAAGGTCAAAGAGGAGGTTTATGTCGGTCAGCCGCCGGGCTTTATTGACCCAATCCACAAAAACAAGGTCTACTTATTGGACAAAGCGCGGTATGGTTTACACCAGGCCCCGAGAGCCTGGTACGAGACTTTGTCTCAACACCTACTAGCCAACAGTTTCATACGTGGAAAAGTGGATGCCACTCTCTTCACTAAAGAGGTCGACGGACATCTTCTGATAGTTCAGATTTATGTGGACGATATAATCTTTGGGTCGACGAATGAAATTTTGTGTTAAAATTTCGAACAGGTGATGAAGCAAAAATTCGGAATGTCATCAATGGGGGAGATGAAATTCTTTCTGGGTCTACAAGTTGAACAACTACCTGAGGGAATTTGCATTCACCAGACGAAGTACGTTCATGATATTCTAGAGAAATTTGGGATGTCAAGTTCTACTCCAGCTGCTACCCCACTTGCAACAAATCATGGGATTCACCCAGATCTCACCGCAGACAGGGCTGATGAAACGTTCTGCCGTTCCATGATAGGTTCTTTGATGTACTTAACTGCTTCACGTCCTGATATCATGTACCCAACGTGCCTCGCAGTAAGATATCAATCTAACCCGAGAGCTTCGCATATGTTTATTGTGAAGAGGATATTACGCTACCTGAAAGGAACTCCTTCATTGGGGTTGTGGTATCCTAGAAAAGGCGACTTTACGCTCGAAGGGTATTCCGATTCGGATTTCGGATGCTGCAAAGTCAATTCAAAATCAACGACTGCAGGATGCCAGTTCTTTGAACCTAGATTGGTTACCTAGCAGTGTAAGAAACAAACATCTGTGGCGCTATCTACATGTGAAGCGGAGTATGTTTCTGGTAGCAGTTGCTGCTCTCAGATCCTGTGGATACAGCAACAGATGTGCGACTACGGTTTGCAGTTTCTTAACACACCTCTTTTTGTTGATAATGAGGCCGCTATAAATATAACAAAAAATCCAGTACATCACGCTAAAACTAAACATATAGAAATTCGTCATCACTTTATTCGCGATTGTTTCGAGAAAAAGTTGATACGAATTGAGAAAATCCACACTGACGAACAGAAAGCTGATTTACATACCAAAGCTTTTGATAAAAATCGGTTTAAATATTTGTTAAAACTGAATGGTATGAAGCTTCTTTCGGTGTCGGATGGCATAATTGGCGTTGATGAGAGTACTGTTGCGGATGAAGATGAGAAACAATCTGCAATGGTTTGTCGATTTTTTACTTGTTTTGGTATTTAGGGGGAGTAGATGGATGTATATAGTTTATTTTAAGAAAATACAAAAACAGTAAAAAATGCAAAAATACAAAAACATGATAAAATTTCAAAATCCAAAAACAATAGAAAACTGAAAAAGAGCTTGTGTAAAAAGGGAAAATGATAGTACTTTGGCTAGACAATTACTGTATGCTAAAGAATTGTAAAGATTAAATGAGTTAAACAGTCTCACTAATGATGTGTCGATAGGTTTTCGCACATTTAGTATATTTATTCGGGATATAAACCTAAAATTTCAAACTTGCGAAATTCGTGGGGAACACTACTTGGATATATAGGTAACCCCTGAAATCTCGTTTGAAAGGTCCCATATTCTGAGATACTAGGTCTTTATACTCAGTGATATCTGGGGTATTACTCCGGGACTTCTGCTGAATGGAAGTTCTGACCTAGTCCCCGAATAATATTTTCTGCAAATGCTTGAAACACAGCATCACCCTCAGCAAGCTGATGAAACAATAAAATTGATAGTCGCTGCTGTTGTAACTAAAAGATCCTCTAAAGGGGACACACCGATAAGTCGAAGCCGTCATCTCTCTGCGTATACGGAAGTATCGACCTGAGCTCTCACGGCCCTCGCATTTAACCCCTTACAGATATCATCTGTGGTATACTCACCTGTAAGACTGAATATCTGGGATTCTGGATACGGGAATATATTCAAGAGGTGGGACACATGAATGAGCTAAGTTCATAAGACATCTAAATCATATCCTGAGTAAATTGAAATTTGTGTGAGAATTTAAGATGGATCAGTATATCGACAATCGACATGAATTGTTTAAGTCTGTATATGAAATGAAGCTTAACGGTACTAGTAATTTGTCTGAAAAGCTGATATGATTCCCTGACACGCTCACCAAAAATAAGTTTGTAAATAGTTTAATTTCTTTGAATTTCTGCAATTTAAGTTTCTGTATTTCATTTCTTAGTTTAGAACACTTTATTAAAATCCAAAAAGATTTTATTTCTATTTTATTTTTGACAAACCAAAGTGGAGAGTTAATCATTGGATTCTCGAAGATTGAAGCAGATGCAAGAAAAGTTCTGAGCTGAAGAATGAGGAGAGCTTACTTTGATAGAGATTGGATTGCTTAGAAAGTTAAAACAAGTTCATTAATTTGAGACTTGTTATTTTCAGAAAATGTGAAAATTGTTGTTTTAAAATCAGTTTGATTCGTCAAAAGATCAACCAAGGTCATTAAGTTAAACTTGGTAGATTAATTGAGTAATCAGGGTCATTAACTTGGACCTGAATACTTGAGTGGATTTCTAAAGATTGAGTTTGTGATTTAATGTTGAAAAGATAGAATTGTAATGTTTGATGTTTGAGACACAGGTTTTGGATTTCATCATTCCCACGGAAGCTAAATGTCAAAGCTTGAACCAGATCAAGACCTCAGATTCTAGCATACTAAGAGGGGGAGTCTGTGAAAGGGGGAGTCTGGATCAACGATCAAAGGGAAGTCTGAAGACGGGGCTAGGACAAGATTTCTGAACCTGTGAAGATATAGTTGATATGATGAGAAGACAGAGTTGGAGAAAAGACCAAGACTGAAGACTCGGAGCTGAAGACTTCGTCAACATCCAAGGGGGAGTCTGTTGGTGCACGGAATGTCTGTTGACTACGTTTGCATTGAGTCTTAGGTCAAGATAGATTAGATTAGAGCTTGAAAGTCATAATTAGGGTTTAACTTGACTATTTCGCTTATATGTACATTTTAGTATAGGTTTCGCTTATAGGTCATTGTTAGGGTTTCGCTTATGAGGTTACAAGGGGTTTAGCTGATATGGACACATGGGGTTTCGCTCATAGGGCAGCCTTATGAGCAAAATCAGGCATACTATATACACCCTGATGTGTGAGTTCATTTGTAACTTGGAGCGAAACCTAGTTATATGCTTTGTAACGAAACTCTGTCAAAATCGATCTAGAAAGCATCAATATAGAAGGAATTGAAGAGGAAAAGCTGTGGTTACTTTGTGTACATTGATTCCGCCTTTATACGCAAAGATGAACGATCTCTACTGACTATTTAGGGTCACAAACGGTCCAACAAAACGATATATTAACTATTTTAAACTACGATTTACTATTAAGAGAAGTAACAATGCGATAAACGCAGAAATCACTACTAAACGATATGTTACTCCACGCTATCACATCGCATCGCATAGCAATTCGAAACACAGCTACTGGTATTGTTCTATGTGTGTGTTATTATGTGCTTTACTTGTGTGTGCCTCGTATATGTTTTGGGATGTTATTCGCCAATGCAATCGCAACTCAATCGCAACGCAATCTCATCGCAAACTCGAATCGCAGGTTTACTTTTATGCTTTTTATGTGTTATATTATTTGTGTAACTACTTGTTTAATGTTACCGCATCGCTTACTCGCAACTTGCTTAAACGCAACGCAACGCTAAACGTACGAAACGAAAGTCGGGAAACCAACTCGCACGAGTCGTCTGATCGAATGACCATACGATCGAATGATCATCCGACCAGATGACCATCCGATCGACTGGCCATCCGACCCATCGATCCACCGCCTTACTTCTCCCTCTCACCTATAAATACTCACCTGTCACATCAACTATTCACTGATGTGACAGCCCTATCCGACCCAACTCGCTCCAACTCGTTCTAAGGCACTTTTCGCTCGATTCCAAGCAATTCCGTAAGTATTTCACCCTAAATCTTGTACTTCCATCACCAACACACACTTTCTCATCATCTTCTCTACTGAAATCACTGCTTTTCACCATGAAATCACCGGATTTGAACAGCTTTAAGGTGACGTCATCTCGGTTTCTTATGAACACTGAAGTGTGACCTCGTCTCATTAAAGTTTGTCCAAATCTAAAGGATTTCAACACTGTTTTACATAAATCTCAACAAGTTTTCAACAATTATCAACTGTTTCAAACTTTTCTTCAACTTTGTTCACTTTTTACTCAAAACCGTTATAATCTGGACTCGTTCAGGCTCTCTACTCATTCTCTAGTAGAAAACTGGTCTGAGAACGGATTTCTACCGGAGAGTCGACCGATTCACGAGTTGAACATAAAACTCCGTTAAGAACAGTTAAGTCTGATCGAATGGGGTGATTCCCATCCGATCGGCTGAGCTGAACTTGGTGTGCGGTTTCCGTTGTTTGACACGTCGTTATACCGTCTCCGTCAAAACTCAAAACTTTTAACTTAGAAAATTTCACAAATTTTCAAAACATCAAATCGCCGATCGAATAGCCATCCAATCAGATGACCATCCGATCGAATGACTATTCGACGGATGACTCGCCCTTTTTCAATAAGTTTGCAAAACATCAAAGAATATCAGACTTTGAATCAAATAGCCATCCGATCGAATGGCCATCCATCCGAATGACCATCCGATCGAATAACTTGAACTATACTACAACGAAAACTTCAAAAGTCCAAACATTTTACAACACGATTCCTAATTGAATGACCAACCGTGCGAATGGTCATCCGTCCGGATGACCATCCGTTCGGATGGTCATCCGATCGACTCATCAACTGATCGCTCAACTCACCTAACAGACCGTTTACACGCTATTCAACGCTTACACTGTCGTTCTATGCTTAGGCTAATCTCCCACGCGCTCCCTTCAATCCAAGACTGTGTTTATTTACTAAACACATACTGTGAGTATACTCGAACCCTTTTTCGCTTTACGCACTATTGGGTGTTACATACGTTACCTATATCAAATCACATCGACACACAACACAAACACTTTCAAACGCTAACCGCTCTCGCATGTTATACGTGTTTCGATGAATGCTTGTATGTTATGTTTACACAGTGATTGTTGCTGACACCTTACCAACGATAGTACTATAGTTTGGACTCAGCACCTGTCGTGGACAGGGGTTGTTAAGGGTTTTACTTCACATGGTCACAATGGTGATAATGTGTTGCGCATTCTACATTCGCAGTCATGTCGGTTGCATATGTCATTGTCGATAGCTTACTTGCTTCACATTTCTACGTGTTACATGTTGGTTATGCGTAAACGCCTTCGCTATTCTATATGCTATCAAACTTTTGTACTCACCTTTACACTCTATGTATTGACTTTATTTTAACGTATGTGACAGGTGTCTAGGATGCTATGCTTTGCCGTGATGAATCAAATTAGGTGGTCTAGAAATCCACAAATAAAATCTGAGTTGTCAGAACAGTCTATTTGTCTTTGAGAACAATGTCTGTAATAACTGTTTATGCTTTATATATTATTGGTATGGGACTTTAACGTTAAATATATGGTAATTAATAGTTATTATGGATTCTCCTGGACAATCTGTTTCACTCATGCCACGCCCCAATGTTTTCGCCATTGGTTGGGGTGTGACACTGAACACCATCGTTGTCCCTGTCATAACCACAACCACAAAAACCACCTTCGATGACCACCACTGAAACCCTACACCAGCTTCTTCACGACCGAAACCACAATCAACCATGACCACCATCGTACGCCATCTCCACCACAACTGGCCACCACCATCATCACCAATCACATTCACCATAGCCTTACGACCGTCCATAAACCACCATTATCGCCCTCCCTCTCTCGTAAACTTTTTGCTGCCGCACCTAAACCCCTAAGTCCCTGTATTTTTGTTTCGTGTGTCTTGTTCATGAAGTTAATCTTTAAAACAATACACATGACACCTTCAAATCTATTAAATATAACCTTCGTGCCAATTTCCACTTTATCATCCAATTCGATAAAAGTCCGAATAGTCCATTTACTTGACAGCTAGTTTTGGTATGTTGGGGGATTAATGATCAGGTACCATAACAGAGGTGACGGTGTGCGATAGTGGTGGTTGTGTGAGACGGTGACGACAAGGAAACAATGGTTGGTGACACAGACGGTCCTTGGAATTATAAGAGAATGACATAAATGATCCTTTGAAAATGGAAGGGTATTTTAGTCGTTATACTGAGAATTAACAGAAACATTAACTAAGTCTGGTGTTAGTACCCAAAGGTGTTACAAAATTGAAACCATGAAACCTGAACCTGTTAAAAAAAGTTAGTGCCCAAAGGCGAAACTAGCAAACCATAGGGTCCATCTATGTAATTAACTTTTAGTTAAATATAGTATTATCACTATACAAATATATATCAAATAACTACAATGTATATGGAATAAAATACCTATATGTATAAAATAAGGATATATATATATATATATATATATATATATATATATATATATATATATATATATATATATATATATATATATATATATATATATATATTTAAAATTATAAAGGAAATTATGCTAGGTATACAATCGGGTAAACGGGTACACTTTATCGGGTAATCGGGTCGGGTAAACGGGTATTTCACCAAATCCCAAACCCGTGAAAAAATAAAAACTAGTCCCAAACCTGATAACCGACCCTAAACCCCTCCCAAATGAGTCAGGTTTCGGGTTTACCCATCGAGTTAGGGTTTGATTGCCATCCCTCGGAATTAGTAATGGCAATGGGTCGGGTATTGGTAATAGGGATGAGCATGGTACTCGTTCGGTACCGAACCGGTACCGGTACCAAAAGTACCAGTACCGAATATACCCGGTACGGTACGGATCAGTACATGTATTTTAGTGTAAAAACTGGTAAATACTGGTACCGAAATGTCAAAAGTCGGTACCGAAAATGTACCCGGTTCGGTAAATTCGGTACCGGTACCCGGTACCATTTGCTCATCCCTAATTGGTAATCTCATATCCATACCCGGTTGTAAAACGTGTCTTTTAACCGACCCGTTACACGTTGGGTAATTACGCGACAGGTATCGGGCATACTCGTGAATATCGGGTATACCCGTTAAATTTTTAAAAAATATCGATTGGGAGTTCCAAATACATTTCCTTTTTACTATTATAACTATTATGTAACTTTTATTTGTATAACAGCGATTATAAATAAAAATAATCATTACATACATATTACCTTTATCATAAATAAGTAACAACATTACAAGGTCTGTATCATTAAAATACATCTTTTTATCTATGTAATGTGTACTAAAGCAATTACACAAACCCATGGAAGTCAAAACCTACGAGGTAGTAATAATGGGGGTAAAGTTCTTGTACAAATAATCTTAACATACTAAACATACAAATTGAAGGAAAACTCAAAAAGACAAGGTGGCATTTTTGTAATTATCAATAACTATCAAAGTTACTCTACAAATACCTCTAAAAAAGCCTAACCACTCCCCCTACCCCCAAAAAAAACCTAACCCCCCCCCCAAAAAAAAAAAAAAAAAAACCCTAAAAAAAAACCTAACCCCCCCCCCACCCCACCCCACCCCCACCCAAGCTAAAATGCTAAAAACTAAACCCCCCAAAAAACCTAAAAAAAACTAAACCCCCCCCCCACCCACCACCCCCAAAAACCTAAAAAAACCTAACCCCACCCCCAAAAACCTAAAAAAACCTAACCCCCCCACCCCCAAAAACCTAAAAAAAACCTAACCCCCCCCCCACCCAAGCTAAAATGCTAAAAACTAAACCCCCAAAAAACCTAAAAAAATAAAAAAAAACACAAATTATTTTATTTTATTTTTTTAACATTTTTTATTAAAAAATCGCTACTTTTAGTAGCAGCAAAAAAAAAAAAATTTTTTTTTGTTTTTTTTTTGCTAACGAAATGTAGCGATTTTTTAATAAAAAATGTTAAAAAAAATTGTGTTTTTTTAGGTTTTTTGTTTGTAACTTTGATAGTTGGTGGTAATTACAAAAATGCCACCTTGTCTTTTTGGGTTTTCCTTCAATTTGTATGTTTAGTATGTTAAGATTATTTGTATTTGATCTTTTGCCGTAATAATGGTAGAAGCAACCATTAAAATACAAATGATGAAAGAAGTAACAGATAAAAGAGCAAGTAACAACGAAATAGGAAAAACTAAAAAAAGTCTTTATGCAAGGACATCTGTAAGGTAAACCTAAGGAAAAACTATGTCAATGATAACAAAAGGCAAAGTAAAGTATAGAAAACATTAAGTATAGCACAAAAACTAGGGTCCAAGATAAATCTATAACAAAATACATACATTCATGCGTTGCGGTCTGAAATGGAAAAAATTCCAACGGGTTTAGCTCTTACTAAAAGAAACGTTGCGGTAGAAGATGTAACATGTGTGCTATGTAATTTAGGTGAAGAATCAGCGGGCCATATATTCACGTCTTGTTATGCAGCCGCAATTATCTGGAAAAACGTTAGTTCGTGGTGTAAAGTGCCTAACATTTATGCCTTCTCGGTTAAGGACCTCCTAGATGTTCACTCGGGAATGCGGATTTCGGACACGAAAAAGGAAGTTCCGCATGGGCTGATCATTATTGGATGTTGGAGTCTATGAAGGGCTAGGAATAATTTCAAGTTTTCTAATAAGCCGATCAAGCTTGATTGGATTATGAGTGAGGTTAAGTCTTTGGGGTTCCTTTGGTATTCAACTAGATCAAAAAATAAGGATATTACGTGGGAAAATTGGTATAAATTTATAATAATGTAATGTGTTTTGTTGTTGTGGCCGGCCTGTTTCGGGTCGGTGGTTTCTAATGAAGTTTTCCTTTAAAAAAACAAAATAAGTACACTCTCCTAAACAAAAATTAAAGTATAAGAAACTATTGAATATTGTTAAACACTGAATAATAGAAAAGCAAAGGTAAGCCCAAGGCAAACTAAATTGTGGGAAAACTGAATTTAAGAACATTTTCTTTATAATAACTAACTCATGCAACTTTTAAACCTAATTCTAAACCTACACCTTTTGTCTTTAAACCCTTACCATTGAGAAAGGACACCTTTTTTCGAATAAATTAGTACCCTCTTGTTAGGACTATTGTTAAAATATTCAATAGTAGAAACAACAACACAACCACAAGAAAACTTCGATATGTGAAATAAAACCCACCAAACAAGAGTGTTTATAATCATCAAAAACATATCTTAAATTTATTGATACACAAATGATAAATTCGTCCTTAACATCTTTCATATACGTCAGGAGCTAGCCTCGGCTTTGGGTGTACCATCAAGGGCTCAACCTTTTGAAGGGTTAGCCCATAGGCTTCATCCATGTTTAGCTTTTCTGGCACTAACCCATTAGCCAATTCCCAGTCAAAGGTTTGGACCAATGTTGCAATAAGAAGCTGGACCATTCTCAACCCTAGGTTGATACCCACACAAATCCTTCGTCCAGCGCCAAATGGTATGACTCCAAAGTCGTTTCCTCGGACATCAACATCGGGCTTTTCTCCTCCAGGCATGAACCGTGTGGGTTGGAATTCAAGTGGGTCCATCCACATATTTGGGTCACGAGCAATGGCCCACACGTTAACAAGGAGCGTGGATCCCTTAGGAATGTAATACCCATCAATTTCACAACTCTCGGATGCAATTCTTGGCAAGGAGAGTGGTGTTGAAGGGTGGAGCCTAAAGGTCTCCTTTACAATTGCTTGGAGGAATGTTAGTTGGCCTAAGTCAGATTCGTTTACAAGTCGGTCTCGACCTACTACATTATCCATTTCTTCTTGGGCTTGTTTTAGTAGTTGTGGATGACGAATGAGTTCGGCTATTGCCCATTCCACTGTACTTGACGATGTATCTGTACCTGCAACGAACAAGTTCTAATAAATTTTTAGTTAGATATGCAGCAAGATTTTGTTGATAACCCATAATTAAAAATATTAATTTTAATATACATCTGTGTTGGAAAAATGGACCGGTCCGATTAATTAGCGCGACCGACCTAGTTATGACTCGTAAGAGTTACACCGCGGGCAACGAACTAAAATCCACTTAACTGGTTTAACTGGTAATTACAAACGATATGCGAAACGGATCATAATTATATGAGCAGGTTTATATTATTAATAATATAATTGTTTATCTTAATTAATAAACTTGTTGCGGGTATTAACTGAGAGACGGGTACATGGATTGGGTCAGACGGGTATACTCATCTCGCCACTTGTCGCACATTCACCCACCCTACGCCACTTATCGCACATGCACCCTTGCATTGCCACTTGTCACACATGCATGAAGTCCTAGCCACTTGTCGTGCATGCACTCTTGCATCGCCACTTGTCGCACATGCATGAAGTCCTAGCTAGTTGTCCAACTTCAATGTGCATGTCCGCCATTTGTCGCACATGCATGGATCTCCATATCCTATTTAAATGGAAGTGTGGTCTTGCATTTGGAGTTGAAGAACTTGCACAAAACTCTCTAAAAAAACCCCACAACCACCAACGCCGCCACCCCCAACTGCCGCCGCCGCCGTTGTCGGCCACTACCGCTGCCGCCGCCAGTACCGACGGCCACCACCGCTGCTACTCGGCCTACACTTGCGTTTCGTTTGTTCGTGTAACTAGCACGTATTCGTTGAACCTCGGTGTCTCAACTAGTTAGTTATTAACCAAGGTATATCTTTCTTATCGGTAGTTAGATATCCTTATCACTATGCTCGTTTTTGCATGTAACCGGATCCTGACAGGTTTCGTTTTTGTTGATCACTTGTTTATTTTTTCGCTGCGTTTTATTGATTAACTCGCTTAATTGATTGACTATTATTTATTGAACCGGATTTTAATAAATAAATTTTTAACTGATCACCCTTGAAACCATCAGTGGTATCAGAGCCTTGGTTACAACATACGAGTCGGTACAGGTCTTTTAACCAGAATTAGAACACAAACTTTAATTATTTTAAAGTTTCTAATCTAAATAATTTTAAGGGAAACTTTACTTTTGGTCAATATTTTATTTGTTTTGCTTGACCAAAAGATTGCCCGGTTTATTTGGTGATTGTTGTGGAATATGTAAATATGGCCCAACCGTTTTTTGTGGTTGTATATTTTATTCGGTTTTGATATCATGTTATTTTTGGCCACCTAGATGGTTCAAAGTTCTAATAGATAGGGTTCCTTCCTTTATTGTTTTCTTTAAATATTGTAATAAACCAAGACCCGGAGACAAAACCGAGGACGCTAAACAGGAGTCATGAGGTCGATGGGAGTTGCTCGAGATGACCAGATGCACTCAAGTCCATCCTTGTGGTTGTTTGTCTGTTGTGACATCGTGACCCGTTTGATCTTGCTATTAGGCTCTAGCAAGATCGAACGATTTTTTGGCCACATAGATTTACATATTTATCTTGCTATTGGGGTTGCTTTTATCTTATAATTTGTTATAACACAACCAACCTAAATACTAACATGATTTTAAAAGGAGTTTTAAAATATTGAAACAATCACATTAAAACAAGTTCTAAATTGTTTTTACAACTTGTTAAAATTTTGTTATAAAACAAAGTTTGTTTTTCTAAAACAAACAATAACCAATTCAGTTTTGCAAAATTAAACTAAATTTAATTTTCCAAAACTATTAACTTAATAGATTTCTATTAACTTAAAATTGGTTAAATAAGTCACGAAAAACTTATAGGTTATTTAAAACTAAGTGTCCTAAGAGATGAAAGGGTTCATCAAGTTGTCACGACTAATATATATACTAAAATTTGCTCTTACGACCCTATTTGGTAAATATTAAAAGTAACCCATAATTAAAATCAATAGTCTATGCCATCCTATCACAAGCTACACTTGGAACATAATGCAAACCATCAGTGTTTGGAGCCACAACACCGCACTTGATGTCTAGCTTATCCTTCCAAGGTGCAAGGGTATCGTTGACACATCCGGCCTTTCCACAAGTACCTTTTTTTAGGACGACTATTACTTTTTCTTTTCTCATCACATGCTCCAGCTGTCTCGAAAGTAAAAAGTCGGCATAGATGAGGCTAAGCGTATCAATGCATAGACAAGAGTTGTCTTAGCAGCCTCATACCCGAGAGTTGTGCAATTATCACAATTGACACTCATTGTCAGTCTGCCTAGTCATTTACTAAAGTGTATGCCACAACTGCCCTTTACTACTGACATATTCGGATTCTCATTCCTTCTTCTAATTACTGTTCATGGGTCATTAATTAAATAAGGAAATGTACATTGAAAATACTAATTAAGATCCTTTGCTTATATAACAGATGTCTAATGAAAATAACTCATTCGTTCTCAAGTCTATACTTGAAAAGGGAAAATTGAATAACACCAAATTTCTCGAATGGCACCGCAATCTGAGAATAGTTCTCAAGATGGCGAAAAACCTATATATCTTAGATGGCCTAGTCCCTACCGAGCCTGAAAGTAACACTACTATTGCTCGCAAGGCACTAGAAAAGCATAACGAGGATGCCGTTGGGGTAGCCTGCCTTATGCAAGCCACCATGTCTCCTAAACTTCAGAATAACATGGAAGATAAAGATGCTTATGACATGATCCAGCAACTGAAAGGCATGTTCCAGAAACAAGCTCGACACTAGCGATATGACACCATGAAACAACTTATAAGCTGTAAAATGCTGGAAGGATCATGTGTCAGTACTCATGTGCTTAAGATGAAAGGATACATTGACCAGATGAACAAACTTGGTTATCCCCTACAAGATGAAATGGCAGGGTACTTCATCTTGAACTCTCTCCCTAGCTCATATGACTAGTTCATTATGAACTATAATATGAATGCTTGGGTGAAGACTATGCTTGAGCTACATCGTATGCTTAAAACGGCCGAGATGAACATTACAAATAAAACCAACCAAGTTCTAATGGTCAAGTCTGGTGGTGTTAAGAAGCCCAATAACACGAAAAGAGATCATAAGAGCAAAGGCAAGAGAACGGTTGTTGTTGCTGCCAGAAATGCCACCAACAACAAGCATGTTGCAAAACCACACCCTCCTGAGGAGCGTCAGTGCTTTGAATGCAACCAAATTTGGGCACTGGAAAAGAAACTGTCCACAATATCTAGCCAACTGAAGGCAAACAAGGCCAATAACACTAGCACTTCTTCTGGTATTCTCATTTATGTTATTGAACTTTTCACTGTTTCCAGTAACACATGGGTATTTGATACCGGATGTGGTTACCACATCATTAAAATCTTGCAGGAGCTTGAAAAGTGGAAGAAACTGAAACAAGGCGACGTTGAACTCATAGTATGTGATGGAAAGAGAGTTCAAGTTCTGGCAACTGGAACATTTTGTTTTTCATGTCCTTTTGGCCTTGTAGTTACTTTCAATAACTGTTTGTTTGCACCTGGTTTAACTAGAAACATTATTTCGGTTTCTTCACTGTTTGAACAAGGATTCAAGTACGCTTTTAATGTGTTTCTATTTCTGCCTACTTGAATGATATCTTTTATTTTGAGGCTAAACCTCGAAATGGCATTTATGGGATTGATGTTCAAACAAGTAATAACATATATGATCTTTCAAAGCGTAACAAAGCCGGTATGAATGAAACATTCTTTTGGCATTGTAGACTTGGCCACATAAGTAAGGCACGCATGAAATGGCTCCAATCCGAGGAGATTCTTGAATCCACTAGACATGACTCATTTGATGATTGCGAATCTTGCTTAGTTGGCAAACTCACAAAGCACCCCTTCACCGGTGTTGGTGAATAAGCCAATGGTCTGCAAGGACTCATTCACACTGATGTATGTGGCCCTTTTAGAACCATGACTAGAAACCATGAAAGATACTTCGTTACTTTTATCGATGATTATAGTCAATATGCTTATGTCTATCTTATGAAGCATAAGCACAAAACTTTTGAAAAGTTCAAAGAGTTTCAAAACGAAGTAGAAAACCAGCTTTCTAGAAAGATAAAAGTACTTCGATCAGATCGAGGTGGCGAATACCTCAGCTTTGAGTTTCTTAATCATCTGAAAGAGTGTGTAATAATTTCAGAACCCACTCCACCTGGCACACCCCAACTTAATGGTGTGAATGAAAGAAGAAATTCAACTCTACTTAATATGGTTCGATCGATGATGTGTAGAACTAACTTGCCTCACTCCTTTTGGGGTCATGCTCTTATGACCGCTGCCCGCATTATCAATTTGGCTCAAACTAAAAAGGTAAATAAAACACCATATGAGATATGGCATGGGCGTAAACCCGATTTGGAATACCTTAAAGTATGAGGATGTGATGCATACATTACAAGTGATTCTGATGATAAGCTTGATCCTCGAGGCGAAAAGGTTGTTTTCATGAGATACTATAAAAGAAGCGGATATTATTTCTACCACCCTGATGCAAATGTTATTTCCATCAAAAGGAAGGGACACTTTCTCGAGGAAGAACTTCTTAATCGAGGAACTAGAAATAATGTGGTTGATCTTGAAGAAATTCGATAACCACAAACAACCGCTAATGAAGTCGGACCGTCTGATCAACAAGTAGTTGTTGTCAATGAATCAGACATAAACACAAGCATTCACAGAAGTAGTAGAATTCGCAAAGAACCTGATAGATACCTATGGCATCTAAATGGTCCCGAAGTCTTATTAGTAGCTGAGTCCAGTGACGAACCTGCTAACTACAAATCTGCAATCTTAGATCCGGAATCTGAGAAATGGCAAGAAGCCATGAACGTCGAGATGCAATCTATGCGTGACAATAAAGTATGGGACTTGGTTGAGCTACCCCCCGAATCTCAGGCAGTAGGGAGCAAATGGATTTTCAAGAGAAAACCCGATATGCATGGAAATGTACACACCTATAAAGCACGACTAGTTGCGAAGGGTTTCACTCAAACTCAGGGTATTGACTATGATGAGATTTTCTCGCCCGTTGCTATGATTAAATCAATCAGGATATTGCTTGCCATAGCTGCATACTATGATTACGAAATATGGCAAATGGATTTCAAAACCGTTTTTCTTAATGGATATCTCTCTGAAGATGTCTATATGGTTCAGCCTGAAGGTTTTGTCGATCCTAAATATCAAACTAAGGTGTGCAAACTAAATAAGTCCATTTATGGACTCAAGCAAGTATCTCGTAGCTGGAATCTTTATTTTGACTAGAAGATCAAAGAGTTTGGTTTTGTCAAGAATGAAGATGAGCCTTGTGTTTACAGAAAGGCTAATGGGAGCACTATATCATTCTTCATCTTTTATGTGGATGATATACTAATCATTGGAAATAACATCCCTATGCTTAACGAAGTTAAACACTATTTGGGATCTTGCTTCGCAATGAAAGATCTTGGAGAAGTTGCTTACATTCTGGGAATCAAGATCTATAGGGATAGATCTAAGCGGCTTCTAGGGCTAAGTCAAAGTACGTGCATAGACAAAATGATGACACGCTTTAAGATGGAAAACTCCAAGAAAGGAGGTGTTCCTATGACTAAAGGAATCATGATGAACAAATCGCAATGTCCTTAAACGGACATTGAAATTAAGCAAACGGAAGCAGTTCCATATGCCTCAGCGATTGGTTATATCATGTATGATATGTTATGTACTAGACCTGACATCACGTATGCTTTAAGCATGACCAGTCGTTTTCAGCAAAGTCCTGGCATTGCCCATTGGACTGCAGTTAAATTTTTCAGTTAAATCTTATTACACATGGGTAATTTAGTCTTTTTACTTATTTAAAAGAGAAAACTTGTAATTTATTCCTTAAAAAATATTTCAAAAAATTATATTACACCAATTTCCTTTTTTTCTTCCTTCCACTCATCAAATCACTCAAATTCCTCTCGTTCACTCTTTCACAGTTTCTTTTCTCATCAATTCACCTGCAAAAATTTTCATATATTTCACAAGATATGTTTCACTCCCTCAAAAAATCTCTAAAAACCCTATTTTTTGTTGATACATAACCAATTTCCCCAAATTTCTCCCAATTTATTCTTCAGTTTTGCTGATTTGATTTGTGTTCACAAAATTAGTGTTTGATTTGTTGTAGATTTACGCGTATGGAGACGATTTTGATACTCTGTTCTTCATTTTTGCTGACAATTTCACGAAATCGTTGAATTAGGGCTGGGATTTTACTTCTCTGATCTTTTTTTTTCTGCTCTGTTCTTCGTTTGGCTCACAAATTTCACGAAATTGTTTGATTTGTTATAGATTTACGCATATGGAGACGGTGTTGTTTATGGTTTAGGTGTAGTGGGTTGAGATCTTTGTTAGAGATAGGGTTTCGGTTATATATGTTTATAACTTCAAATTGAATGAAAAATTTGTGTTTATGGTGATTAAAGGGTTTCGTTACTTAAATGGTGTCTTTAAGTTTTAAAGAAATAAAGTTGTTTTGATTCTGATTGAATCAATTTTCTATGTTCTTAAGTGATCTCTTTCAATAATCATTTTTCTATGTTGTGTTCAAGTACTCATGGAAAGATGATGTCGAATGAATTTTGGGGTCAACGATGTAAAGAGCATGAATACCAGTTCAATGTACTCGTCGCTTCCTGTTATCCTTGTGGACAATGATCTTATGCATTGTTGTGTGTAGTTCTTTGCTTACACACCTGGTTTTAACTGATACTCTCAACTCCTTCCATAGAGATTGTGGCCCGCATGCTTACACACATGGTTTATGTTACAGACTGATCGCCATCTTCACCGCTTGTGGACTGACTCGGTCATCAGTCTTCTTCAATGGTTTTGTAGGAGCAGCCTGTATCTCTTTACACACCTTTTCTAAAATGATCAGAAAATCGCGCACAACTGAAAACAATCTCAGCCCTTCATCTTTCCCAGCGTTTCCATGAAAGTAATCCACTGTACTTTTCACAAGACCCATTATCCTCTTCTCTTCTTCAACCATCCATGAAATCCCCTTCTCAGCAGTCTCCACAAAAGTCAGATAAAATAAGCCAAAATTCATCAGGCTCCGCATCTTCCGATTGCTCTTCCAAATTCTTCATATCCGTGTTTAACGATGATGTAATGTACAGAGGAGGGGGACAAATTGATAACTAATTTCTTTAGCTGATATATATAATATTTTTTTTGAAATAGTTTTTAAAGAATAAATTACAAGTTTTGTCCTTTAAATAAGTAAAAAGACTAGATTACCTATGTGTAATAAGATTTAACAGAAAAATTTAACTAGGTTTGGCTTAAAGGATGTAACGTGCAACAAAATTCTCTATAAAGGGCAAAACCTGTCAAAATTCATTGAAAAGGACACCGCCTGCAAAATGGTATATAGATAAAGTACAAAACTTGTAATTTTTCCTTTTTTAATAAAAAATATTTAAAAAAAAAAACTTTTTTTGTGTTTTTTAGCTATTTTTAGGTATTTTTGGTTGTGTTCACATTGGTTCTCGCGGTTCTCGCAATAAAGGGTGGTTCCTAACGGATCTTTCTCCTATATATATATATATATATATATATATATATATATATATATATATATATATATATATATATAAAACTCTCTCTCTCTCTCTCTTTACTCCCTTTTCTCTCTCCACCACTACCACCTCCAACCAACACCACCATTAACCCACTTCCAACCTACCACCACCACCTGCAACCCACCACCACCATCAACTCTCTCTCTCTCTCTCTCTCTCTCTATATATATATATATATATATATATATATATATATATATATATATATATAGAGGCCGGTTATCATACAAATACACTAATCGTATATTATATACTACATTCTAGGCCGTCAGATCATCTCATTTATACCGCGTGTTTAAGTATTAAATTAATAAAATTAAAATTAATAAAAGAAACCGCCAAGGTTAAAATCGTCCATTGCGAGATCAAAACCCTGATAATCAGCACACAATAACTCACAATCATACCGTAAACCCAAAATCAACATTGAATTCTCCTTCTCCAAAAGTCCCCTGCTAGTCTCCATTACGATTTCAACTAGGATTTATGAATATTGAGAAACGAAGCAAAGCAAACAACGACAGACCACAAGCAAAGAAGATGAATCCAGGTATCGATTGACATTTGCGATTTTATAGTGGAATATACAGGGGCTTTAAAAGTCAAATGCGATTTTGTTTGTTTATTAACCTTTTAACTGAAACGTATAATTTTATAAGATTACATATTGTTCACAACTACAATTTTGCTAGGGTTTATGACTGGTATGGTTATTTATTAGGTTTTGCATTTTTTTGTAGTTTTCTTAGTTATACCTGATAGATGTGCGATATCATATAGGGTTTTGTGGGGGGTTTTATATGACATTTGCGATTTCATATGATAAAATATTGTTTGTTGAATGTTTTTTGTTTTAGGTTAGATTGAACATGCGAATTGATAAAAAGCACATGCGATTTCATATGATGTTAGTTTTAGTGTTTATGATTAAAATTATACATGCGATTTTATGTTTTTCAGATCCTTAAAGCACGCCATTTATAATAGATTGGCTAGATTTGGTAATGCTTAAATAACACATGCGACTTGATAACTCATTCATGCGAATTGATGCCTAACACATGGAAATTAATAACTATTCCATGCGATTTTGTAGAAATAGAATCTGATAATGACTTTGAAGGACCAATATCAACTCTGATAAAAATTAACAAGAATAGAAAGAGAAGGGTAGTTGAAGAAAGTTCTAAAGATGATGACTTTGTTAAGCCACCCCCAAAAAAGAAAAAAAGATGAGAGGAAATCAAAGATACAGACAAAAAAACATTCAAAAAAGGTGGAACAACCTAAAACAGAACATAGGGAATTCTTCAAATACAGCAACGAAGCAATACTGCTGAGATGCCAACCTAACTCATACATGGATACTGTGAAGAAATTTTCAAAAAAAAAAAAAAAAAAAAAAAACAGGTTGAAGAGGTAAGGAATATGGGATTTGGTGTTATTCTAGATATCAATATCAACCATATTTCGACACGATTGGCATATTGGCTAGCCAAAAACTTTGATGAGAAGATCGATAAGCTAAACGTAGGAAAAAACCAAATAAAAATAACATCGGACACAGTTTACGAGGTATTTGGAATACCAAAGGGTCCAAAGAAGGTTGAAATAGTAGCCGATAAGAGAAAAGTCAAAAAGCAGGAGAAAATTGAAAAAAGTCAAGAATCGGGAAATGCTGTCAGCGATACATTCATCCGCCAGTGGGGGGAAAACACGAGAATTACCCATGGCTTAATTACAAATACAATGGAAAATCAAAGAGACGGGGGGGGGGGCCTGTTTAAATTAAATTTCCTTGTATACTGGATGACCTTCTTTGTAGAGGTTACAAAGGCAACACTTGCAAATGATAGATGTTTGCTTGGTGTAGAAGATGTTGAGGAAATACAGAATCTAGATTGGTGCTCATATCTACTCGACACCTTGCGTCGTACACGAGTGGGCTGGAAGAACTATAAAATACAGTTCGTGGGACCTGTTGCCTTTCTTACGGTATACATTACTACATTTAATAACATATTTGAAATACTAGTTTGTTTTGTTATATAATTAAATGATCTTGCGATTTATACAGCTTCTATACACGCATGAGTACAACAAAAGGCTTAACCTATTTGAGAAAGCCGTGGAGATACCAGTTATTCGTTATATCACATCTTCGGAGATTGATAAAGTCGAAGATCATATTTTGGATAACAGACCTCTATGGATATCAAGTGAGAGTGAAAAAGAAGAAGAAAATGAAGAAGAAAATGAAGAAAAAAAATGAAGAAGAAGAGGGTCCTTCAACGGAGGATTATACACTACGACCACCGGTTGACACCACAATAAGCTACAAAAGAAGGACTCCGCGTGCAGTACAAAACAAAGAAACCGGGGAAGAGCCAAAAGATAACGAGAACATTGATGATTTCATGGATTTCAGTTTTGAAATCCATGAAATGTCACAGTTGAACCTTGAGTTTGGAGTTGGAACACAGACACAGAAAATGATGGATTATTGCAACACTCCTGCTCAACTTTCACCATCGGTATTATACGACACAGCCCACGAATGAGAACTAGAGGCTTCGAGAGCCAACAAAAAGGTAAGCGCAAAAAAATATTAATTTAACTTAATCAATTATATTTAACTTCTGGATTGATAGTATCTTAACTCGAAAAATATTACAGAATCTGTTGAAAAAAATGAAAGAAAATGTCAAAAAATACCTTAAAATGGTTCAAGATGTTCAAGTGATGAACAACTTAGTTTCAGAAGCAAAAACTGTGTTTTTGGGATCCGGAGATTATGAAGGCTTGTAAGGAGTGGGATGAGACGCTTCAGAATAATCCCATTTGTGTGCCGCCTGATTCGGTTCAAGAGCATGAAACTGCAGCCTTTCCTGTTCATCAAGAACCTGAAAATCCAGCTTCTGAAGTTCATCATGAAGTTACTACAAACGAAGAAGGTAAAGAGGATGAAGAAGCTCAAAAAGTAATATCCAATGTTTTGATACAAATGGCATCAGAAGGTAAAACATGCGAACTCAATATTAACACATGCGAAATCATGTAAAAAATCACTAAATTTTATGCACATGCGAAACCTATAAAAACACATGCGATTCTGTCAAAACACTTCAAATTTGATTTCGCACACGATGTCATGTATACCCCTGCGATTTTGATTCTACTGTATTAAATTAAATAATTTGTATCTATAGGTATACTGCAACCAGATGATGGAGGAGTCACATACACCCTTATTGCAAACATTCAAACTGTGGAACCGGGTGTATACGCTTACCAAACACCTGCCAAAGGTGAGAAAGCACTTTATGTTAGGAAAAAAAATTAAAAATCACAAATTATTGTATTTCTTAAATTACTCTGGCATGCAGAAACTGGTGAAAACGAAACTGTTATCGAAGAAACAGTGAACTTGGCAGAATCTACACAAAACATTCAACAAAAAGTTCAAGAAAAAGTGCCAGAAAAAGACCCTCAACAACCCGATACGGAAATTGAAGTTGAGAAGGAAAAGGAAGTTGAATGCCCTCAGGTAACGACTGAGGAATTGCATTCAGTTGAGTTGGTTTTGAGCCTGGGACCCCTCTTGGAAGAAGATAAAGAAAAAAAACAAACTAAGGGGAGAAAAAACTCAAAGCCAAAGCAAGTTCCAAAACAAGTTATGCCAAAAGGGTTAAATGAACTGCTTTATAAGACAACAGAACAAGCCAAAATCCGAGCTGAGAAAAGATGTGCAGAGCTTGGAGACAAATTTTGTTCCCCTTACTGCAACAGAGTGGTAAACATGCACGAAGCACTATTGACTCAAGAATTATGTGTGATTCGGTATACATTTGCTACATTTGCAGGCATACAGTAAGTAAAAATACTTATATCAACTAACAACATCTAAAAAATATACACACAACAAATACTAATTATTTATTTTATGACTGGCAGAGAAGAATTTTACCGATCAAAAACTGAGGTTGCCACATTCAAAGCTATATTTGAAAGCTTCTACAGGGGTCAATATGTAGCATCGAACGGAATAGATGCATTTGTGGATGTTCTAAACCTTGAAGAGAAGATGAGGGATAGAAAATCATCACCATACAGACTCTTCTTGTTTAGCATAATGATGGTATGTTTTCATATAGATTTTGGCATTTTAAATTATAACAGTAAATGTATGTTCAATGATTTCGCACACTAATTGTATCTAAATCGCATGTAATATAGAAGAAAGTTTTCCTGTGAAACAAAATTTCTCATACTGTTGAAATTTCGCATGTGGTATATATACTATTCACATGTGAAAAAAATACATTGTTTGCATGACTTTGATTCTAATTACATAACATACATCCAGATATCTTTTACGATGAGGAGAAATACACAGACAACCAATGACTAAAAATATTTGCCTCAAATTTTGAAGACATATTACTGAGATATGAGGTAAAAAAACTTGATTCGGTTGACCTGGTGTTTATTCCGGTACTTCAAGGTGACCACTTCTATGTCTTGTGCTTCAACTTAAAATCCGGCAAAATTGAGCTGATTGACAATTCAGCAGCTGAACAAGAGTTTAAGGATAGATACAAGGGGCTTCCAGACACACTGGTAATAGAAAAACTTATTCATATACATGTTATGTTTTATGTAAAAAGCTACTAACACAATGTTGCTATGTTATAGAGAAGGGTATTGGTTTTATACCTAGAAAAGGCTTTAAAACCAACACCGGCTATAAAAGAACTTGCAAGCTCAGTTATAGAAAGAAAAGAAATGGATTGGAGGACGAAGAATAACGGCGTAGACTGTGGAGTGTTTACGATGCGTCACATGGAAACGTACAAAGGAGACCAAAAACCATGGGTGACTGGATTTGTGAAAGAAGATGAAGTAAACAACAGACAGAATTCACAACTTCATCTCCTAAGGCACAAATATCTCAGTAAAATCATTCTACCAGAACAGAATATGCATCGTCAAGAAATAATTAAAAAGGCAAATGCTTTCGATAAAAGGCCAGACAAAGAGAGGTATATGAAAGATTTGGATAAGATAATCCCAGATAGGATGAGTAGATATTTTGGAAAGCCAAAGTAAACTTCATTGATGATGGATTTATGTTACATATTTAAACTTGTTAGTGTTTTTAATTTCGCATATATTGGTGTTTTTAATTTCGCATTTGTGTTTTTTATTTCTCATATATTATGTTTGAAATCGCATGTTTGACATTGAATTATTAAAATTTGCGAAATACAAGTCCATTACATAACACAACATGCGAATTTATTGGAACATGCACCAAAAATAAACAAAAGTTCATTCAAAAGATGAAAGAAACTCCATTTTCATCTTCATCGAGCATCTTAATACAATTATTGCATCAGCCAACTCTTTCAACTGTTTCTCATCCCTCTCACCCAAATCCACCATAAAGATAACAGCAATTTCTTTAAGACTACTCACTTGCATCTGAGATAGCAAGTTCAGAATTTCTTGTCTTCTCTTCATGTTTTCTGTTACATGAGAAATGTTGGCCTCCAACATCTCTTGACATGATTGATCCTCTTGAATTTGTTGCTGAATCCTTTTCCTCAAAGCCTGCTTGATACTTGGTTCAGAAGAAGAGGATGTTGGTAGATCTGCCATTTTTTAATAGGATGTTTGCAGTAGTGATAAAAACATAAAATATATAATAAAAGAAAAATTATTGATATGAATTATTGAAATCAATTATTGAACTGAATTATTTGATTTCATTTATTGAAACACACTGTGCGAAAATAAAAATAATTATTAATAAAGAGTGCGAAATAAATAGCTACAGTTGATAAATACCTTAAGGTTTGCGAAGTCTCGAATTTAAACATGCGAAATTATATATTAAACTTCATTGTGTGCGAAATGTCTATTTTAAAACATGCGAAATTATACAACGGATCCATTCTTAACTACCTGGATTATGTTAAAACATCACATGCGATATATCAAAACAACACATGCGATATAGTAACCCAATAAGTAAAACCAGAAACAACTTATCTTCAACCCTCATTACAATCTAATAAAATAAAAAAAGCTTCAAATCAAATAAAACCCAGAGCTTAACCTAATAAAACTATTGAAGAATCCTAAATGACGAATCAAGCATTTTCAGAAATCGCGGTTCTGTGAGGAATCAATTAAAAACCCTACAAATCGAATTGATACGAAGAATACTTAAATGGGACGGTTACGAAACGAACTCCATATCTGCTTATAGTTGATGGAATTCCATGATTAGCCCTCAGATGTTGGAATAGAATGTCTGATATACCCTTATTTACTTAAATTGAATCAGGACACGTGTATGGCTGTGGGTAGCGCGTACATAATGTACGATAAGGAGATTTGTACCATACTCTTTACCTATATATATATATATATATATATATAGAAAAATTATATCGTACATTACGGCTTAACGTACTTCACGTACAACAATGTGCGTGATTTGTTCTATAACATGCGTGATTAGTGTTTTCAATATGCGTGATTATTGTGTTTCAACATGCGTGATTTTGGATTTTTGAATTATAACGTGCGTGATTTTAAAATGAACGTGCGTAATTACCTTTCGTACGTGATGTACGTTAAGCCATAATGTACGTTAACCTTCCTCTCTCTCTCTATATATATATATATATATATATATATATAGAAAGTATAATGTACTTCAAGGCTTAACCTACATTAACATACATGACAAAAAATATAACGTGCGTTATTATCATAGAACGTGCGTGATTATAATCTCATGCGTGATTATGTGGTCCCATGCGTGATTATGTGGTCCCATGCGTGATTATACCCCTGATCCAACGGTTACCATTGTCTCCTACGTGATGTATGATAAGGCTTTTTGTATGTTAACCTTACTCTATATATATATATATATATATATATATATATATGTATATATATATCACCCTCATCTACCACCTCCATCAACACACCACCTAAAATCCAAATCAACACCTCAAAAAATCCCCAAAACCAAAAAAACCCAAAAAAAACCAATTCCGACCATCAAGTCTCCAGCCACCACCACCTCCACCGTCGTAAATACACTGAGCCCCAACTGGAATTGGTGTCATTGTGGCAGATACATTTACAAAGAAAAATATACCAATGAAATTCATTTTTGTTCACTTGTTTATGCTTCGAATTTGTTGGATCTACTGAAATTCATTGATTTTGAGTTCGAAATTAACAGTTACGGTTACTGCTTTTAGTGATTTGAACTTATGTGCAAAACATAGTGACTGATTTTGATAAGTATGTTTAGACGATTTAGATGTTAAACGTTAATTGCATGCCTGATGATCATATGAACTTCTATCATCTTTTAAATTGTTAGAGAGATAAGAGAGAAAGAGAGGGGAGTTTTCAGATTAGAGAGAGAGAAGAAAGAGAGTTTATATATTTTTTATTTTTAAGTTTGGTCCAAAATAGTTCTTGAATAAATTTTCTTTACAAAATAGCTCCTGAAAAGATGAAATAACAAGAATGCCCTATACTTAACCAAAAAATCTAACTGGGTTTGACCTAAAGGATAGAACGTGCAAGATTTTGGAAAATTAAATATAGAACTTGTCAGCTTTTGCCCTAAAAGATACCGCCTGCAAAATGATGTAAAGATAGAGGACAAAACTTGTAATTTACTCATTTTTATATGTAATACGTTTCGGTCTTATTTCTTCGCATTAACACACTGCAATATCAGTGTTGGTGGTCGCTAGCGATGGTGTGGCATTGATGTTATTTGACCTAGTTTTGCGCTCCTGCCGCAACGTGAGGGTGCTTAATTCTTTTTTTTATTTTTTTTATAAAACGGAATGATTAAAGTACAAATATGAAATACACTACTACAAAAATTATTTCTTTGAGCGTTCAAAACATTGATTTTGAGCAGTATTCAGTAGATTTAGGAATGCCCAAACAATAGTGGCTGGAAAAAAACAAAGGACTCATTTTGAGCGTTTATTAACTCGCCCATATTGTACATAAAACCCCTAAAAAGAGCCCTAAGAAGCCTGCTCAAAACTGCCCAAAATAACATGGAAACGCCCAAAAATACCTTCCATATATCCCAAACATGTTTGATAGCGGACATACCTTACAAAAATTGTTCAAACACGATACTATTTCTTGGTGGTATCATTAAACACTTCTCTGAAAAACAGAGTCATGATGTTCTTAACCAACTCATCGATTTCCGCTTCAGTGGCATCTCTTGTGTCGTTCCAAATCTGAAAAAAACAAGTAAACAAAATGAGATTGATTCAAACATGTAGAATTGATTCAAAATATGTAAATTAAATACAACACTTACCTTTTTCAGAAAATCATATTGCTTTTCGAGAAAAAAGTTGAACATGTTTCTTATTACCAAATATCCACACTCCCAAGAGCCATGTTGTTGCATACACTACATTGAATCAAACGAAAATGCATTAATAAAATAATCTTTTAATTTTATAAAATACAAAATATATATGGATAACATACCTTTGCCATCTTCCATGTAAATTGACTTCCAAAGGTAGTTTCAATTGCTTTTGTTAGAGGATAATGATTTTTATTCTTTTCGGCTCTAATCCACACTGAATCCAAAATCCAACCTTTCCGGTCCGAAGGGGACACAATAAACAACACCCAATGACCACTTCAAAAATGTAATTAAGCTATAGTCATTATAAAAGATCAATAATAAAATTAAAAAAATAAATATAACACGTTAAAATACAATAATATACATTACCCATAGAAAAATGGAGCGAGAAAATATTTTTGTCCTTGTGAAGTTTGTAGACCTCGACTAAGTGTTCTTTAACACTTGCTAGATTTTTCTCACATTCTTTCCCAGTGATGTATTAGGTATTGAAGTAGGCAACACGAGTTTTTCCTTTTGCGTTCTCTTTTTTTGATCGCATGTGATTATATAAAAACCTAATCTCAAGAAAATAAACAAAATAATACTTAACCATATTTAAAAATAAAATATAGATGTCAGAGATGATGATGATTATAATATAACTTACATTTGACACCAATGTATGAAGCTGGCATCAAGCAATCCGTTTGCTAAAAACTGCAACACCCCCTCATATTCGACGTAGTCATATGAGTGACTGGAATCAGTAGTGGGATACATCCCAGTAGGACACTTAAGTTGAATGCTCATCTCGCCGCCATAATGTTTTCTTAATCGTTCGGCCAATGATTTTATACTTTTAGGGCGCAAATGTTCGATATTCCACAAGGCCTTTTGTATTCTTTTTTGTTGCTTTGACATCGTTGAAGCTTGAGTTTGTTTAACAGGTTCCGAAAACTACATTATTTACAAACAAATTTTCATAAAAATGGTAGTTACATATACGCACACAAACATATATAGCGTATTTGAGTTTTCGATTACCATCATATCCAGTTCTTCTGATCCGTCAACGTCATGTTCAGTTGAAACATCATGCGGGCCAAATAGAAACTACATAATTATAAACATACTATTAGTTGATTGATTTTATTACCTCATCAATCTAAATGTTAATACATGATTACCTCATCGCTAACATTTTCGACCATTGTCATATCAATTTGATGATTTTCATGAATTTGATATTGTTTAGTGATATCCTCAAACTATAAAAGCAAATGAAATTGTTATCATATAAAACAAAAATAATCTACATAATATACTACCCGAACGCGAGTAACCCGACCCGAGACCCAAACAAGACTCCTAACCTCTGGTGAATAACATGTGTTTTCATGAGCTGGTTGTATCATGGTTGGAATATGATGAGCTGCCTCTATGTTTGAAAGCTACAATTTAACAAACATATTAGAAGGTAAGAGTAAAAGAAAGTAATATATAATTCATACATTAAACAACCTTTATTGAAGAAAGTGGCCACTGAATGAAATGACCGATGGCATCACCATAATCTTCAAGTTCCTCGTAGCAGGAAAGTTCAGGAAGCGACGTTTTCTTGTATTCGGGATATATTTCAATTACTTCGATTTTCACATAACCATCAGCCATTGGCCCGTTATGTATAATCCTTGTCGAATTAGGATGAAGATATGCTGTACCAACTATTTTTTCTCTTTTGGAAGGATGTGTGTATAACAACTCACAAAAGGTGGGTTCCTACAAAACAATTTTACATTTTTAAAACAAATATTATATATATAACAATTGGTACATTATTATTGTACAAATATAATTAGCTCAATAGATGGGTATTCATTATTAGATCCACCCGACGCATCACTCGCACAACCTGTAGGGACATTATTTTGACTAGTAGGCACGTTATTTTGACTATCTTGTCTCCCACCTTGAAACAAACCTCCCCGAACCTTCGTGTGTCCTATAATCAAGATATATTTAGAAAATTAATTATATTGTACATCAAATACATAATTTAATAAACCATTCTTTTTTATATTGATGCGGAGGCTTAACGGTTTTACGCCATCCCGTGAGTTGGTATAAATTCAAGTTCACCTACGTTTTACGTCATGAGAGTTACTTGATACTTGATAGACACACATACTACTACAAGTGAATTCCTACACTTCATATGAAATTACCTATGATACTTGAAACCGTACGCAACCGACCTCCACGCTCACGTACTAATAACTTGGTTAGTGGATCCTCTTTCCCAGAAAAATAACTTCCATCATCAATCATTTTTTTTCTCGAAATTGGCCTATAAAATATATATAAACTGTTAAAACATTTTATTATAATATATATATATTATTAGATAAACATACATAACTTACTAGTTTGATTGATTGAGCTCGTGTGCCTTCAGATAGTGAGTATATATTAGTCTTTCGGTTTCTTTTAGCTCTACTCACTGTATACCTTTTCGAGCGTAAATCTTGGATACTTGGAAAATAATAGTTTTAGTCTTGGTATAATTGGAAAATACCACAATACTTTGGCCGGTGGTCCATTTTTCGTAACATCATTATGATATTCACCAGTTTTACTTTTTCTCTTGTACCTAGATTCGTCACATACAACACATTTATGACTGCTCTCATACTCATTTCTATACAAGATGCAATCATTCGGGCATGCATGTATTCTTTCCACTTCCAATCCCATTGGATTCATCATTTTTTTGGCTTGGTAAAATGAAATTGGTAACTCGTTATCTTTCGGAAGTATGTCATGCAAAACAACTAATAGATCTGTGAAACTTGTATCGCTCCATCTGTTTTTTGCTTTCAAGTTAAATAACTTCAACACAGCTTCAAGTTTTGAAATCTCACAATCGCTGTATAATGGTTTTTGTGCATCTTCAATTAGATGTTGTAATTTTATATAATCATCATCGTCGATATCATTCTCTAAATCCTTAAACATGTCATCTAATTTTTTATCATTTAAAGTGTCATCAGTTAAGTCGTCACCATTTAAATCGTCATCATTTAAATCATCAACGTTTAAATTGCCATCATATAAGCGATCTTCATTGTCTATATTAGTCGATGTTGTGGCACCATTGATCCGTGATTCCCCATGCTTTGACCAACAAGTGTAATTAGGCATAAAACCATTTGCAAGCAAATGATACTCTATATCACGAATATTTCAGAATTTTTGAAAAGTTTTACAACTCATACAAGGACACCAAATCTCTTTGGAGCCAACATTCCTCCGATTAGCTTCAGCAACCTTAAGAAAAGTAGAAACGCCTTTCGTATATATTTCGGAAGTACGCACGACGCTACTATTGAACATCCAATATTCTCTACCTTCCATCTGAAAAATTAAAATAATCAAATAAGTGATATGCAATTAAGTATGCAATTAGGCGGTGGATCCTAACCCACTTTTTAAATAATCTATCCCACATGTATATATTTTAACGTGAAAACTATTTAAGAAAAAATTGGCAGCGTTTCCCCTCAACTCCCCAAGTATGCGGATAAACCACAAACCCGAAGGAGTAGGGGAAATACTGCCAATTTTTTCTTAAAAAGTTAACAAGTTAAAATACATACACATCCTAATGAGATAGAATATTTAAAAAGCAGTCCCAAATGGGGACAATCCAAAATTTATCTCTATTAGATAAATATTGGACGGGTATACTATAAAGGGTTATCTTCAATGCACACGTATCATACATATCTATATTAGAAATATTATACACAAAATGTAAAACTAATATTTCTTTTATTATACACAGATATTTAAATAAAAATAGAATATATTATTGATAAAACCAAAATTACATACCTTTAAGTCTTGATAGAATATTGAAGAGAAATGTTTCGAAGTATACGTACAATTTTTATCTTCAAATTAATAGTAACATATAATCAATTAGTGATCATAAAAGAATTCAAGAATGAGTAAATATATAAACGATAATATGATGAAACTCTATATACCTTTGTTAACGAAATCATTGAATTGAATGAACAATAGAATTAAATCAATAAGTTGAAAGAATCAAAGAAAGAAATTGATGGTAAAGCTTTGATGGAGAGGAATCATTAATCGAGAGAGAGATGCATGAATTGAAGTAACTACTTTGAATTTATTAGGGTTTTTTCTATTTATATAACATGCTTTTTTTGAGCCACATTAATTTTCGCCCAAAAAATCTGTTATTTTTGGGCTACACTTACAAGTCTTCGGCCAAATAATTGATTTCTTTGGGCTCCACTGAAGTTCGCCCATATTGTATACTTTTTTAGGCTATTCTTTTGTTTTTTTGGGCAAAAAATTGTTAGGAATATGCAAAAGTAATATTTTGGGTGGTGTTAAGTGATAAAACGCCCAAAATCTAATATTGAAACGCCTAAAATAATGTGTTTTCTAGTAGTGATACCTTAACACGGATTAAACCATCGGTTTGAAATTCCCAATCAAAAATATAATCGTAGTTTCCAACGGATGCAACCATTCTAGCAACCAATGTCACCTTTGGCCTTGATTCCCTTATCTGTTTATTTCAAAAAAAAAAAAAAAAAAAAAAAAAAAAAAAATTAACAATATATAATAATATAAGTATTTATATTTTTTGAAAATAAAACTTTATTAAAACAACCTCCGACCCAAACGGGCAAAAGGCCAAACAAAACAACACCCTGACCCAAACGGGTAAAATATTTATATAACAACAACAACAAATCAACGGCAACAATAATGATAATAGATGATGTTGATAACAAAATTAAAAAAAAAATAGTAACCTATAACAAATAACCTTTGGATGTCATAGTTCATAACCTATAGATGACTAGTAGAGTAATTATGATACTCTACAAAATTACCCTACAAGATCAAAATTATCTTAAAAGATCAAATTTGTAGAGTAATTATGATATTCTACAAGATCAAAACTACCCTACAAAAAATTTTACAAAATTACCCTACAAGATCAAAATTACCTTACAAGAACATTTTACAAAATTACCCTACAAGATCATTTGTAAGGTAATTTTGATAATTACTCTACGAGTAAATAATTACGAAAAATGCCATCGCGTTTTTTACCTTTTCACCATATTCGTACATTTTATATGATAAGGGTATTTGTAGAGGAAGGTTTGTTAACGTACAACATTTCTTAACGTGCGATGTGTACGATACTAAATCACGCATGTTATAAAAATCAAACCCTAATCACGCATGAATAAATCAGAACTCATGCATGTTATAAAAATAATTACACACGTTATAATTTTCTATAGTACGCATGACACGTTAAGGAATATTGTATTTTACACTTTGACTAAATATATATCTATAGGCAATAAAATCATGAAACCATTCGTGAATATTTTTCTGAAATTAGTTATTGTGTTTTATAAAGTGCATACTTGATACTTTTATCTACGTTCATGATTGAAATTAGTGTGTTTGATATTGAGTTTGTAAATAGTTTATTAACTTATTGGGGCCGATAAATCAATAAGTAATTTAGAAAAGCCGTAAATCCTGGCTTTTGAAAATGACTTATTAGCTTTTTTCATTTCCAAACTCATTCCCAAACACCCTCTAAGAGGTGTGTAGGAACTCTCTTTCGAAGAGAATACTAATAAATCATAATAAAATAAACTATGATTTTAAAAAGAAATATGATTATATACAAATTATTTGTATCATTGTGGAATAGCAACTTTCTAAAAGTGGGTAAATCTATATTTTTCTTTGAATATTTAACATTTTACATTTAACATTTGTATAAGTAAGACGTTGTAACTTTCTATATTATGTCATGTTTCTCTTGATCACTCGATTTCATAGGCTAAGGCCTTCCAATGAAAGTTCACCATCATGTAGCAAAGCCACAAATTCTACAAATGGGAAGAACCGATATTTATAGATTAATTACAACTTTAGTAACACGAATAAGCTTTATTTAATTTATGTGTTATCATCTAAAATTATAAATGTTTATACTAAATAAAAAATGACTAAACATCAGCCGGCACGAATCATGAAAACAACTGGTGTTTTTAAAACACTAAAAAGAATTTTAATATTGTTTAAATGCCAATTTTATAATTCTATTAAAAGTATGTATTATTTAGGTGTATTGATAATATGATGTGTCTAGGTTAGATATAAAAATATGCAGGGGGATGAATGAAGGTGGGTCAATGGAAAAGTCGATGGAAAGTCGACATCAAATATGGGTTCAAAATCAATTCTTAATTCACATCAATACTTTCCAATATGAATATGAATATTCGTCTGGTTCTATCTTAATCAAATAATGGTTTTATTATTTTATCAAATTCAATCTGTTTTGTATGTATGTATTGTTGTAAATTGTGCTTAAATGGTTGTAACATAATCACATAATGGTTTCATTATCTTACCAAATTCAATTGGTTTGATCCATTCAAAGTTGTGTTGTTTTATTTGTAGATTATTATTATTTATAATAATCTAATTAATTTAGCCAAAATCTTGTATAAATATAATTTGCAACATATTGATGCAATGGTTGTTGTAATGTATGCATTATGGTTTGTATAGTAGTAATGATATATAATATAGATAGATGTCGATGAACTTGTCAAACATGAAAAGACAGACGCGGATTCATCATAACACGCGAGCACTAGATCAACTTAGATAATGAATTTCCCTTTTCGGTCCATTTTTTACGGAGCATGTCATCCTTATCTTATATTTTCCGTATTTAAATTTAAAGTATAGGCTTTTCTTTATAATTCCAAAATAATTTAATATTATTATTTTATTTCTTTTAGGTTTGTAATGCCAAAATAACAAATTACAAACAAGTGGCAGGTAAACGGGCAACAAGCTGCGTCGCAACCCCATTTTGAATTGCAAAATCGATCCTACTATTTGTGTGGGATTAGGATCCTTGCCCTGATTGCCATCCCACGTGCGCTTGTTGTCTCTTGAAGTGTCATTAGTAGCACTGATTTGTTTGGGTAGCTTGCCCTGTTCCACAGCTTTATCAGTGAGGCGGTGTGCTAGACGGATAACTTGTTGGGTCGTGGGGAGATTAGCTAAAGTCACCAAATTTTGAATTTCGGGAACCAGACCTTTGATATAAAGCTCGATTCTTTTGTAAGGAGGCTGAGACATGTTGGGATACAGAGCAGCAAAGTCGTTGGATCATTTGGTGCACACCTCAATTTCAGATCCCACCATTTTCAATTCGTAGTACTCGGTCTCGAGCTTATGGATGTCATCCCCGTGACAGTATTCTTCCTTGATCAAGTTCTTGAAATCATTCCAAGGAGTGGCATTGGCACCCGCCAATCCGAGCATCTGAACCTGCGCATTCCACCAAGAAAACGCGTTTCCTTCAAGCGTACAAGTAGCAAACTTCACCCAATTGGTAGCAAGACATTCACACACAACGAACACAGATTCGTCCTTCTCTATCCAGTGCAGAAGGCCTATGGTTCCTTCAGTGCCAGTGAAAGTGAGACGTTTGCAATCCATAAAAGTCTTGAAAGTGCAAACGCGAGGTTGAGTGGGTGCAAGTTGACCTGTCGCGTAAAATGAAGCGAACCAGGTTAAGAATGATAAGGCGATACGAGAGTAGGATCTAAACATCCTAAAATGACAACTCTACCTCTGGGATGGGCTGCCAAAGCCTCAGCCACGACATTTATCAGGTTTGTCAACTGATCCTGAGTCATATTAATGTTGCCCCTTCCGCGTCCATTCCTTGTCTTCATATCCAGAAAACACAGTATGAGAATGACGTCGTAGTGTTGTAAGAATAATAGAAGGAAGTTTGACAATTGCACACACAAGTGTACACACACATATATATACATATATATAGCTAAGTATACTAGTACATATATCTTCCTAATATGCACCAAATACGTAACAAGTAAACACATGCCCGAGCCATGAAGTCTAGGGTATTGAGCCTTGCACTTGGAGTGTAGTGCCGTTGCGAGTTGCTTGGTACAAAACGGTTATAGTCAGGTTTTTCTCAAAAAGACCTTTCTTTTTAAAACCGAGTTCACTATAACCAATGGCTCTGATACCAATCTGTCACACCCTCAATTTCCATATGCGGAGTACTACCGCGAGGCGTGCGACTGACAAGGATCAAGCCACCAATCATATTGAACCACATAATAATAAAACAATTTTCATCACCACCAATACAATTAGTGACTAATAATGTCCAAGTCCAAAGTTTAAGTTTAAAACAACGTTTAAAGATAACAGCGAAAACATAAGTTAAACGGTTCAAACAAAAGTTCAAAAGTTCATAATTGTTAAAACCCAACACGGGTTAATGCGACCACTACACTCCCCGCTGCAAACTCCTGCTATCACTGAGTATTTGCAAAGCATGTAGTAGGGTATCAACATAAAGTTGACGAGTTCACGAGTTGTCCACTTTTAATTCCATAAAACTTGTGTTTGTGTTAAGTTACTCATTTATACCATGCCATAGGGAGCTACCCCATATTTAAGTTACTAAACTGTGTAATACCGAATACTTAGCAACCTGTTGTTTCGTTGTTGCCCCGTTTGTCAATGTCTATCATCATTGACAGTTTGCAAAGGTCTATTAGTTCACGACTGATCCTATCCAGGCACGGTGTGAGGTTGGTGAAACCTAAATAGCGCTATCAACTAATAACCCGTTCGCCAGGCCCTGACGACTAATCGGTATAGAAAGTAGGGACTTCATGATAGAGTTTCGTTTAGTACACTTGTTGCATCTAATATAAATAGTAATTAACCGTATTCCAACCAGGAATAGTATGCAATCCCAAACCTGGGAAAGTGTCGTCTGTTTTGTTTTCCCAACCACCGGGAACACATGCTTTTAGTAAAGTGTGTGAACTCACCTTGGTTTGCTCGGCAGATTGTTTACTTGTGTTAAAGTTTGGTCAACCACGTCCTATTATGGTTACCAGTACTAGTCAGGTTGGTTATGCAAGTAGTTCACATATTTGTTCACATAACTACCAGGTAGCATTCAAGATATCACATACAACACAAGTATTCATACGACCCTCATAGACAAACAGTAACCTAGATAACCGATATATAAACAGTTTGTAGTCCAATAATACATCACAGTAGTGTGCGGTCCAAAACTAAGTGTGCGGTCTAGTAATATGGGCCCAGTTATAAGTGTGCGGTTCGATTATGTAACACCCCGTGTTTCGAAAGTCAAAGTACAAGTCAAAGTCAAAGTCAAAGGAAGAAAAGATTGCTAATTGCGATCTGTCACTCCTTACTTAACTATGGATTGTATGTGACAACCCTCACTAAACCAGGCTTCCGTACGACTTAATTAATAATATTTACTGCTTAATTACTGTGCTTACTTGAATTTATGGATAGACTGCTACTTGACTGTTGATACTTGTACATATCTGCATCATACCTTACATACTGTCGCTACATTATTTTCATGATGCACAAAAGCACAGTAGCACTATGAACGGATAACCTATTGAACATGCTGATAAGCCAGCATCAGGCAGACACTGCCTCTAAGGGCCTGTATGAGCCAGAAATATTTAACTACACCCATAGTGAGTGTAGGGATACAAGGGTTGTATAACTGCGTCTCTAGGAATAAGATATAATGATTGGATGTGCCTAAAACGTACTCTAAGCACAAAATACAGCACTTTACTTAACATACCAGCTTCTAGCTAACTAATAAAGTGCCAAAACATGAGGAAATATTCCTGACACTTTTGGAAATAAATTGTGTCACTAAAAATATCATTTACGACGCTTAAAAGAATACTTAAGCACTTTAACGGATTACAATCCAACCGAACAACCGGACTATACCCGGAACATAAAAATATTGCCAGAAATATCATTAGTCTTTTTCTGAGCCAGTTAGGGTCCCTGATTACCCTAACACCCGTGATATAACGCAACACTTAACTAACGGAGTTAAACCCTAAAGTTAACCTACTTAACGTAACTAAGCTCCAACTACACACTTGAAATCGAACCAAGTGACCCCCCCACCTTGGGCCGGTTTGGTCCTCTTGTAACTAGCTAGTACACATTTGATTATTAAATTAAGTTATGTCTAATATCTAGTAGACATAAAAACCATTGGATTTGGAACATGAGTTTGTCTATAAATACATGAGCTTAACACATAAGATTTCTCACACTACAAATCACCAACACAACTCTCTCTCTTGCCCCTCCCTACTCTCGGCCGAACACTCCCATAGCCACCCACCCATTGTCGAGTTTTGATCTCTTCATTCCAAGCATATACAAGCCTTATGGGTCACGTATTAGGAGCTTTGGAGCAAACGGAAGTGGAAGGACCTCATTACTTCGCTTTTATCCACCTCATTTTCGCCTAGAATCTTCCCTAGCCCCGAGCTAGAGGTATAATGTTTAAAACTCACTCTCGAACATATCTAAGGTGGTTAATATGATTTATAACGGTTAAAATGCGGAAACCCATCTTTTGAATCTTTAAAGTTTACTAAAAACTTGAATTTTGTTGGATAAAAGATCATAACTTGTGTAAAAGTTGTAGTGTTTAAATATGATGATTATTGAGGCCCGATCTACGATGTGGTGGCTCGGATCATCGTTTAACCCGACTTTGTTAAGATCATAGATCTTGACATAAGCTTGTTTCTATCGGTACAAGGGTTAAAAGGTGAAACTCTACCACACGGAAGATATGAACTTGTGTAAAAGTATTTTGACTTGTAAAATAGTATTTAAAACTAGCGGATCTACGCATGTACAAGTGGTATATTCGTAGAACCAAGTGTCGAGAAAATCATGTTTTATAAAAGTCGGATGACATACTAACAAATGTGATTTTACAAACCACAAGTGTATAAACACTTGTGAAATAAGAAGTTTTCGACAAAATATCAATCTTTGAGAAAGATGACGGGAAGTTGTAAAGAATGATTTATTCTAAAAACGGGGTTTTTACAAGATTAAACTATTTCATACAAAGATCCACCAAATATAAGGGGATCTACACAATAGTTTTCGGAAAAACTACAAGTTCATGTAATAATGCGATTTACATACTAGTCGGCAAGTTTGATGTGTTGAAAACTAGTTTAATGCGTTGGAAATTGTTTGATTGAATCAAAAGGTTGTTGAAGTGATTTTTGTAAAAGAAAATGATACGCTTGAAAGCGTGGCCACCTCCAGTTACAGGGGAAACTCTGGCGAAATTTTTCTAAAATCTAACACTTAGAATTATTTACAAGTGTTAGAACTATTTTTTGATATATTTTCAAATATATTTCGCCATGACTTTATTTATTAAATAATCGGAGGTGGGATTTTCACAAAAACTAAACGTGATAAATATTTATTCGATAAATATATTTTTCACCACACTGTTTATGATTATTTTGTGAAAATATATAAATATTATTTTTAGAGTAAAAATAATATTTACAAACGTTGACGAATCCCAAAATAATACAAACGCTTACACGACAAACATATAAGCTACAACGGTAATTACTATTACCACACGATTACTAAAACGTAACTTACGCATTATACGGAAATATTCATGAACGCGTATTTTGTCAACGTATTATTTTTGGAAGTACTATGTGAAGAGAAAATATAATATTTTTGGGAAAAATATTTATATTTTGGAATAAGAAGTAAAAATATATTAAGTGGGACTTAATGATATAATACAAATACACATGTATTAAATCCCCCATCCTTGGGAAGGAGATTAACTACCAAGTACATGCAAAATATAAACACGAAATAGTTGTCTAACTATTTCCCAAAAATGTAAACTATAAAGCTGAGGCACGGCCATCCGTCTAATAGAATTAGCACATGTAGGTCGTTGCACAGCTGCTTGATTTGGAGTATACTTGGTAGAGACGCACCGCTGTGAGTTCATGTCCCCCTTTTCTCTTAACTGTTTTCAGTTTTCTAAACTGCGGGGGTGAAATACATGTTACTATGTTTACGAATATTTCTTATATGGTATGGTTAGCGTGAGGAGGGTTGTTATTTAGATCATGTGGACTGGGTAGGCGGAAACTTGAGGTCATTAATCCTCAGGGTAGGACCGAGGGGCAGGAGCGATAGATCTATTTGGGTGTAGCGAGCCCAGTCCCAGGCCCAGCGTAACGGACCTCGGGATGACTTTGTACCCGGCGCATAAATCTGCTAGGTTTGAGCCTTCCTACTTGCATTTCACACATATCAATGGCCTTGCAAACCATTGGTGATCTCTTTTTCCTTATTTGCTACTTACCAGGATTTTATACTTACAAAGGTTTTTACTTACTCACTACACATGAACTTGCTCAACAATTTTGTTGATTTTTCCAACTTACATGTATTTCAGGAAATTAAGGATCTGGCATGGTATGATACGTTTTCATGCTGCGTATGAGAAATAAGGTCATCCAAGTTTAGGGGTCGTGGCTCTTGCCTGGACGAGCCACCGCTCTTAAACTACGTCTGCTTTATGTTTGTGATTCTGAACAATGTTTTTATGAATTAGGTTGTAACTTCCGTTGCATGTGTTGGTACTTTAAAACAATGTTGTGGTACTTTTATTTTGAAACTTAATCAATGGATGATCTTGGTTTTACTTTCATATAGCTTTGTTATGATTAAGCTATGGTATTAAGAAGTCACACCAAATTAACCACGCTTCCGCAAAGCCAGGGTGTGACAGCTTGGTATCAGAGCTCTGATCATAGCGAACTAGGATTCCTCCTCGAGTCTAGACTATGATCACTAGGGCTCTCACGAAAACATTTTTACTGCATACCACTTAAGTCCAGATCCAAAACGTTTTTACAAACAAATGTTGAGAACATTTTATTTATTATTTTTAGGCTCAGTCTTGGAGGCTGAGGCTCGGCCTTGGAGGCCGAGGCTCGATCTTAGAGATCGAGGTAGATGTTTATTATTTTTAGGCTCAGTCTTGGAGGCTGAGGCTCGGTCTTGGAGGCCGAGGCTCGATCTGAGAGATCGAGGTAGATGGCTAGTTGGACTAGGGAGAATAGGCTCAGTCTTGGAGGCTGAGGCTCGGTCATGGGGACCGAGGCTCGACCTAAGAGGTCGAGGTAGATGATAGAGCAGTCTTAGAGACGGGGAGAATTTGGAATGTCAGTCTAGGAGACTAGGAGGCTAGTGGGACTAGGAGAATTATGCGATTTCTTACTTGATAACTTATGTGATTATTTGATTGTATGATTGACTGTTGGTGCATATTTGTGCTTATGGCCTCGCCCTGCACCGGCGATTCAGACACCACTGGACCTAGACCTGTAGTATCAGATGACCTAACATCTTCAGAGCACGAGGTGCACATGTCGGACGTTTCTAGCACGAACGAGGACGACTTCCAGCCCTTCGCACTGGTGAGCCTGCAGATGGCCCTCTCGTTGAGTACCTACCATTATTGGAGATTCCTACGTACGATTTACTTCTTGACGCCGAGGCTGATGGCGATATTGATCTGATTGATGATGATCTCCTAGAGTATAAGATCCAGGACACGGCCCTTCTTCCTGCTGGTGATCTTCTGATGATTGCAGATGCTCCCACTGAGGAGTCACCTGTCCACTCTCCGGTCCCAAACTCCATTGAATCTGTGGCCTCTGCACTTTCACACACTCTGAGCGCACAACACTTTACACCTGGATCAGATCCTGACCAGGCATCCTCTGTTGCCCTATTCCTAGTTTTGCGTTCGACCATGATGACGTGGAGGATTCCGATCCTGTCTTTCCCCCAGGATTCGACCCCGATCAAGACATAGAGTTCATACCCATGGATCAGCCTATGGAGGATCCAGTCAACCCAGTAGACCCAGTTGATCCCTATTCGTGCAGATGTACCCACTGTGGATCCTTTGATTAATGATGTACCTATCGATGACTATCCTATTGTTGCTCCGCTATTGGAGGATGAGCATGCTGTTGATGCCCATGTTGATGCCCCTCACATTGCTAATATTCCTGCTGATCCTGTTATTGCCCCTTTTCCTGACCTTGTGCCTGTACAGTCCAATCATGCGCTTCTTGCGGCCCAAGTTAATTCTCGATACGCGCACACCCAAAGTGGGTGGATAAACGATGACAATAGTTACCCACCTTTGGAGTTTCCTGTGACACTCCCTTGTGACTCCTGTTTCAGCCCCTGTTCTAGTTCCTATGGATGCACCTTTGCTTCCCACACTCACCACTGATACTCACCACACCGCTACATGACCGGAGCCTGTACTTGAGCCAGCTAACTACACCATCTAGACAGCTCGATGTTGCGCCTGCTGAACCTACACCTTTACGTGGTCACGACCTTGTTTCTTTTTAGTCGGTCAGACGTCGCACTTCTTATATCTACCTGCATCGGACAGCCCCCCCTCATTTGTGAAGAGGTTCGTTTTCCCCTTGTGAAGATCGATGCCCGTTGCACCATCATGTCTAACACCTTCTATCAGGATATACCCGCACCTAGAAGAGCTTCCCCAGGCCGCACCGCTTGCTACATTCACCACTACAACGTTCGATAAGCCAATTGGATGGTGCCTACAAACGCACTATGTTAACTATAAACCCTTACCATTTCTCGCATTATGAAAAACGCACACAGGATAGGTTGCTCCAGTAACAGCAACTGCAAGTTAAGGATAAGAGTCGCGGAACGTTGAAGCTGAGCTGACACCTCGAAGGGCAACTTCAAATGCATAACATTACATAACTAAAAACATGAGTTAAGTGTCTACATCACAAGACAGCATATTGTCTGAAAACTTTAAGTAAAACACCACGTCCTTCACCAACATGCCTTGATCCGCCACATACATCAGGATCCCTTTTATGCTCTTAACCCCTGATATTCCACCGTCCCCTGGGATTTTTGTTAATCGTTCCTTTTACCATTAAGCGGCAATTCAGTTAACTACTTCGAGGAATATACAAGCTCGCGGAGAAATTCAAGCATGTCGACAGTTTACTACTCTCTTCTCCCCCACCTTAGTTACTAGAAATGTTGATACCTGGATAACGCAGATTGCGTTACGATTGGGTAGAGACCCCAAGATTGTGGAGATTTGAGAGGACCACGTCTGACTATGCAATTTAGATATGCTAATATACTTGATGGGCAAGGGTAGGGAGACCCGATGGCCCTGATAATGTGATACATTTTGTAAGGCAATGAAATTGTAGCCGGAAAACGATGGAAACCAATTGTCATAAAGCATGTGCTAAAACATTATGGCCAATAATCAACAAAAGCTCAGTCACCATGTCATTGTTAAATGTGATCAGTAACGCTTATGCGCGTACTAAAATTTTGATACTACATGTTTACTTGCTGTACTTTTATTCAACGAAACCCTCAAATTACGTACGAACGTTATGATTGTGATGCAATGTGCTTACCCGTATAATGAAAACCTAATCATAAGACGTAATACCAATATAATGGGAATGTGCTATGACTGAGAAACACGTGTTTGTTTGATATACGTTCGGCAAGCATGATCCCAATTACTTGCTTGATGAATTGCGTGATGTGTAATATAATGACTTAAACATGTGAGACACATGTGCTCCAAACAACTATTTATGTTCCCTGAATAGGAGAGACCTGACTAACATGAACTTCTTCCTAGAAGATGTCGCATCAAGAGATCACCCGACTGACTGAGGCAGAATGGTTAGCGCACGCCTCTCGAGTCAGAGCTCGGCACGAGGTTCTTCGCTACCAACATGGCGAAGGTGCCTCGGGGAGAGAGCTACCTAACGGTAATGTTTAAGTCACTTGAGACACATTACAATACGTTGGAAAGTCCCTAAAGTGCCCTGCTAATACCTATTGTGATGATGAATTCTTGGATACAGGGTGTACCTACCAGTTTTTCCTAGAATGCAACCCTCCGAATTTCGGTGGCACGGGAGGTGCCATAGCATTTGTAAAATGGGCTGAGAATGTGGATGCCGTTGTGCGAATGAGTGGTTGCATGCCAGAACAGCAAGTCCCATACATTTCCGGATTGCTACAAGATGGAGCTCTGTTATGGTGGGACCGTAAGGTTCGAGAGTTGGACGAGGCTGTAGCTTATGCGTTGTCATGGAGCGAGCTGAAAGAGATAATGCGAAAGGAGTATTGTTCTCAGAAGGATATCCAAGGGTTGGAATTAGAGTTCAGGGAGCTACAGAAGGAAGGTCCAGATGTGGTAAAGCACGTGAAAAGGCTTTACGATTTGTCGCGAGTCATTCCGTACCTAGTGGAACCCGAGTTGAAGAGAATGGAGCAATCTATTTGGGAATTGACACCTCAGGCCTTGAGCTTGATGATGGCATCGACGCCGCCATCACCCATGATTGCCCATGTAACAGGACTGGAGCTCACTAAGGAAGCATTTAGGTTGGTGAAACTATCGATCCCGGATGAGAAAAAGGAAACAACAATGGAGACATCTGGGAAGAACAAAAGAAAGCTTGGCAAATCTCAGGGAGGTGATCAGGCAAAAGAAAGGAGAAGGGCCAAAAAGGGAAAGATGTACCTGGGTAATCTACCTAAGTGCGAAGTATGCCAGCGCCATCATAAAGGGAAGTGCAATAATAGGAAGTGTGACCACTGTGGTAATAGGGGACACGACAGGGAAACGTGTTGGCAGGAGGCGAAAAGAGGAAAGGAAGGTTGTAACTGCGGCGGTATGGGGCACCTTGGAAAGGATTGCCCAAGGGAGACTAACCAAGACCACGAAGAAACATCCAACACCGGAGCAAGTAAGGCCTGCCAGGATCCAGATATGGTCACTGGTACGTTCTTTGTCAACCCAAAGTCTTGCATTCACATTATTTGATAACGGTGCCGACCTTTGTCTCGCATCTCATGAATTTAGGAATCTACTTAGGTTAGTAGAGAGTAAGTTAGTCGACCCACTCTTAATGAGGCTAATTAATAAACGACCTCGACATAGTAACTAGGATGAACCCGCGATCGAGCAACCAAGCGGAAAATCGTTACCCGCGTCCCGGAGATGAACGACGAAGCAATCATGACTCATGAGGAAAGATACGCCTCTACAAACTACAAATTGCCTGAAGGCATGGAGGATGTTGCGTGAAGAATAGGTTGCTTCTTGGCCCATGTCGGGGACAGGAGGAGCCAAAGAACTAAGATCTTCTTATTACAAGAAAATGCCCTAAGGTCTCCATGAGGACTTGCCAGAATGTTCTCTCCTACGGCTAATCCCGTTCGCGTCAGATAAATTCCCAACGTCACACCTGCGGTCAATACCCCTTAACGACTTATATCTTCGGAAGCGCAAGGATTGACGGTGAAGCTACAGAAGTTGATGAAGAAGGAAGATAACAGACCAAAAATCCTTTGTTGGGAAAAACCCCATATCTGCTCGTCAAAAAGAGGGATGATGATTTTCAAGTAAACATCGGCTACCAGGAACCGAACAAGCTAACCCACCAAAATCAGCGACTCTTGTACAACTAACGATGAGAACCTAACTACTACACGACTGATCGACAATCGAACATCGTCAGAGAATATACCAGGATGAAATTGTGGGACAATGATCGTGCTTAAACATAAACAAAATACTGCTACCTACACAATGAATAAACCAGATTCACACGAGGTGTGGAATCCAGAAAGACTAGAAGCCTTACATCTAGGAACCATATCTGTCAACTCAATCAAACATCATTAACTTGATCAACCTGTCATTATAGTTAACGAACCCGAAAGTACTTAAATTTTCTTCCGTTGAAGTCTTCATTTTCACTTCTAACAAGTAGAAATTTGCATTTCTGCTCCCTTCAAGTAGTTGCATCGCGTTGTCTTCCTTCGCTGAGAGCGAATGCACGTTTGCTTCATATATTTGGTTACTTCTTCGTTTTAGTAAGAACGCATCACTTCATAACCCATGCACCATTTGCTACGCATGTGGTTTCATTTCGAATAAACGCTTCATGAATGTTCAGCTATTACATCGCCGAATCTAATTACTAGTTTGCGATTCGAATGACCTATATTTTGTCACTGTTGACTCTTTTGTTATCAAGTCAACACACTTATTGAAACCACCTGCTTGCAAGTTACATGTTTGCTATCATGTCAAGATTTCCTTGTTGACATGTACGTTTATTGTTTGGTTACGTTGAAACTAGGTTCGACTGCTTGAACTTATCCAGATCACATGTTTGATTTGAGACGCCATATGATGTATTGAGAGCATCATATTCTAATACTTTGACATAGGTTCTTTTGTTTCGAGTCGTAATAGACTTGTTTGGTCTATGACTTCATTAAATCGTTGATAGATTTCGATACCTTACAATGATACTTTCACAGAATTGCAGCTTGTGCTTCTCTAACTACTCGCCTTGTACACGGATTTAATTGGTTATTTGACAACTCGCCCTAAATCCGTTTTCGTTATCACAATTAAATCACTCTCAACACACTTGCGTGCTGAGTCAAAGGTACATAAATTCATTGCATATCATGGTGTACCCCCTAACGATTCTTTCATAATCAAGCAAACGCCTTGCAGTACTCAATTTCACCTTCCGGTCTGCTTCGGTACACTTTCATCTGGTTCCAAACTCGGTGATTTTGTTCAGTCATCACTATTTCGAGTCTTGTCATTACGATACCTTGTGGTGTCACTACAAACTTGTAGCTGTTGCTAATCATGGCCAGCCGTTCCACGCAAGATACATAAACTTTTGTTGACTTGTCATTTACACATTCCTGATGCAACTACAAATCAAAGCAAGGATACACCAGATCCATCTGTATTCATTCGGTGTATCCTCACAGTTCAAAAGGGTCAAACGCACTGAACCTTGCCACTTGGCTACTTGGGAGTTGACAGATCCCTTTACCATTTCATTTGAGTAGAAAATTACGGAATGTATATAGAGGGTGTGGATTGTTAAATATTCTTGGAACCACCAAGGGTGAGTAAGCTTTGATGCAGTTTGATGACTATCTACTTCGATGTTATATTTGCGTGACGTGACCAAAAGGAGTTAAGGTAGTACAAATTTCGAGGACGAAATTTCTTTAACGGGGGGAGAATGTGACAACCCTCACTAAACCAGGCTTCCGTACGACTTAATTAATAATATTTACTGCTTAATTACTGTGCTTACTTGAATTTATGGATAGACTGCTACTTGACTGTTGATACTTGTACATATCTGCATCATACCTTACATACTGTCGCTACATTATTTTCATGATGCACAAAAGCACAGTAGCACTATGAACGGATAACCTATTGAACATGCTGATAAGCCAGCATCAGGCAGACACTGCCTCTAAGGGCCTGTATGAGCCAGAAATATTTTACTACACCCATAGTGAGTGTAGGGATACAAGGGTTGTATAATTGCGTCTCTAGGAATAAGATATAATGATTGGATGTGCCTAAAACGTACTCTAAGCACAAAATACAGCACTTTACTTAACATACCAGCTTCTAGCTAACTAATAAAGTGCCAAAACATGAGGAAATATTCCTGACACTTTTGGAAATAAATTGTGTCACTAAAAATATCATTTACGACGCTTAAAAGAATACTTAAGCACTTTAACGGATTACAATCCAACCGAACAACCGGACTATACCCGGAACATAAAAATATTGCCAGAAATATCATTAGTCTTTTTCTGAGCCAGTTAGGGTCCCTGATTACCCTAACACCCGTGATATAACGCAACACTTAACTAACGGAGTTAAACCCTAAAGTTAACCTACTTAACGTAACTAAGCTCCAACTACACACTTGAAATCGAACCAAGTGACCCCCCCCCCTTGGGCCGGTTTGGTCCTCTTGTAACTAGCTAGTACACATTTGATTATTAAATTAAGTTATGTCTAATATCTAGTAGACATAAAAACCATTGGATTTGGAACATGAGTTTGTCTATAAATACATGAGCTTAACACATAAGATTTCTCACACTACAAATCACCAACACAACTCTCTCTCTTGCCCCTCCCTACTCTCGGCCGAACACTCCCATAGCCACCCACCCATTGTCGAGTTTTGATCTCTTCATTCCAAGCATATACAAGCCTTACGGGTCACGTATTAGGAGCTTTGGAGCAAACGGAAGTGGAAGGACCTCATTACTTCGCTTTTATCCACCTCATTTTCGCCTAGAATCTTCCCTAGCCCCGAGCTAGAGGTATAATGTTTAAAACTCACTCTCGAACATTCTAAGGTGGTTAATATGATTTATAACGGTTAAAATGCGGAAACCCATCTTTTGAATCTTTAAAGTTTACTAAAAACTTGAATTTTGTTGGATAAAAGATCATAACTTGTGTAAAAGTTGTAGTGTTTAAATATGATGATTATTGAGGCCCGATCTACGATGTGGTGGCTCGGATCATCGTTTAACCCGACTTTGTTAAGATCATAGATCTTGACATAAGCTTGTTTCTATCGGTACAAGGGTTAAAAGGTGAAACTCTACCACACGGAAGACATGAACTTGTGTAAAAGTATTTTGACTTGTAAAATAGTATTTAAAACTAGCGGATCTACGCATGTACAAGTGGTGTATTCGTAGAACCAAGTGTCGAGAAAATCATGTTTTATAAAAGTCGGATGACATACTAACAAATGTGATTTTACAAACCACAAGTGTATAAACACTTGTGAAATAAGAAGTTTTCGACAAAATATCAATCTTTGAGAAAGATGACGGGAAGTTGTAAAGAATGATTTATTCTAAAAACGGGGTTTTTACAAGATTAAACTATTTCATACAAAGATCCACCAAATATAAGGGGATCTACACAATAGTTTTTGGAAAAACTACAAGTTCATGTAATAATGCGATTTACATACTAGTCGGCAAGTTTGATGTGTTGAAAACTAGTTTAATGCGTTGGAAATTGTTTGATTGAATCAAAAGGTTGTTGAAGTGATTTTTGTAAAAGAAAATGATACGCTTGAAAGCGTGGCCACCTCCAGTTATAGGGGAAACTCTGGCGAAATTTTTCTAAAATCTAACACTTAGAATTATTTACAAGTGTTAGAACTATTTTTGATATATTTTCAAATATATTTCGCCATGACTTTATTTATTAAATAATCGGAGGTGGGATTTTCACAAAAACTAAACGTGATAAATATTTATTCGATAAATATATTTTTCACCACACTGTTTATGATTATTTTGTGAAAATATATAAATATTATTTTTAGAGTAAAAATAATATTTACAAACGTTGACGAATCCCAAAATAATACAAACGCTTACACGACAAACATATAAGCTACAACGGTAATTACTATTACCACACGATTACTAAAACGTAACTTACGCATTATACGGAAATATTCATGAACGCGTATTTTGTCAACGTATTATTTTTGGAAGTACTATGTGAAGAGAAAATATAATATTTTTGGGAAAAATATTTATATTTTGGAATAAGAAGTAAAAATATATCAAGTGGGACTTAATGATATAATACAAATACACATGTATTAAATCCCCCATCCTTGGGAAGGAGATTAACTACCAAGTACATGCAAAATATAAACACGAAATAGTTGTCTAACTATTTCCCAAAAATGTAAACTATAAAGCTAAGGCACGGCCATCCGTCTAATAGAATTAGCACATGTAGGTCGTTGCACAGCTGCTTGATTTGGAGTATACTTGGTAGAGACGCACCGCTGTGAGTTCATGTCCCCCTTTTCTCTTAACTGTTTTCAGTTTTCTAAACTGCGGGGGTGAAATACATGTTACTATGTTTACGAATATTTCTTATATGGTATGGTTAGCGTGAGGAGGGTTGTTATTTAGATCATGTGGACTGGGTAGGCGGAAACTTGAGGTCATTAATCCTCAGGGTAGGACCGAGGGGCAGGAGCGATAGATCTATTTGGGTGTAGCGAGCCCAGTCCCAGGCCCAGCGTAACGGACCTCGGGATGACTTTGTACCCGGCGCATAAATCTGCTAGGTTTGAGCCTTCCTACTTGCATTTCACACATATCAATGGCCTTGCAAACCATTGGTGATCTCTTTTTCCTTATTTGCTACTTACCAGGATTTTATACTTACAAAGGTTTTTACTTACTCACTACACATGAACTTGCTCAACAATTTTGTTGATTTTTCCAACTTACATGTATTTCAAGAAATTAAGGATCTGGCATGGTATGATACGTTTTCACGCTGCGTATGAGAAATAAGGTCATCCAAGTTTAGGGGTCGTGGCTCTTGCCTGGACGAGCCACCGCTCTTAAACTACGTCTGCTTTATGTTTGTGATTCTGAACAATGTTTTTATGAATTAGGTTGTAACTTCCGTTGCATGTGTTGGTACTTTAAAACAATGTTGTGGTACTTTTATTTTGAAACTTAATCAATGGATGATCTTGCATGGTTTTACTTTCATATAGCTTTGTTATGATTAAGCTATGGTATTAAGAAGTCACACCAAATTAACCACGCTTCCGCAAAGCCAGGGTGTGACATTGTACACCGTGACTTGTAATCGAATCTACTATTTTGTTTGCTTTAGTTGTATTATGTGGAGTATCTATTCATAATCGAGGATTAATCGAATGTTTTATCGCTAATCGTATCCCTATCGCATCGCAACTCGAATTATGCGTTCTGGATATTGCTTTACGTGTGTGTGTGTTATTTATGTGTTACTTGTGCATGTTTATTTATGTTTATGTTTGTGGTGACTAATCGAAACGCAATCACAACTCTATCACAGACTAATCGCAAACGCTAAACGCAAGTTATAATCATCCTAAATAACTTGATGATTGTATGTTAGATATAGTATTTGTGTGTTTATTATTAATCTATCGCATCGCATAATCGATACATGCTTAAACGCATCGCACCACTCAACACGCAAACGAAATGCCGCAAACCAACTCGCAGGAGCCCCTCGATCGAATGACAATTCGATCCAATGGTCATCCGAACGGATGACCATCCGATCGGATAGCCATCCGATCGGAGTGACATCCGATCCGACACCCTTGCACACTTTCCTTTTCTGGCAACCTATAAATACCCCTCTGTCACATCACAAGTGATGTAACAGCTCTCTCTTTCAACCGGCACGCCCCAGACCTTCTTTCTCTCGATTTCTCGTGATTTCTTGTAAGTTTTCAACTCAAATCTTGTATTTCTATGATCTACACGCACTTCTTCATCATTTCACATTTGGATCTTAACTTTTAACCATGGAATCATTGGATTTGAGGTGTTCTAGGTTGATGTCATCATGGAGTTCTTATGAACTTCAAGATTTGGCTTCATTCCACCAAGAACAACTTAGATCCGAAGGATTTCCACATGATTAAACAATGTTTTCTCATAGATCTAAACATTTTCAATGTTAAAAGGATTGAAAGATGGTTTTCTAATTTTCTTTCAACTCTTTTACACTCAATGCACTCAAAACCGATAGAATCGGACCTCGTTCAGGCCTTCTACTCTTCTCTAGTGATGTGTCGGTTTGAGATCTGAATCCTATCGATGAGACAACCGATTTCAGATTGAACATGAACACCGCCACGAACAGTTAACTGATCGGATTGGAGTGATTCCCGTTCAATCGGATAACCTGAGTCTGATGGAGGTTCCGTTGTTTAGTACCCCTTGTCATACCGTCCCGAGCAAACCGCAAAACTTTCAAAATAATCAAGTTTCAAAACGATCAGATTCGTTGGGACGGATTGCCGTCCGATCGGATTGCCATCCGATCAAACGACAATCCGATCGGATTACACCTAGACTTCAAGACTTAACGTTTTTATAAATTTTCAAAGATCATTTGTTCTGACGGATTGCCAACCGATCGGTAGACCTTCTGATTGAGTGACAATCTTGCTGTGAACTTGTTCTCCAAAGAAAGGTCTCGCCGGACGGATCGCCATCCGATCGAACTGCAGTTCGATCAAATGACCTGAAAGGTAGAGATACTTCTCTGTTTTCAAAATGCTACAACGAAAGCTTCAAAGCCATCATACACAAACACATCGTTACCAAACGAATGTCAATCCGACCGAATGGCCATCCGATCAGATTACCGTTGGACACTTGGTTCTCTTGCACTGTTTTACGCGCCGCTCGTCGCTTATGCTATCGTTAACTGTTCAAGCTAATCTCGCAGTGCTCCCTTCGCTCCAAGAGAGTGTTTATTTACTTAAACACAATTTGTGAGTATACTCGATCCCTTTTTGCTTTACGCACTTTTGGGTGTTATATACGTTACTTATTCAAATCACATCAATCACACAACGCAAACACTATTTACACGCTGACCGTTATTACATGTTACGTGTTATTCAATGAATGCTTGTATGTTATGTTCACACAGTGACTGTTACCTGACACCTTAGCAACGATAATACTATAGTTTGGACTCAACACCTGTCGTGGACAGGGGTTGTTAAGGGCTTTACTTCACGTGTCCCAGTGGGGATATATGTTGTGCATTCTACAACTCGCAGTCACGTCTGTGCATATTTCATTGTCGATAACCTACTAGCTTTCACTTTGCTACATGTTACATACCGGTTATGCGTAAACGATTTCAAACTCTATTATACTATTAAACTTGTATACTCACCTTTACACTATGTGTATTGGCCTCTATTTTAACGTATGTGACAAGTGTTTGAATGCATAGGATGCTTGCTTGCTTTCATGGAATCGAGCTTAGGAGAGTCTAGAAATAAACGAACAATTTATTTATTTTGAGTTGTCGAAACAATGATTTGCCTAGAGATATCGATGTCTGTAATAATTGTTTTACTTGATGGGTTATGGTATGGGACATAATATTAACTATCCGGTAATTTAGTTGTTATGGAATTTCTCTCGGACAATCTGTTTTGCTCAGTGCCGCGCCCCGATGTTTCCGTCATCGGTTAGGGTGTGACAGATTGGTATCAGAGGCATAACTATAGGGAATTAGGCAAGACTCGACCTAGTCCGGGTAGATGTCTTAGAAATGACCTAGTCTATAGTCTAAGTACCAACGGACCGACTTGTGCATACCATGTAGGGGTTTTGTACGAGCTTGCTTGCTATTCTCGCTCGCACTCGCTGAACACTATCACTGCACACTATTTTCGAAAATGACGAGTGATTAAGATCGAGACTAGGTGTGAGAACCGCAAACTCTCGATCAGATCGCCTGTTTAACGTGCATTTTTACTATAAACAAGAGAATTTGCGTTGAATCAGGAGTGAAATCCATACTTCGACGCATATTTTCCCACTCTATCACACAAACAGGAATAAAGTTGTTAAGACAGGGGTGAAACCCGAACCTTCATAACTTATTTCCGTTCTCTAATTTGGTTTTACAAAACTCTCACCAAGGTCTCGACGGACTCCAACGAACTAAGTCACGCGGTAACGGGAAGGATGAGTGTCGTTCGCCCAAAATCGAGGTGAGAGCAGAGTCCCGAAAGCCAAAGTCTGTACTCAGGGTCCTTGTGAATAGTCGAATCGCTTTGGGTATTCGACGTCTATTAGCCAAGATAATTTATTTTCGATTTTATGTGTTTTCAATTCTGGATTTTGCCACCGCTGACTCTGATATTTGTCGCTTTTATGTGAATTTTATGTGTTTTATGTGGTTTTATCTGTTTATGTGTTTTTGATTTTTGGTAATTTATACGTTTTTCGCTCTCGCTTTGATCAACACACATGACTCGCACTGCATATCTATCTCAAAACGTTAACAAATCGCTTGATACTCACTTATGCTATACTGCTCGCTATGCTACTTGCTGTGTACTCGCTAATCGCAATCGTTATTCTCGAACTCGCAGACTTTGAATGATAGGTGAATCTGTACGACAAATGTAGGTGGATACGTGCAAAATATAGTGTGGTTTCTCTGGTTTACTTGCTTCTGTGCTTTACGTGTTAGGTGATTCTGTGTTTATGTGCCTACGTGAATATATGTTTATATGATTGATTCTGTTCCTAAGCTTTAGTAGTAGTGCGTGTGAGGTGAGATTCAATTATATAGTGTCTGAGTCCTATGGCGATGTCTGTTGCAGACAATGTCGTCATTTGGATCGTTTCACTCCCGCTCTGCTCGTCGCAACCATGAGGATAAGCACATCGCTGCTCTCGTCGCTAAGCAAATGGCGAAAGTGATACCGTAGATTGTTAGCGAACTGAATGAGAACGCTAGAAAGTCTTCTGAAGAGTCCATGACTGATGCTTCAAGCAGTTCAAAGCCTGCGGCCCGAAAGAATTTACCGGCGAAGATGGGCCTACGGCTATGTTTCAATGGTTTGATTCGATCGAAGTCACCCTGCGCCAGAGCAGCTGTCCGGAAAACCTTCGCACTGTTAACGCCACCGGCGTCTTCCAATCCCGAGCTCTAGATTGGTGGACGGCCGAGAGGAACAAACGAGGGAATGATGCAACTTACGGGCTGACGTGGGATGAGTTGAAGGACATCATGATGCAAGATTTCTGCCCTCCCCACGAGCGCCAAAAGTTGGAGGACGAGTTCTGGCATATCAAACAGGAGGGTGGCGACAACGCTGGTTAAACTGCCCGCTTCAAGCAGCTGAGTATCATTTGCCCTGGTCAGGTTACTATCCCCGAAATCACCATCAAGAAGTATATCCGTGCTCTACCGGATTGTGTGGCTGATTTTGTTCAAGCCGCGAAGATGACAACTATTGAAGAAACCTTTCTGCTCGCTGCCGAGATCAACGACAAGCGAGTTAAGGCTGGTTACTTTGATAAGGCCTCCAAGAATCTACACCAAGTTACCGCTGCTCCCACCGCTGGAACCGCCACTGCACCGTAGTCTTTAAAGTCCTCCCGTCGCAAGAGAAAGAACAGCAACTCCAGCAACAAGAACTGTGCAGTAACTGCCGCTCCGCTCCAAACAGTACCTGCTCAACCGCAACCCCAGCACCGCCAAGTAGCGGCCTCGGTGACCACTGCACCGCCAGCTAAGCGTGCATACACTGGTCCTCACCCACTCTGCCCTACTTGTACCTATCATCATCCCGTGGGGATTGCTTGCAGATTCTGCGTGCACTGCAATATGTACGACCACTTCACCACCCACTGCCGTACTGGTCCACGTCAAACTCCAGCTCCCGCTCAAGGTCCAGCTACTGCTCAACAAGCTCTACTTCCTGTTCCTCAAGGCCAACAAGTGGCTCCTGCACCCGCGATCCATGCTAGAGCTTGCGTTGCTTGTGGTGATCCCAACCACTTCGCAAACATATGCCCCAATCGAGTGGTGAAGCAAGAGCCACAACAGTAGCAGCCCCAGCAACAGCAGTAGCAGCCAGCAGCCCGCGGACGTGCTTTCAACATCAACGCCCGCCAGGCTCAAGCACACAACAATGTGGTTAATGGTACGTTTCTCGTGAATGGTATATATGCTTCGTGTTTGTTTGATACTGGAGCAGATAACTGTTTTGTATCGTTTGAATTCGAAAGGCTCCTTAATCGTAAGCGCGCCCATCACCCCTCGACGTTCGATGTTGAAATTGCCACTGGAAGAACCGTCGCTGTCAATTCTGTTCTTCGTGATTGTACGCTTGAACTCAACAATCACATCTTTCCTATCGATCTTATTCCGATGCAGCTCGGTAGTTTTGACGTCATAGTAGGCATGGATTTTCTTCGCGAGAATCGTGCTGAAGTTATTTGCTTCGATAAGATGATTCGCTTCTCGCTTGCTAATGGTGGTTAACTTTGTGTGTATGGTGAAACTCCTTCGAAGAAACTCCAACTCATGTCGTGTGTCCAGGCTAGCAAGTATCTCCGCAAGCAATACCAAGCTTTCTTGGCGCACATTGTAGTAGCGGAGAAAAAGGAAGTTAAGGAGATAGACAAGGTGCCTGTGGTTCGTGATTTTCCTCTTGTCTTCCCTGATGACTTACCTAGTTTACCTCCAAGTCGTGATATCGACTTCCGCATCGACCTCATTCCTGGAGCGAATCCTGTTGCTAGAGCTCCTTATCGACCCGCTCCGTCCGAAATACGCGAACTCTCGAGTCAACTCCAGGAATTACTTGACAAAGCCTTTATTTGCCCTAGCACCTCTCCATGGGGTGCACCAGCCCTTTTCATCAAAAAGAAGGATGGGTCATTCCGGATGTGCATCGACTATAGGGAGTTGAATAAGCTGACTATCAAAAATTGCTATCCCCTGCCTCGAATAGATGATTTGTTTGATCAGTTATAAGGTGCTACGTGTTTCTTGAAGATTGATTTACGCTCAGGCTATTACCAGCTACGCATTCAAGAGGAGGATATACCTAAAACCGCTTTTCGCACCCGATAAGACCACTATGAATTTGTTGTTATGCCCTTTGGTTTAACCAACGCACCCGCGGTTTTTATGGATCTGATGAATCGCGTGTGCAAACCCTTTCTCGACTGCTTCGTCATCGTGTTCATCGATGATATCCTGATCTATTCCAAGTCGAAAGCCGAACACGCACAACAACTACGTTTGGTTCTCGAATTGCTCAAAGAGAATCGACTCTATGCCAAGTTCTCCAAGTGTGAATTTTGGCTGGAGGAGTTTCAATTCCTCGGTCACATTATCAATAGTCAAGGTATTCACATCGACCCCGCGAAGATCGAAGCTGTTAAGAGTTGGGTCACACCTAAGAACCCGTCTGAAGTCCGTTCTTTTCTCGGACTAGCGGGCTATTATCGCCGATTTATTGAAGGATTCTCTAAAATTGATGTGCCTCTTACCTCTCTCACGCATAAAGACAAGCCTTTTATTTAGGTAACTGAACAAGAGACTGCCTTTCGAACTCTCAAGCATATGCTCTGCAATGCTCCTGTCCTCGCTCTACCCGACTGAAACGATGACTTCGTTGTCTATTGCGATGCCACTAACCTTGGCCTTGGTTGTGTTCTCATGCAACGAGACAAGGTTATCGCCTACGAGTCTCGTCTCGTCAGCTCAAGATCTACGAGAAGAACTACACAACCCACGATCTCGAGCTTGGTGCAGTTTTTTCGCATTAAAGATCTGGCGACACTACCTTTATGGTACCAAGTGTACGGTCTTCACAGACCATAAGAGCCTGCAACACATCTTGAGTTAAAAGGATTTGAATATACGCCAACACCGATGGGTTGAACTTCTTAATGATTACGACTGTGAGATTCGTTATCATCCTGGCAAAGCAAATGTCGTTGCCGACGCTCTCAGCAGACGAAGCTATTTGCATAGCGTTCGTAAGATCCAAGCCCAGCACAATCTCGAAACTCTTATCTGCGACGCCCAGCATGCTTGTTTTACCAAACACACTCTGAAGAAGAAAAGGATTCTTAACGATGGCGCTCAGTTGGTGAATAAATCGAATGGGATATTCCACTATCTAGACCAAATTTGGATCCCAAAGCGCACTGATCTACGACAGATTCTGCTAGACGAAGCCCATAAGTCTTGATATTCTATTCATCCCGGTGCCGGTAAAATGTACCAGGACCTTCTCTACAAGTACTGGTGGCTGGGCATGAAGAAAGATATCGCTCTCTATGTTTCGAAGTGCCTGACTTGCTCGAAAGTCAAGGCCGAGCATCAAAGACCCTCTGGCTTACTCGTCCAACCCGAGATCCCTATGTGGAAATGGGAGAGTATAGCTATGGACTTCATAATGAAACTTCCGCGCACGCCATTGGGTCACGACAGCATCTGGGTTGTCGTTGACCATTTGACTAAATCCGCTCATTTTCTGCCGATACGAGAAGACTTTAAAGTAGAAAAATTAGCCCGAATCTACACCGATGAGATCATTTGTCGACATGGGACGCCTCGTGATATCATCTCAGACCGCGATGGTCGGTTTACCTTGCATCTTTGGGAAACGTTTCAATCTGCTCTCGGTACTACTTTTAATCTAAGTACCGCTTTGCATCCCCAAACCGATGGTTAAACTGAAAGTACGATTCGTACCCTTGAAGACATGCTTCGCTCGTGTGTCATAGATTTCTGTGCTAATTGGGACGCATACTTACCTTTAGTCGAATTCTCGTACAATAACAGTTATCATTCTAGCATTCAAATGGCACCGTTTGAGGCATTATATAGAAGAAGATGTCGATCTCCTATTGTATGGCACGATATTGGAGACTCGCAAATAACCGGTCCTGAGCTGTTGCAAGAAACGACTGACAAAGTCCTCCAAATTCGAGATAATCTGCTGAAAGCTCGGAGTCATCAGAAAAGTTACGCCGATAGACACCGCAAGCCCCTTGAATTTGACGTTGGCGATCACGTACTCCTAAAGGTATCACCTTCGAAGGGTGTGATCAGATTCGGCAAGAAAGGAAAGCTCGTGCCTCGATATGTTGGACCCTTTAAGATTCTGGAAAGGATCGGCAAAATGGCCTACAGACTCGAACTACCAGAAGAACTTAGCAACGTCCACCCGACTTTCCACGTTTTGAACCTAAGAAAGTGTCTGGTCGAGCATGATTTACAAGTTCCACTCGAGGATCTACGTGTGGACGAAACATTACACTTCGTGGAGAAGCCTGCCGAGATCATGGACCGAGAAACCAAGAAGCTCAGGCGCTCACGCATTCCCATTGTGAAGGTTCGCTAGGAAGGCAAATGCGGCGCAGAGTTCACCTGGGAACTCGAAAGTGACATGAAAGCGAAGTACCCGCAGTTGTTTGTTACAGCTAAGGCCTAATTTCGGGACGAAATTCCCTTATGTGGGGGAGGCTGTAACACCCCGTGTTTTGAAAGTCAAAGTACAAGTCAAAGTCAAAGGAAGAAAAGATTGCTAATTGCGATCTGTCACTCGTTGCTTAACTATGGATTGTACACCATGACATGTAATCGAATCTCCTATTTTGTTTGCTTTAGTTGTATTATGTGGAGTATCTATTCATAATCGAGGTTTAATCGCATTTTATCGCTTTATCGCTAATCGCATCGCAACTCGAATTATGCTTTCTGGATATTGCTTTACGTGTGTGTATGCTATTTATGTGTTACTTGTGCATGTTTATTTATGTTTATGTTTGTGGTGACTAATCGAAACGCAATCACAACTCTATCGCAGACTAATCGCAAATGTTAAACGCAATTTATAATCACCCTAAATAACTTGATGATTGTATGTTAGATATAGTATTTGTGTGTTTATGATTAATCTATCACATCGCATAATCGATACACGCTTAAACGCATCGCAACGCTCAACACGCAAAACGAAACGCCGCAAACCAACTCGCTGGAGCCACTCGATCGAATGACCATTCGAGCGACTGGCCATCCGATCGGATGAACGGATGGCCATCCGATCAGATGACCATCTGATCCGACACCCTTGCACGCTTTCCTTTTCTGGCAACCTATAAATACCTCTCTGTCACATCACAAGTGATGTGACAACTCTCTCATTCGACCAAGACGCTCCAGACCTTCTTTCTCTCGATTTCTCGTGATTTCTTGTAAGTTTTCAACTCAAATCTTCTACTTCTATGATCTGCATGCACTTCTTCACCATTTTCACCTTTGGATCTTAACTTTTAACCATGAAATCAGTGGATTTGAGGTGTTCTAGGATGATGTCATCATGGAGTTCTTATGAACTTCAAGATTTGGCTTCATTCCACCAAGAACAACTTAGATCTGAAGGATTCCACATGATTAAACGATGTTTTCGCATAGATCTAAACATTTTCAAAGTTAAAAGGATTGAAAGATGGTTTTCTAACTTTCTTTCAACTCTTTTACACTCGATGCACTCAAAACCTATAGAATCGGACCTCGTTCAGGCCTTCTACTCTTCTCTAGTGATGTGTCAGTTTGAGATCTGAATCCTATCGACGAGACAACCGATTTTGGATTGAACATGAACACCGCCACGAACAGTTAACTGATCGGATTTGGGTGATTCCCGTTCGATCGGATAACCTGAGTCTGATGGGGGTTCCGTTGTTTAGTACGTTGTCATACCGTCCTGAGCAAATCGCAAAACTTTCAAAATAATCAAGTTTCGAAACGATCAGATTCCTTGGGACGGATTGCCGTCCGATCGGATTGCACCTAGACTTCAGCACTTAACGTTTTTATAACTTTTTAAAGATCATTAGTTCTAACGGATTGCCAACCGATCGGTAGACCATCCGATCGAGTGACAATCCTGCTGTGAACTTGTTCTCCAAAGAAAGGTCTCGCCGCAGGGATCGCCATTCGATCGAACTGCCGTTCGATCAAACGACCTGAAAGGTAGAGATACTTCTTTGTTTTCAAAATGCTACAATGAAAACTTCAAAGCCATCATACACAAACACATCCTTACCAAATGGATGCAATCCGACCGAATGGCCATCCGATCGGATGACCATCCGAACGGATTGACATCCGATCGAATGACCATCCGATCAGATTACCATCCGATCAGATTACCGTTCGACACTTGGTTCTCTTGTACCGTTTTACGCGCCGCTCGTCGCTTATGCTATATGTTAACTTTTCAGGCTAATCTCTCAGCGCTCCCTTCAATCCAAGAGAGTGTTTATTTACTTAAACACAATCTGTGAGTATACTCGATCCCTTTTTGCTTTACGCACTTTTGGGTGTTACATACGTTACTTATTCAAATCACATCGATCACACAACGCAAACACTATTTACACGCTGACCGTTATTGCATGTTACTTGTAATTCGATGAATGCTTGTATGTTATGTTTACACAATGATTGTTGCCTGACACCTTAGCAACGATAGTACTATAGTTTGGACTCAGCACCTATCGTGGACAGGGGTTGTTAAGGGCTTTACTTCACGTGTCCCAGTGGGGATATGTGTTGCGCATTCTACAACTCGCAGTCACGTCTGTGCATATTTCATTGTCGATAACCTACTAGCTTTCACTTTGCTATATGTTACATGCTGGTTATGCGTAAACGATTTCGAACTCTATTATACTATTAAATTTGTATGCTCACCTTTACACTATGTGTATTGACCTCTATTTTAACGTATGTGACAGGTGTTTGATTACATAGGATGCTTGATTACAGGTGTTTGATTACGTATGTGACAGGTGTTTGACCTCTATTAAACTGTTTCGCTCAGTGCCGCGCCCCGATGTTTCCGTCATTGGTTGGGGTGTGACAAATTCCATATAATTCATATACGTGTGCGGCCCAATGATGTGTCTGTCCATCAATGGAGTGTGTGACCCACCAGGGAACAGCCCACACAGAGTGTGCGGTCCTCACTCTAGTGTGCGGCAAGTTCCCGGTATGCGGTCATGCAATCCCTAGCTGTACTATGTGTTTTTCATGTTGTACAATACTGTGCGGTTCTCATAGTGTGCGACATGATTAACCTTATTGTACCCTGTGCAGTCACACTTGTACCCCAGAGTGTACGACCTCTGTGGTGTGCGACTATGCATAATGGGAGTGTATGAGATGCATCATGAGTGGTACTTGCCAAGTGTGTGGTACACATTGCACACATCGGTGTGCGATGTACTGTGCAGAGTTGTACCTCATGCTGTTTGTGTTGTGCCTTCTTTATTAGTGTGCGGAATCTTATTAAATGACAGGAAATATCCAGATTCATCAATTCAAATAGATCAAAGGCACAGATTTAAAACATCATTCTATTATGACAACATCAGACAATCATTCAGAATAATCTCATGTTTCTTTTCAGTCATTAATCATTCAATAGAGCACACCTTCAAACATATTTCATCGTGTTCATCCACATTTCTTCCATTCATCCTCCTAATCTATCAATAGTATTAGCACAACCATATCTTTATAAACTTTATCAGAATCACACAAGAGCAATTGTTATGAATTAATTCCCTATTACCTCCACTTTACTGTTTTATCAACATAACAGCCATCATCATCGATATTCATCATATTCTAAGCATAACAAATCCCTAATGTTATCTTGTTACATCATTAACATGTCATTATTCATGATCATTCTACAGAAACACCATCATACGAACATCAATCAACTCAAGCCCACTATTCTATTTAACACTCATCTAGCAAGCTTATTTATTATACAAATCATCAACCAAGCTAGCACCTTTAACATTTATTACATGTTCCTCTTGAGGATCTTCAAGTGGACGAAACATTACACTTCGTGGAAAAGCTGTCACACCCTGACTTTTGGGGAAGCGTGATTATTGGTGTGACTTTCTTAATACCTTAGCGTTCAATCATAACAACGCTATATGATAAAAACCATAAGATGTTCATCCAGTAATTAAGTTGAAAATAACATAACATACTTATTTGAAACATCGACGCCAAATTCAAGATTACAAACCACAACATGTTTTAAGGAGTTCACAAAGACTCAACAAAAGACCTTAACTAAAACCGGGTTTAGAAACATGTATCCCGTCCAGGAATAGGATACACCTCCTAAACCCTATGACCTCGGATGACATCTTTTATTTGTGACGCAGCTTGAACATGCAAACACCTGCCAGATCCACTTAGTTCCCTGAAATAAATGTAATTTGAAAACATCAACAAAAGTTGAGCGAGTTCATGTGTTTGTGTATGAATAAACCTGTAAAGTATGCCTGTATGTATGTTTGTCCCTGGTATGTAGCAATAAGGAAAAACAGATCACCAATGGTTTGCAAGTCCAATGGCATGTGTGAAATGGTGCAGGAAAACTCAAACCTAGTGGAATTTTGCCACGGCATTAGTATGTGGACATAGTCACCACATGGGTGAAAGGGCACATTAAGACTAACAACCCTAAGAATCCAAAGAAGCCTGAAGAGGCTAAGAAGACCAATGCTCGGGTCTTCCAAATGAATGCGCAAGAAGCGGTATAGAACGACAATGTGATAACAGGTACTTTTCTTATCAATGATGTTTATGCTAGAGTGTTGTTTGATTCTGGTGCAGACAAGTCGTTTGCAGACAACAAATTTTGTAAATTGTTAAATCTGCCTGTTAAAACCCTAAGCATAAAATATGAGGTAGAATTGGCCGATGGTACTATAGAGACTGCTTCAACTATATTAGATGGATGTTTTATATCCATTAGGAATCATTCTTTTCCTCTGTCGTTGCTGTGACAACTCGAGTTTCCAAGATTCCAGCTTCGCATTAATTGCGCGTTAACTATTTAGTTGTTTGATTGTTTTTTTTTTCTTTGTAACTGTACACTGGATCATAAGTTGAGATGGTTGTTTGATATGTTATGTGCTTAATATGAGTAAAGTGTTTGATTTATTTGATTCCATGAGCATGAACTTGTATACTTGCATGACTTTTGAGATTAGACCCGACGAAACAAAGTGTTTCGCTGTAGCACTCATTGACGAAACAAGGTTCGACGAAACGGAGTTGTTTCGTCACACACACCTCCGACGAAACAGGGTGTTTCGCTGCCCAGAGTTTCGCCGAAGCCCATTAAGGCCCAGTACACTTGTATACGTATAAATTACACGGAACGGCTTCATTCGTCACACTTTATCAGAATTGAAAACCCTAGAACCCTTCCGTAGTGCGACGGCAGCTCTGTGTTCTCCCAAGCCCTCTCTAGCAATCAAACCATCATCACTGATATCTCGTTTAGTAAACATTGGTCCCCTGACTGTTCTTGTATGCATATGTTTGATGATATTGTCCTTATAAATCTAATCAGGCTAGCGAATAGAGTTCTAGCAACGTTTATGTGTGAGGTTATTGTGTTGAATGATGATCTAGATTGTATGATGTTTGTGAACTGTCGTGTCTGAACGTATAATTGATTGGTGTATACAAATCGGTGAACTGTTAGGGTTTTGTTGTTGAGTCGAATGATGACATGATCCCTGTTTCGTTGATGATTCTGTTGTGATGCACATAGATTTATGATTAGTAGCATAAGGCTCATTATGTTGAATGATGATGGAATGATTGTTGTAAACTGTTGATCGGCGATTAGGGTTCCTGTACGTAACTGATACATTGTGACAACCCGAACACTCAAGGGTAGTGATGTTTTATCTCGTGAATCTTAACTTCTAGTAATCCCTCTCTGGTGCGTTAAATATTCTGTACTAGTATCACTCCGTTAAGCTTAACCCTAAACGAATGTTAACCTTGTAAATGTTAACCTTGTTAAACGTTACATATTTATGTATGTGGGCCGCCACACTTGTCATGAATATGTTGGGCTGTCACCGCAGTGAAATAATCCGGCCCAGTTCCCTTGTGCGTGCTACCTGTTACCCCTCGGCCCACCCTACCCCCTTAATCAGCTCGGCCCAACATCCCTCTCTCTTTATGTATACGTAAACTTATGTGTTGTGATTGCACAATCCCTAATAAACATTACAAAGCCTAATAAACATTACAAACCCTAAATACCTTCCCTCTTGTGAAAAACGGCAGTAATCGAATCAGCTTCACCCGAAGCCTTCCTTCTTTCCCCTTGTATTCGGGTATGTTTGGATATCTTAACCATAGATTAGTTTAGTGTAATTGATTTCATGAATGTGTTGCATGAATATTGATAACATGAAACTTGATAACATCAAACTAATTATTGTAACATAAAACTGATTATTAAGGGTAGGGATTTTCGTAGGTTATATTCCCAAAAAAGTGGCACAAGTCAAAACCCATCATCATCTTCTCTACTATTAACGGCAGTAGTGGTCTGGTTTGCCATAGGTTTCCATGTGGTATGTACTTATCTAATTGATTATACCAATGTTAATTATTAAAGTGTGGGTGGTGTGTATGAGCACAATTTCGAAGATCTAGGCATTTGTTTTATATGATTGATATTTTGGATGATTATTGATTGAATAATCTTGACAGTAGAATTAAATGTTTGATGATTAAGAGGATCTATGGTCATCACGTAGTAACAGGAATGATAACATGATATATTAATGCATGGTTTAGTGAAATCGGAGGATACGAAATGGTGTTTATGATGCTAATAAAAATTGTTAGTAATAACTTCATACTTGTTTATAAATAATCTGATTTAAAACAAGTATTAATGAATTATGAACAATGGTTACAAATATTAAAACTTGGATGTTTATGTGTGGACCGATTTGCATGAATTTATGAGTTGGATCGGCTAAGTGATGTATCCTAGCTATGATGTTTACGTAAAATTGGATGTTGATAAATTGGATGTTGATAATAAAGATGAGTTAGTAGTTTAGGGTTGCTTAATTATACTGTTTGGGTTAGTTGTTAAATGTTAAATATATGTTGGGTCAGCCTTAGGGTGGCCCAGCAGCGAAGTGGCGGGCTGGTCACAGTTGGGCCGCACCGTCTTGATGTGCGCCGGCCCGCACAACAACTCATAATTTCCTGTTGGGCCCAAACCCAACTGGGTCCAAGTAGGCGTACATGCTATGTTCGTTACGCGTCGACGATCCGAGTGGTTGCTATGTTTGTTATGTGTTGATGATTTTATGAAAAGGAAAACGTACTATATTGGTTTGGATCGCTTACATAAACTGCATATGGTTGACCTATGATATGAACTTGCGTGAAATTGTTATGCCATACGTGCCATGAAGTGATCAATCTGTGTTTACAACTTGCTAAAATAAGTGAATTTTGGTGCATGAGTCTGATCTTTATTGACAACCATTCTAGGACTTGATTGATCAACTTGAATACGTGAATAAACATACCGAGCAAACCAAGGTGAGTTCACACAGCCAAGGCATGGGGTTCCCAGGGTGGGAATGGGTTTTGGATTATTTATTCGTACTTACTCAGATGATAGAATTTAATGATTTGGTCCTCAGGGTGAGGAAGGGTAATGATGAGATACGACCTAGACTAGTATACTAATTGAACTGATCTTCGCACACACGCCAGGGGTTGGCCGCGATATTATGACTGATCTTCGCACACATGCCTTGGAAAGGCCGCGAACTATATACTAAAACTTCGCACACATGCCAGGGTGGCCGCGATACAAATATACATAGTCTAGAATACTTGGGAACTTTCCCTAGTCATCGCACACATGCCTGGAGGGCCGCGATACGAACCATTACGATACATGACTTAACGAACGAACACAAGGTTTACTATACTATTACAATTACTGAACTATTAACTGTGAACTCGCTCAACTAGTTGTTGACTCTCTTCTGCATGCCTTGCAGGACCTTAGGTACATATGGAGCTTGCACAGGGAGGCGCGGTCGTTGTGGACAAGGATCGTGAATACTTTGATTTAAACTTTATGACATTGCATACTTTATTTATGATTGGGCTTTTATACATTTGCTTCCGCTAAACTTGGTTATTATACTTATGTTTTGGTACACCTTTCATATGGATTGGTTTGGTTTGAATACAATTACTTTTACTATATACATTGTTCTATATGATTGGTGGCTTGATCCTGGTCATGTCACGCCTCCAAGCGGAGGTACTCCGCGTGTGGATTTTGGGGGTGTGACAGATTGGTATCAGAGCCATTGGTTATAGAGAACTCGGTTTTAATATGGGGAAAATATTTTTATTAAAACCAGACTATAACCTGTACAGTGCTCAACGATCCACAACGACGCTTCGCTCCACGTGCAAGACTCCACACTATAGGTACTACTATTCATGTTTACATTGCTAGATGACATAGAACTTTGCTCATGGTATGCTTAGATAAACTTAACAACTATTGCTTGAGAACACTTGTGTGCTAACTCTCTTCTGTTATCACACTTTCGCGAACCCCTCTCACTTATGTTGCCTGTTATCCCTACTGCGTCCCATGTGACACACAATCGTTTAACTACTTGACAAGAGGTGGTCAAATCCCCTTCAAATTTCTTGTCACCCTGCCACGACTGCTTATGCATTTTATTTATTCGTACGCATATCTCGACACGACGTCTGTCACACCCTCAAAATCCACACGCGGAGTACCACCGCTTGGAGGCGTGACATGACCAGGATCAAGCCACCAATCATATTGAACATGTATATAAGTAGTAATAGTTATCCATCAATACGAAAGGTGTTTATCAAAACCAACATAATTAAGTGTAGCGGAAGCATTTATGTAAAACCCAAACATAAGTATTAATGTGTGAAATATCATAAGTGTTCAAATAGCATTCACGATCCTTTGCCCACAACGACCTGCTCCTCCCTGTGCAAGCTCCATAATGTACCTAAGGTCCTGCAAGGCATGCAGCAGAGAGTCAACAACTAGTTGAGCGAGTTCACAGAAAGTAAGTTCAGTAATAGTAATGGTATAATAAGCATTGCGTTCGTTCATCTAATCATGTATCGTACTAGTTCGTATCGCAGCCCTCTAGGCATGTGTGCGAAGATTAGGGAAAGTTCTCAAGTATTTCTAGACTATGTATATTTGTATCGCTGGCCACCCTGGCATGTGTGCGAAGTTTAGTATGTATAGTTCGCAGCCTTCCTAAGGCGTGTGTGCGAAGATTAGTCATAATATCGCACCCAACCCTTGGCGTGTGTGCGAAGATCAGTTCAAGTAGGTATACTAGTCTAGCCGTATCTTATTATTTACCATCCTCACCCTGAGGACCATATCATTAGGTTCCATTAACTATGTACGCACAAAATAATCATCCAATCCCATTCCCACCCTGGGAACCCCATGCCTTGGCTGTGTGAACTCACCTTGGGTTGCTCGGCAGATACACAAAGAGGTTTCTTGAACTAAGGGTGGTCAACCACGTCCTAACAGGGTTACCACACAAGTCAGGTTTTGACTTCAAGTAATGCACGTATGTTTCACATAAGCTAGCAGATAACGTGCACGTAATAACCATAGCAAACCCGTATAACACGTAAACAGTCAAGAGTACAATGAAATCATACTTGTGCGTTTAAATTATTAGCCCAAATGTAATCGGCCCAAATATCATAACATGCATGAGTGACTTGTGCGATCCAATGTCTAAGCCCAACGATACCCGGCCCACAAATAAGTAACCAGTCCAAACATACGGCCCAAAGGAAATAAACAGGGACACTCTTGTGCGATCAGAGCTGGCCCAATAGAAACCGGCCCAAATTCACTAACATGACTTGTGCGGTCCAACTTGGGTTGTGCGACTGACTTTGGGCTTGTTCGGCCCAAACAGCATAACGGCTCAACTTGTGCGATCAGTGTGGGCTTGTACGTTTGTGTCTTGGGCTTCTAAGGCCCAACAGCTAAACGACATTACCCCTTGTGCGACTGGGCATGCCTTGTGCGACTGGAGACCCCTTGTACGATCAGGGCCTCTTGTGCGACCGGATCAGCTTGTGCGTTCGGATCAGATCTTGCATGATCTGATCTTGTGCGATCCTGGTCTTGTGCGATCCGTTACAAACTTCCGGATATCATGCAATCGGTTACAAGCTTTTAACCGTTTCCATATTTACAATCAATTAACAAAATCAAAGATTCTATCCCAACCCTTAGTCGATCAAATAAGCATAATTCAAATGTTTTTCTCAAGAACCCTAACCCAAACAACAACATTCATAACACTTAAACATATAATCTAGGTTCGTTTTCATGATCCCTAACATCGAACATGTGAACAATCCATCTGAATAACATCATACAACAGCCGATTACACTCATATCATCATTCAATCCGGTTCGTAGTATATTATCATATAACTCTTATTGTTTACCATACAATCCTAATCATCATTCAGATCATGGGAATTACAATATCATGTAACACACAAATACAACAGAAATCATGAAACAATTAGCAATACACTAACCGAATAAGAGGATTGGAACAAGAGTTGATCCGAACAAGAGAATGGTCCGAACCCTATGAACTTCGATGAGGATGATGTTTGGCTGCCTTCGGTTCGTGAGAGAGAGAGGAGAGCTAGGGTTTTGTGTGTGATAATGTTTTGCAAAAATGAGAGGATTACAAACACACCAAGTGTTATGCGTGTGAGGAGGGTGGGCCGAACCCAATCATGGGCTGCCCTTTTGGTCCGTGTGCAAACAATACGGCCCAATGGCCTTGTGCGATCGGTTTGTGTTGTGTGGTTCGGGTTGTGTGTTTATCATACATGCACGTAACACATATAGCACATAACGTTTATATAATCACTTGTCATAACATTCAATAAATCAACGTTCATATAATCATAACACGTTCACATACGTTACACAAAGTAGGTTTGAAATACGAGTTGTCACAACGTCGCCACCTGACCTTCCGTACAACCGGCTTGTACGCCAACAACCGCCCAGACCAGAACCGACTCAAATGAACTTGGGATTAGAAGAACTACACCCACGCACCCCTGTTGACGAACCTTATCATCTCCACTGGTTGTCGATGCCAGAAACGGAACAGCCACAATTACACGTGCTCGTTGTTTTGCAACTAGTAACCCTATCAACCAAAATCGGTTTTGGACAAGTGATATACCTTTGTGACCGTGATGCAACGAACTTCCCTTTTTGTGCCATGCTGCCATGTACCACTACAGGAAATTACTTTTAGACAGCAGATTAACTGGTTGAAATATTCGGTTATCGATGGACCTTGTTTACATTCGATTCTTCGTATGAACCTCCGTAACTCCCTGTTGTTTTGATTGGCAACCAATTTAATGAAACGCCAACAACCATACCACGACTTTCACCAAACACGAGACTACCGTACTACCATGTTGAATGATTCATTCTTCTTATTGGATTAACTCTATCGTATGCCCCACTTAGCGAATGGATGCTATTATTGGTGAAACAGTTTTCAAGACATATAGGGATAGAGTTATGGATCAGTTAACCTACCAGCAGAACTCGGTGCAGTTCACAACGTCTTCCACGTGTCAAATCTGAAGAAGTGTCTCTCAGATGAGACCCTCATAGTTCCTTTGAAGGAACTCACCATCAACGAACAGTTACATTTCGTCGAAGAACCAATTGAAATCACGGACCGGGATGTTAAGGTCCTCAAGCACACTAGAATACCCCTTGTTCGAGTTCGTTGGAACTCCCGTCGTGGCCCAGAGTTCACCTGGGAACGAGAAGACCAAATGAAACTCAAGTATCCCCAGTTATGCGGAAACAGTGCAACCACTACTGAGGCTGAAGCTACTACAGAATTTCGGGACGAAATTCCAAATCAACGGGGGGATGATGTGACACCCCAGGAAAACCAGTAAACGATACAACTTAACTAGCTTCCTCAGTAACTACGTGCTAAATTTCGGGACGAAATTTCTTTCAAGTTGGGGATAATGTGACAACCCGAACACTCAAGGTTAGTGATGTTTTATCTCGTGAATCTTAACTTCTAGTAATCCCTCTCTGGTGCGTTAAATATTCTGTACTAGTATCACTCCGTTAAGTTTAACCCTAAACGAATGTTAACCTTGTAAATGTTAACCTTGTTAAACGTTACATATTTATGTATGTGGGCCGCCACACTTGTCATGAATATGTTGGGCTGTCACCGCAGTGAAATAATCCGGCCCAGTTCCCTTGTGCGTGCTACCTGTTACCCCTCGGCCCACCCTACCCCCTTAATCAGCTCGGCCCAACATCCTTCTCTCTTTATGTATACGTAAACTTATGTGTTGTGATTGCACAATCCCTAATAAACATTACAAAGCCTAATAAACATTACAAACCCTAAATACCTTCCCTCTTGTGAAAAACGGCAGTAATCGGATCAGCTTCACCCGAAGCCTTCCTTCTTTCCCCTTGTATTCGGGTATGTTTGGATATCTTAACCATAGATTAGTTTAGTGTAATTGATTTCATGAATGTGTTGCATGAATATTGATAACATGAAACTTGATAACATGAAACCAATTATTGTAACATAAAACTGATTATTAAGGGTAGGGATTTTCGTAGGTTATATTCCCAAAAAAGTGGCACAAGTCAAAACCCATCATCATCTTCTCTACTATTGACGGCAGTAGTGGTCTGGTTTGCCATAGGTTTCCATGTGGTATGTACTTATCTAATTGATTATACCAATGTTAATTATTAAAGTGTGGGTGGTGTGTATGAGCACAATTTCGAAGATCTAGGCATTTGTTTTATATGATTGATATTTTGGATGATTATTGATTGAATAATCTTGACAGTAGAATTAAATGTTTGATGATTAAGAGGATCCATGGTCATCACGTAGTAACAGGAATGATAACATGATATATTAATGCATGGTTTAGTGAAATCGGAGGATACGAGATGGTGTTTATGATGCTAATAAAAATTGTTAGTAATAACTTCATACTTGTTTATAAATAATCTGATTCAAAACAAGTATTAATGAATTATGAACAATGGTTACAAATATTAAAACTTGGATGTTTATGTATGGACCGATTTGCATGAATTTATGAGTTGGATCGGCTAAGTGATGTATCCTAGCTATGATGTTTACGTAAAATTGGATGTTGATAAATTGGATGTTGATAATAAAGATGAGTTAGTAGTTTAGGGTTGCTTAATTATACTGTTTGGGTTAGTTGTTAAATGTTAAATATATGTTGGGTCAGCCTTAGGGTGGCCCAGCAGCGAAGTGGCGGGCTGGTCACAGTTGGGCTGCACCGTCTTGATGTGCGCCGGCCCGCACAACAACTCATAATTTCCTGTTGGGCCCAAACCCAACTGGGTCCAAGTAGGCGTACATGCTATGTTCGTTACGCGTCGACGATCCGAGTGGTTGCTATGTTTGTTATGTGTTGATGATTTTATGAAAAGGAAAACGTACTATATTGGTTTGGATCGCTTACATAAACTGCATATGGTTGACCTATGATATGAACTTGCGTGAAACTGTTATGCCATACGTGCCATGAAGTGATCAATCTGTGTTTACAACTTGCTAAAATAAGTGAATTTTGGTGCATGAGTCTGATCTTTATTGACAACCATTCTAGGACTTGATTGATCAACTTGAATACGTGAATAAACATACTGAGCAAACCAAGGTGAGTTCACACAGCCAAGGCATGGGGTTCCCAGGGTGGGAATGGGTTTTGGATTATTTATTCGTACTTACTCAGATGATAGAATTTAATGATATGGTCCTCAGGGTGAGGAAGGGTAATGATGAGATACGACCTAGACTAGTATACTAATTGAACTGATCTTCGCACACACGCCAGGGGTTGGCCGCGATATTATGACTGATCTTCGCACACATGCCTTGGAAAGGCCGCGAACTATATACTAAAACTTCGCACACATGCCAGGGTGGCCGCGATACAAATATACATAGTCTAGAATACTTGGGAACTTTCCCTAGTCATTGCACACATGCCTAGAGGGCCGCGATACGAACCATTACGATACATGACTTGATGAACGAACACAAGGCTTCCGATACTATTACAATTACTGAACTATTAACTGTGAACTCGCTCAACTAGTTGTTGACTCTCTGCTGCATGCCTTGCAGGACCTTAGGTACATATGGAGCTTGCACAGGGAGGCGCGGTCGTAGTGGACAAGGATCGTGAATAGTTTGATTTAAACTTTATGACATTGCATACTTTATTTATGATTGGGCTTTTATACATTTGCTTCCGCTAAACTTGGTTATTATACTTATGTTTTGGTACACCTTTCATATGGATTGGTTTGGTTTGAATACAATTACTTTTACTATATACATTGTTCTATATGATAGGTGGCTTGATCCTGGTTATGTCACGCCTCCAAGCGGAGGTACTCCGCGTGTGGATTTTGGGGGTGTGACATACATGACGTATCACTGGTGGTATGACGAAACGACTGGCGCGACGAAACAAGAGGGTGTTTCGCCGGGGCCAGTCACGACGAAACAGGCATGACGAAGCAGTGTGTTTCGCCGAGGGTACATGACGAAACAAGGGTGGTTCGTCGAAGGGAAGTAACGATGAAACAGGGGTGTTTCGTCGAATGGGTAATTTGCACAGTAACTTGATTTCTTTCTGTTAAGGGATAACCGGGTTAGCTAACTACTGTTAGATGTTAAGCATGACTTGTATGAGCTTGAATACGTGCTTTGTGTTATTCGTGATTGCTGATTCAATACCAGTGTGATTGTACTTATACGTGAGCTTCGTGAATATATAAACTGATTATGTACACGTGCGTACTTTAGGACTTGACTGATTATTTGTGAGCACATACCTTAGCATACCGAGCAAACCAAGGTGAGTTCACACTCTTTCCAAGGCATGGGATTCCCAAGGGTTGGGAATGGGTAAATGAACTATACGGTAATTACGACCATCCTCCGTGGGTACGATGCCAAGATTACACACTGGACCAAACCTCTATCATTGAAGTCCCTCATTATATCGACTTAATCGCCGAGGCCTATGGCGAGCGGGTCATTAGTTAATAGCGCTATTAGGTTTAACAAACCTCACACCGTGTCGTTCGAACGGGCATGTACTAATGGACTATGGGCAAAGGGTCAATGATGATAGACATTGACTTAGGACACCTCTTACATTTTCATAGCAGTCGATACACTCGGTCTGGTAACACATGGGAAGCCCCAACTAATCTTTGCAAACATGTCTTGGAGACCGCGATACGAATTAATACGATACATGGTTTACAAAAAGAACTTATGATTTACGAAACAAATACTATAACTAAACAACCAACTGTGAACTCGCTCAACTTTGTTGTTGACTCGTCGTTACATGCCTTGCAGGTCGTTAGGTACTCATGGAGCTTGCACAGGGTGGCGCGGTCATTGTGGGACATGGCAGTGTGTGCCATGCTAAAAACATTACTTTATTTCGTACTTAATACTTACATTGGGTTTTACAATTATGCTTCCGCTAAACACTTAACTATGTTTTTCATTTGAAACACCTTTCATATTGTGTGGTTGAATTTTACTTATTACTTGTTATGTTCAATATGATTGGTGGCTTGATCCTGGTCAGTCACGCCTCCAAGCGGTGGTACTCCGTGTGTGCATTTTAGGGGTGTGACAGATTGGTATCAGAGCCATTGGTTATAGTGAACTTGGTTTTAATAAGGGGAAAAAGGGTTTTTATTAAAATCAGACTATAACCTGTACAGTGTTCAACGATCCACAACGATGCTTCGCTCCACGTGCAAGACTCAACACTATAGGTGATACCATTCATGTTTACATTACCTACTTGTTAGATACATACTACATTGCTCATGGTATGCTTAGATAACGTAGCAACTACTATTTGAAAACCTTGTTTGCTCACACTCTTCTGTTATTCCACACTTGCGTACTGATACGACGCACTTCTCACTTGTGTTCTCTTACTTGCGAAGATCATGAGTGGACGCGTTAACATGACACAAGCCCAGCTGACGGCTCTGATTGACCAACAAGTTGCTGCGGCACTTGCAGCCGCACAAGCAGGAGGTATACCCTGCAGTCGTAACTCACTCTAGGATCTTTAGATCCTACACTCCTAAACCAACTCTTGTGTTTAACCTTGTCCTGTTCTTATACCCAACAGGTCAACACGCTCAGCCACCTGTATGCACCTTCAAGGCTTTCATGGACTGTCGTCCTAGCACATTCAGTGGCACTGAAGGGGTCGTTGGACTCCTCCATTGGTTTGAGAAGCTCGAGTCCGTCTTTGAGATGTGTGAATGCCCTGAGGCTCGCAGGGTGAAGTATGCCACTGGTACTCTCGAAGGCATTGCGCTCACTTGGTGGAATGCACAAGTTCAGATGTTAGGGCTGGCAGCTGCCAATGCTACCCCATGGAACGACTTTAAGGAACTGAATAAGCGAGAATACTGTAGTCGTGATGACATCCACAAGCTATAAGTGGAGTTCTTTAATCTGAAGATGACGGGGTCAGAGAGAGAAGCATATACGAAGCGATCCAACTAGCTGGCCATCTTGTGTCCAACTATGGTGGACCCTCCTATCAAGCGCATTAAGTTGTACCTCAGAGGCTTAGTACCGGAGATTCAAAGCCATGTGACGTCTGCCAACCTTGCTACTATTCAGGATGTTACCCGTCTTGCTCATCGTCTCATAGATCAGGCAGTGGAACAGAATAGACTGCCTAAGCGTATCATTGCTGCTACTACTACTACTTCTGCTACTCCCAGTGATAACAAGCGAAAATGGGATAGGGATTCCAGCAAGGGTTCGACTACAGTTCAGTCCCAAGCACAGCAGCGAAAGAGTGATAGTTACCAGAGTCCTGGTCAGCAATCTTCTGGTAGTCAAAGGCAGGGTGGATACCGAGGAAATCTTCCGAAGTGCAACACATGCAACAGGCACCACAATGGTCAGTGCAACAAGGGTCGTTGTCAGAGGTGTCTCAAGATGGGTCATGAAGCTAAGGATTGCAGGAGCTCATGACCTGCGAATCAGAACCAGCAACAACAACCACCAGCAGCAACAACAGCAGCGAGGCAACAGGGGATGCTTTCAGTGTGGTGCTGAAGGCCACTTCAAGTGGGACTGCCCCTAGTTAAATCAAAATCAGAATAACAACAACAATAAGGCCAATGGGAACAACAGTGAGGGAAACAATAATGACAACGGCGCTAGGGGTTGTGCGTTCGTGCTGGGGCAGGGTGAAGCACGGAATGATCCTAATGTGGTGATGGGTAAGTTCCTTCTCGATGACTTTTATGTTACTGTTTTATTTGATTCGGGTGCAGATACCAATTATATGTCTCTGAAAGTTAGTCAAATGCTTAAACGTACACCAACTCCTTTAAACACCAAACATGTCGTAGAGTTAGCCAATGGTAAAAGTTTAGAGGCCACACACATAGTCAAGGATTGTAACATTGTCTTAGCTGGTCAGACGTTCTCCATCGATCTCATTCCCATAGTTCTGGGTAGTTTCGACATCGTTATTGGGATGGATTGGTTATCCCAACAGCAAGCATAGATCCTATGCAAAGAAAAGATTATTCGTATTCCCCGTTCTGGTAAAGAACCACTCGAAGTTCAAGGCGACAAGAGTGGTGTTGTGGTGGGCATCATCTCCTTTCTTAAGGCCCAGAGGTGTTTACGAAAGGGTCACACCGCTATCTTGGCACTTGTCACTGACGCGTCAACGAAAGAGAAGAAGATCGAGGATATTCCAGTAGTACGTGATTTTCCTCAAGTGTTTCCTGAAGATTTACCTGGGCTACCGCCTCATCGCCAGGTCGAATTCCAAATCGTGCTAGCTCCTGGAGCAGCACCAATAGCTCGTGCACCGTATCGTTTAGCTCCATCAGAATTGGAAGAACTATCTACACAACTACAAGAGCTCTTGGATAAGGGTTTTATTCGTCCTAGCTCTTCGCCTTGGGGAGCTCCAGTGTTGTTTATTAAGAAGAAGGACGGTACCTTCCGTATGCTCCCAGCTCTAAAACGACATCCAAGACCCTGAATGGATGCGTCGCAATAGACCAGAAAATCATATGTGCCTTCTGGCAATGAGAGTATAGGTGCACAGACGATTTTCTGGTCTATTGCGACGCATCCATTCAGCGCACCTACACCACGCACAATTTAGAGCTGAGAGCTGTCGTTTTTGCACTTAAGATATGGAGACATTACCTGTACGGTACCAAGTGCACCATCTACACCGATCACAGGAATCTCGAGCATATCTTCAAGCAAAAGGAACTGAACATGCGGCAACGTCGATGGGTCGAGTTATTGAATGATTACGAATACGCCATCAAGTACCATCCGGGCAAAGCCAATTTTGTGACAACTGTGATCTGTAATCATCGTATAATGTAAAACAATGTCCGTTATTAATAAAACAATATGCATTGGTGTTATTATGTGTATTTTGGTGTTACTATATGTGCAATTGTGTTTATTAATTTTACAATTTGATTCGATACCGATTTCAAGCTTTAAATCACTTTCTGGAAGGTTATACGCAAACTGGTGCTTAAACGCAATCAGTTAAACACGACATGCACTCCGGAACTATGACGTAAGCCAAACATACCCTAAATATCCCTTACATAACTTAGAAATAAGTTTCGAAGGATTCGGTATGGCGAAAACATGTTTATTTGAACTAAAGAACTAATTATGACAAAACTGCGAAACGAACGTTGGTGACCGCCCGGATAATATTTAAATCCCACAAATATTCTGTTATGATTAAAATCTTATTTTAATCAGGTTCGTGTTGAAAAATAAATTAAAACGCTTAAAAACGTTATTTCCAAGTTTATGCATGTACCGCGTGTTTCTGCGCGACACAATGCTTTTACTGCGAAACACAGACAACGTAGCCAGTCTTGGCAACTGAAATTTATTTCAGTAATATTTTGGCGAGTTTATTTTTATAGAATAATAAAAATAAATTAGAACGCCATAAATTGGGATTTGAACGCTAAATAAAATACCCGGTACATAATTAAACATTTTAACGGAACGGTGTTTAACCGAACAACCGGACTTCACCCGGGACACAAAAAATTTGTCAAACATATTATTCCCACTTTTCTGAGCTAGTTAGGGTCCCCGAATACCCTAACCCACTTTATATTAATTAAAACACTAATATACACTAACTAAACTTTAGAAATCTAACTAGATGGCCACTTTACCATTACTAGTGGGGATGACCGCGCGTTGCGGCGGGTGTCCATACTAATATCAGATTCAATTATGACGCCTATTACGAACCACAACCCATTCCGGATGTCTAACATTTTATCCCATTCAACAATAACTGCAAGATACTTTCAATGTATAAAAGCTTCTGATTCATTTTCTTTCAAAAAAAAAAAAAAAAGATTAGTATCAACTTAAAGAGAAACCAGTCAAATGCGTAGATATATTTGTATCTTAAAAGAGAACGGGACCTTTCTAAACTAATAAGGTTTGTCCAAGATATTATAATCCAATTCCATTTTCAAACAATATACTTTAATAATACAAAACAATATACCGTGAGAAAAAATATGGTTGAATAAGCGATGGAAATATTCAGCAATGCAAACATGCAAAAATAAGATTGGCCACTGAACTCTTGTGGTTTGCTAGCTTCACCAACTCACTAAGCATCCATAACAAGGGACTCTCTTCAGAGCACATATTAAGCATTTTAACCTAAGGTTGGCTCACTGAAATTGATACTGAACTTCATTTTTTTCACCTTTCCACTAAGACGTGTCAATAAACCTCTCCTGTAGCTAAAAAGATCCGCATCTCCCCATATATAAAAGCCAGGTCCACTGCAGCCTGGTTGGAAGTGAAAAATATTCTCACCGTTAGAAAAGAATAAAACAAAGGTGTTCCTCTATTTGAATTTTTCATCATCTTAAGCAACGTACATTATGCCGTTCACTGAACAACATAACTTAGATTAGTCAAGATTAACCTCATAAAAAAATGGAAGCTAATCATGACTCATGAGTTCTGTCTATAGATAAATTTAACTTACCCGAACGTATGAACTCTAAACAAATGAGGGTTCCCACTTAAAGGAGAAATGTTTGGTTCTGAAAAGGGTATAACGTGACTTCACCATCTCGATTCCTTACGACTGATGTCAAGAACATTGCAACAATAATTGGTTAGTATTCCCTCTCTCATTTTTCTCTTTAAACTGTTCCCTTGTTCTTCAGCCTGCATCATTTGACTTTCGACTTTGACTTCCGGCTATCCATGGGAACCGACATTTGTGTTTTTCCCGCAAGCCGCTGTAATTCTTCCTGTATTTCCATATTCTATTCATGTTTTTTCCCATTTTTATGATTTTCAAGAACCTCGTGAGTGTTGCAGTAGAGTCGACAAAGCTCCGCCTTCTCCACCGCCTCCACCTCCGCCTCGACTTCAACCTCGACCACCGCCACGACTTCCTACACAACCGCCACCTCGACTTTCGTTTTTAAGTTTAACACAGATGCTAAAATACATACTATAAAGCCATTCTAGCAATGACTATGCACACAATAGTGCGGTAAAATAGGAAACTCGGAACCGACGGCGAACTGTCCATACTCTCGTCATCTCTCACAGAGGACGCCGCGATGCTATGCCTTCTGCTCATCTCGTCATCTCTCAACTGATTATAATTTATGAAAGGCTTACAGAAGAAGCCTTAGCGTATGGAAGAATATACTGGAAAACGTCTGCACATTATTCTTTTGTTTGATAATCTCCATGGCTTGTATTTTTATGCACGGATACTTACATCAGGCACAACAATAACAGCGTATTAGTCATGAACCACGGTTGCTGAGAAGACGCCCCTAGCTACGAACTCCAACTACCAGCATCCACCCAACAATCAAAATGTAAAGACAGAGAATAAATAGTGAACTGATTAAGAGCTAAGAAATTTGTGACCGAAGACGATGAATTAAATGCGAATCAAACGTGGCCAAGCCTTACAAAAAGGTTGTATATAAAGAAGTTACCTGGACATAAAGATTCGGGTCGGCAACAAACCGAACCAATAACACGTCACAATCGGGTAAGCCACAAACATTCATCTATAAATCATAAATCAAACAAAAAACCCAATTCAAGTTCAGTTTTAAACTCAAAACCCCCTAAATCAATAGTAAATTAAAATCGCAAACAGTAAAAAGAAAGAATCAATTGCTTATGTAAAACTGAAAACTTAAAATAATAAGCGTCGAACATCGTTTTAGCCACCATCGCTGTGATCTCATCATTCCACAAAACCATAAATGTTTATATAAATTCGACAGAGCTTGTATTAGTAAGAACATGTAGAGGGAGATCAGACTCGTCAGAACCTTACCGTAGTTGCCGGAATCTTTGCCGTAGCATGGTTGGAAGGTCGATCTTCCTCTGATAGTTGTCTAATCTTAACACACTCGCCACCGGAACCCGTAACCATCTCCATTTTGTCAGAACCCTAGATCTGAACACCCTGAGTTAGCACAATTGTCCTTGAACCCATACAAATAGAAAAAGAACATAGATTGATTAGGTTAAAAATAGATACATAGAGTAAGATGGGATGTAGAGATTGAAAAAATGCAAATTAAACGGAAGTGAAGCCTGCGGCTATGGTGGCCCTAGGATGAGTATCGTTGCTTGAGTGCTATCTCCATGTATCTCCCATAACCCTCATCTCCTGAGCAATAAAATGCTGTTATGTTTCCATTGAAAAGACGAATTGAACGCCAGACGATTCATTTACCAGGAGATGGTAGGGTTTTCTAGAATTTCATGCTGAAATCCCACAATTACCCTTTTAGGCGTCTTAAACTTAGTGGGAATTACAATTTCCATGGCTTTAACCACCTTGTACATATTGCTTTAAAATTGATACGTATGGCAAAATTACTATCTTGTACGTCACTTCTCCTTTTTAATATATTATAGATAACCTAACCAAACTAAACCTTTCCCCCCAACAATCGGTTATGGGGTGTCCCCCACTCTTAGATTTTTTGAATTATTAAATTGGATCATGTTGATAGATAGGGAACATAATACCCATGAGACAATAGTGGATGAAGTCTATAAGTAACTAACCATAAGACTATTACTCTCTCATTTCACAACACACTTCCAAACTAAACTCTAACTCCTCTCTTCTCTTTGGATCGGCTGAAATCAACCACCACCCTACCACCATCATTCGACTTGTTCCACCCATTCTATTACCATACAAGGGTGCAAGGAGGCACATAAGGAAGCTTGGTGCACTCGGATTGTCAAGGACCGCCCTCGTTTTCTTTTATCCACCACTTTTCTACACTCGAACTCCCCTAGCCTTGTGCTAGTAGTAAGTTCCTTAGATCTTCATCTTGTTCATGTTTTTATGTGGTTAATGATGTTTAAAGATCAAAAAGATAGAAAGCCTAATGAACATAAACAAGTCTTGAAGTGTAACTAACTAAAGATGAAGTATGGTTAAAGTAGTGTTGAAATGATAAATGAAATATGATATTGCTTGATAAATCTGATATATATAAGTAATAATCTGCTGTAAGTATTGTTGTGATCGCTAAACATGTTAACGGAATCAATCGAACGCGCTTTATGATGATAAAAGACTAAAAACAGCATGCTGATCTGCTTTTCCAGCCGCCTTTAACTGGCTGTAACTGCATCGTAACTTAACAAAAACTTGATTTTCTTAAGTCTATAATGTGTTATTATAAAATACGGTTCTAATGACGCCGGAATCAATATTTTTGGACTCCGTTTACTATTTTTAAAGTGCCTTTCCGTAACAGCAGCTTAAGCTGATTTTTTTTTTGCTGAAAATGTGCATCCTGTTTTCAGTCATAACCTGGATTCTGTGTAGGATTAGATCATAAAACTTATACTGTAGATGGTCACTGTTGTCGCAGTGATCCTCCAACTGGAATTACGTTAAACGGACTTACGATTAATTTTTAGTGAATTATTCCGTAGACTGCGATCAGAATGTAACAAATCTAATTGCAGTCGGGAAAATGTATTTTTTTTAAAATATTGATAATGAACTAGACCCCGATATTTTTATACAATAATATTTGGTTCATGTAAGACGTTCTGTAAAAATTTGGGAATTTTTGGAATAAGTTAACCATTTTATTTAAATGTCCGAAAACAATCCAGTTTCATATACATTAAAACAGAAGTGACATAAGTAGTAATTGCATGCCAAAGTGTGGTTCTTGATTATTAAAAATCATTCTTATTTAATTTAGGGCGGATAAACAATTGAGGGATTATGTTAACATTTAAAAACGCACCCGAAGGTGAGTACATAGTCCCAGTTTTACTATTTTCAATTGTTTTGGGGTGATTCATATGTATCAAAACGATTTCGATGTTTTAACGATGGTTTCACAACGAGTAAGATGGTTTATATTAAACTAATAACGATTTCGATAATGTGAACGAGCTTGTTGGTTGTAATTACATAACAAATGACATTCATTAATTTCGGCCAAACCGACCAGTATTAAGTTATGGTACCATAGGATCCGACAAATCCCGTTATCAGACCGGACCCATGGTTATGTGTGGGTTAGGTGGGTAACGACCGAATCTGATGATTGTTAACTTACCCTTTGGAGGTTTGTTAATGCGAAAACGAGTTGAACAATAGACGAGTCACATAGGTTTGAATGTTATTAGCGAGACGACCAAAAGTAGTTTCACCGATCTTTAACGAGAATGATTTAAATGACTAAAGCGATGTTTAACGAATTAAACGATTTTGGTAAACAATTGGAAGCGATGTCACACAAACGAGGTTTTCGAAACAATATAAACTGTACGAGTTTATTTACGAGAATGATTTACGATTTGGTTTACGAAAAACAAATGTTTTGGGTAAAGATTCATGGCTTCGAGGTTTATAAATTATAACCAAACTATTTTGATTTGGTTATTCATTTTACGATACAAACATTTTATAAAACAAGGTTTTCTAATGACAATTAATGAGGTTGCATAATTTATTTCAACGTATAAGCGAGCCATGAATCTGACACTCTCACAAAACCTATGTACTCGCCAGCATTTCCTTGCTGACTTTGTTTTTACATATGTTTCAGGTGAAGTTGCTTAGTGTTGATTGCGAATAGGAAACATGCTCACTTAGGATCGGACGAGGCCTTAGTGATTTAATAATGATATTACTCTATGTTTGATTTGCTTGTTTAACTTTAAAACAATGTATAATATTTAATGAAATGAAACTCTTCGTATCCATGGTTTGAAACAATAATTCTATTACAACACTCCCTGGCGTTTCCGCCACGATTTGTCGTTTTACGTGGTCGGGGTGTGACAGAAGAGTTGGTATCAGAGCCAATGGTTATAGAGAATTAGGTTATTAGTAAAATTTCGACCTAGACTATAACTTTCTAGGACCCCAACGCAAGTTGATTTGCGTTTAGAATTTTAAAAAACGAAATCTGAATCTACTTCGAAAATTAATCATCCGTTCTAGGATGAATGATTACTAAGTTTTGAACCCTCCATTATAAGGTTTTGAACCCTTCCAGTTTGACTCATTTTTGGCTTAGTGCCTTTTGAGTTTTCAAAATCTCGTCAAAGTTTGGGTCTAAATAATGTGAACACGTGCAAACTGGAAGAGTGAATGCCTGTACCCTGAGTTTTCTGTCTAAGGCTAGAGTGTTCGTACAAATCCACATAATCGGACCAGTCACTCTTACCTGGGAACTCTTGGGGTGAGTGTTCACTTATAGGCGAGCATGTCTTTGCGATACATTATTTCGATTCATTACTTTGATTAGTCACTGCGTGTCGTTTGTTTGTTCGAGGTAACGAACAAATGATCGCCTTCCTTATATTTCGTCGATATTTTCAAAACCTCTTTTGTTTTTCCTAATCGTCGACCTCACTCGTTTCTCATATTTCCTTGTTAGACGATGCCTCCTCGACGTGATGCACAACCTTTTACTGCTGAAGAAATCGCAGCCCTTGTCTCTCAGCAAATGGCTGTTGTGCTTCCAGGCGTTGTGACCCAAATCCACGAGCTGTACAACAACAATAACAATGCACAATGCAATTTCAAGAGTTTCAACTCCGCTAAGCCGCTAAAGTTTTATGGGTCACAAGGAGCGACTACACTCCTCCAACGGTTTGAAAGTATCTAGAACACATTCAGACATGTGCAATGTCCGAATGAGCGTAAGGTTGAATTTGCATCAAGTGTGTTCGAGAAGCGTGCTCTTACTTGGTGGAACGGAGTGATGCGCGATAGGGGTGCCGAAGTGGCGTTGGCACAAACATGGGAAGAGCTTCGAGCTCTCATGATGAGAGATTTTTGTCCCCGTCACGAAATTCGAGCTTTGGAACGAGAGTTTGACGATCTAAAACAAGATGGGGGAGAACACCGTGCGTACATGGATCGATTCAAGGAGCTCAGTCTTTTGTGTCCTACTATGGTTACCCCGTTGGAGAAAGCGATAGATAGGTATATCGATGGGTTACCCGATTCCATACAAGATATTGTGACTGGCGTTAATCCTACTACTGTTCGCCAAGCGATCGAGTTAGCTGCTACCCTGACTGAGTCGCAAGTCAGGAAGTGTAAACTTACCTGCAAGAGTGATAAGAAGACGTCAACTGACTCTGCTAAAGGCAAGGAAAAGGGTAAGGGTAAGAAGGGTGAGTCTTCGAAGAAGTCGAGAAAGCGAAAGGGTGCTCAGAATTTTGCAGTAACTGCACAAACTGCTCAGAACCCTCAGAACCCACCAGCTCAACCTCCTGCGAAGAAAGCATATGCTGGTACCGCACCCCATTGTGCTCGCTGCAACGGTCATCATCTTGCACAACAAGCTTGTAGACAATGCACAACATGTGGTAAGCTTGGGCATCTGGCCAACGTCTGTCGTTTGGGTCAGAATCAGATTGTTCAGAATCAAGCTCCAGTTCAGGGGAATGCTGCTAGATTTCCACCGGGTTCATGCTTCAACTGTGGAGAGTATGGTCATTTCCGCAACAACTGTCCGAGGTTGGCAAATACGAATGCAAATCCGAACGAGAATGTCAATGTCAATGCGAATGCGAATCCCGCTCGTGGACGAGTATTCAATCTGAATGCAAACGAGGTGCGAGCTGACAACCTCATCGTCAATGGTACGTTTCTTGTTAACAATCGACCTGCATCAATTATTTTTGATTCTGGTGCCGATAGAAGTTTTGTTTCATTATCTTTTGAGCCTTTGCTTGCGATACCTAGAACTAAACTAAGGAAACCCTTATCTGTCGAAGTTGCTACTGGTAAACCTCTTGTTCTCGATTCTGTTATCCGTGATTGTCAGTTAAACCTTGATAACCATCTTTTTCCCATTGACCTCACGCCGATGCAACTTGGGAGTTTCGATATTATCGTGGGGATGGATTGGTTGACCAAACATCATGCAGAGGTAGTTTGTTTCGATAAGATTGTTCGTATTCCTCTTCCGTTTGGCGATATTCTGGAAGTTCATGGAGAGAAGCCATCTGGTGGATTGAAGCTTATGTCGTGTATGAAGGCCCAAAGATGTTTGCAAAAAGGATATGTTGCTTTCCTGGCACATGTCACTGAGGAGAAAGGCAAGAGCAAGAGTATCCAGGATACTCCGATTGTTCGGGATTATCCAGAGGTGTTTCCCGATGAAGTGTCTGGTTTGCCTCCAGTTCGTCAAGTCGAGTTTCATATTGACCTTGTACACAATGCCAACCCGGTTGCGAAAGCACCTTATCGTCTCGCACCGTCGGAAATGCAAAAGTTATCAAAACAACTTCAAGAGTTATCTGATAAAGGATTCATCCGTCCGAGCTTTCGCCTTGGGGAGCTCCTGTCCTCTTTGTGAAAAAGAAAGATGGATCTTTTCGAATGTGTATCGATTATCGTGAGCTTAATAAGCTTACCATCAAAAATTGATATCCCCTACCTAGAATTGATGATCTCTTCGACCAGCTGCAAGGTGCTTCATGCTTTTCCAAGATCGACCTGCATTCTGGGTATCATCAGCTTCGTATTTTCGAAGAAGATATTCCCAAAACTGCTTTCCGTACAAGATATGGGCATTACGAGTTCACTGTCATGCCTTTTGGTTTGACGAATGCCCTAGCTATCTTCATGGACTTAATGAATAGGGTTTGTAAACCTTATTTAGATAAGTTCATCATTGTGTTCATCGACGATATTCTCATTTATTCAAAGTCTCGAGCAGAGCACGAACAACACCTTCGTTTGACGTTGGAACTCCTAAAGAAGGAACAACGTTTTGCTAAATTCTCCAAGTGCGAATTCTAGCTTAAAGAAGTTCAGTTCTTGGGTCATATTATCAATGAGCAGGGTATTCATGTAGATCCATCCAAGATTGCTGCAATTAAGGATTGGAATACACCAACGACACCTACAGAAGTTTGTTCTTTTCTTGGTCTTGCTGGTTATTATCGACGATTTATTTCTAATTTCTCGAAGATCGCGGTTCCACTCACTGCTTTGACTCAGAAAAATAAGCCTTTTGAGTGGGGATTAAGCAAGAAGAAGCGTTCCAAACGCTGAAACGAAAACTCTGTGATGCTCCTGTTTTATTTCTGCCCGAGGGAAACGATGATTTTTTTGTCTATTGTGACGCGTCAAATCTAGGACTTGGTTGTGTTCTTATGCAACGGGGTAAAGTCATAGCTTATGCGTCTAGACTATTGAAAATTCACGAGAAGAACTATACGACTCATGATCTTGAGTTAGGAGCTGTGGTTTTTGCGCTTAAAATCTGGAGACACTACCTCTATGGAACGAAGTGTGTGGTTTTCACAGACCACAAAAGTCTCCAGCATATTCTCAATCAGAAGGAACTAAACATGAGGCAACGACGTTGGGTTGAACTCTTAAATAATTATGATTGCGATATCCGCTACCACCCTGGCAAGGCAAATGTCGTAGCCGATGCGCTTAGTCGAAAGAAACGAGTCAAGCTTCATTATGTTCAAACTCTATCTGATTTTCAATCTCGCGTCCTTTAAACTCAACGATCTTGTGTGATCAAAGACTTATTGAAGTATGAACTACCGCTTCAACTTGAGCTTAAACTCGAAAGGAAGGATGATGCTTTACTCTATTTTGAGAATCATTTGTGGATTCCGAATCAGGACGATCTTCGCACCTTAGTAATGGACGAATCTCACAAGTCTCGATATTCTATCCATCCTGGTGCTGATAAAATGTACAAGGATCTTCATACCCAGTATTGGTGGCCTGGTATGAAGAAGGATGTTGCCTTGTATGTATCGAAATGCCTAACTTGTCTCAAAGTCAAGGCGGAACATCAACGACCTTCTGGTTTGCTTGTACAACCAGAGATACCGGTTTGGAAATGGGAGAACATTGCAATGGATTTCATCACCAAGTTACCGCGTACGTCTAAAGGTCACGATGCTATTTGGGTTGTAGTTGATCGTTTGACAAAATCTGCTCATTTCTTACCAATCCGTGAGGATTTCTCTGCTGAAATGCTTGCCAAGATCTATGTAGACGAGATTGTATCACGACATGGTGTTCCCTTGGATATCATTTCCGATCGTGATGCTCGATTTTCATCTCATTTTTGGAAGACCATGCAATCTGCTTTGGGAACCCAACTGAATCTAAGCACTGCTTATCATCCCCAAACAGATGCGTGATAGACTTTGGTGGTAATTGGGATTCTCACTTGCCATTGATTGAGTTCTCATACAATAATAGTTATCATGCTAGCATTAAGATGGCACCATTCGAAGCTCTCTACGGTCGAAAATGTCGTTCACCTGTCTGTTGGGATGAGACCGGTGAAGCTCAGTTTACTGGACCTGAGATCATTCTGGAAGCAACAGACAAAATCAAGAAAATTCACGATAATCTTGTGACAACTAGAAGCCGTCAAAAGAGTTATGCGGATTTGAAACACAAGCCCGTAGAATTTCAAGTCGGAGACCGTGTCCTACTCAAGGTGTCACCTTGGAAGGGAGTGGTGAGATTTGGAAAGGAAGGGAAACTTGCACCACGATATGTTGGACCATTTAAGATTGTTGAAAGAATTGGAAAGGTTGCATATCGACTAGAGCTACCTCCAGAGCTTGGAAATGTTCATCCGACTTTTCACGTGTCCAATTTGCGAAAGTGTTTAGCTGATGCTGATCTTCACGTCCATCTCGACGAGATTCAAATCGATGAAACGATGCACTTTGTCGAGAAACCTGTGGAGATAGTGGACCGTACATAGAAACAATTGAAAGGCAAACGAATTCATTTGGTCAAGGTTCGCTGGGAATCCAAACGTGGCCCCGAGTTTACTTGGGAACATAAGGACCAGATGAAGGCAAAATATCCGTATTTGTTTTCACAAGATTCCTCTAAATAAAATTTCGGGACGAAATTTCCCTAAAGTAGGGGAGACTGTGACAACTGTGATCTGTAATCATCGTATAATGTAAAACAATGTCCGTTATTAATAAAACAATATGCTTTGGTGTTATTATGTGTATTTTGGTGTTACTATATGTGCAATTGTGTTTATTAATTTTACAATTTGATTCGATACCGATTTCAAGCTTTAAATCACTTTCTGGAAGGTTATACGCAAACTGGTGCTTAAACGCAATCAGTTTAGCGCGACATGCACTCCGGAACTGTGACATAAGCCAAACATACCCTAAATATCCCTTACATAACTTAGAAATAAGTTTCGAAGGATTCGGTATGGCGAAAACATGTTTGTTTGAACTAAAGAACTAATTACGACAAAACTGCGAAATGAACGTTGGTGACCGCCCGGATAATATTTAAATCCCACAAATATTCTGTTATGATTAAAATCTTATTTTAATCAGGTTCGTGTTGAAAAATAAATTAAAACGCTTAAAAACGTTATTTCCGAGTTTAAGCACGTACCGCGTGTTTCTGCGCGACACAGTGCTTTTACTGCGAAACACAGACAACGTAGCCAGTCTTGGCAACTGAAATTTATTTCAGTAATATTTTGGCGAGTTTATTTTTATAGAATAATAAAAATAAATTAGAACGCCATAAATCGGGATTTGAACGCTAAATAAAATACCCGGTACATAATTAAACACTTTAACGGAACGGTGTTTAACCAAACAACCGGACTTCACCTGGGACACAAAAATTTTGTCAAACATATTATTCCCACTTTTCTGAGCTAGTTAGGGTCCCCGAATACCCTAACCCACTTTATATTAATTAAAACACTAATATACACTAACTAAACTTTAGAAATCTAACTAGATGGCCACTTTACCATTATAACCTAACCAAACTAAACCTTTCCCCCCAACAATCGGTTATGGGGTGTCCCCCACTCTTAGATTTTTTGAATTATTAAATTGGATCATGTTGATAGATAGGGAACATAATACCCATGAGACAATAGTGGATGAAGTCTATAAGTAACTAACCATAAGACTATTACTCTCTCATTTCACAACACACTTCCAAACTAAACTCTTCCTCCTCTCTTCTCTTTGGATCGGCTGAAATCAACCACCACCCTACCACCATCATTCGACCTTGTTCCACCCATTCTATTACCATACAAGGGTGCAAGGAGGCACATAAGGAAGCTTGGTGCACTCGGATTGTCAAGGACCGCCCTCGTTTTCTTTTATCCACCACTTTTCTACACTCGAACTCCCCTAGCCTTGTGCTAGTAGTAAGTTCCTTAGATCTTCATCTTGTTCATGTTTTTATGTGGTTAATGATGTTTAAAGATCAAAAAGATAGAAAGCCAAATGAACATAAACAAGTCTTGAAGTGTAACTAACTAAAGATGAAGTATGGTTAAAGTAGTGTTGAAATGATAAATGAAATATGATATTGCTTGATAAATCTGATATATATAAGTAATAATCTGTTGTAAGTATTGTTGTGATCGCTAAACATGTTAACGGAATCAATCGAACGCACTTTATGATGATAAAAGACTAAAAACAACATGTTGATCTGCTTTTCCAGCCGCCTTTAACTGGCTGTAACTGCATCGTAGCTTAACAAAAACTTGATTTTCTTAAGTCTATAATGTGTTATTATAAAATACGGTTCTAATGACACCGGAATCAAAATTTTTGGACTCCGTTTACTATTTTTAAAGTGCCTTTCCGTAACAGCAGCTTAAGCTGATTTTTTTTTGCTGAAAATGTGCGTCCTTTTTTCAGTCATAACCTGGATTCTGTGTAGGATTAGATCATGAAACTTATACTGTAGATGGTCACTGTTGTCGCCGTGATCCTCCAACTGGAATTACATTAAACGAACTTACGATTAATTTTTAGTGAATTATTCCGTAGACTGCGATCAGAATGTAACAAATCTGATTGTAGTCGGGAAAATGTACTTTTTTTAAATATTGATAATGAACTAGACCCCGATATCTTTATACAATCATATTTGGTTCATGTAAGACGTTCTGTAAAAATTTGGGAATTTTTGGAATAAGTTAACTATTTTATTTAAATGTCCGAAAACAGTCCAGTTTCATATACATTAAAACAGAAGTGACATAAGTAGTAATTGCATGCCAAAGTGTGGTTCTTGATTATTAAAAATCATTCTTATTTAATTTAGGGCGGATAAACAGTTGAGGGATTGTGTTAACATTTAAAAACGCACCCGAAGGTGAGTACATAGTTCCCCTATTTTACTATTTTCAATTGTTTTGGGGTGATTCATATGTATCAAAACGATTTCGATGTTTTAACGATGGTTTCACAACGAGTAAGATGGTTTATATTAAACTAATAACGATTTCGATAATGTGAACGAGCTTGTTGGTTGTAATTACATAACAAATGACATTCATTAATTTCGGCCAAACCGACCAGTATTAGGTTATGGTACCATAGGATCCGACAAATCCCGTTATCAGACCGGACCCATGGTTATGTGTGGGTTAGGTGGGTAACGACCGAATCTGATGATTGTTAACTTACCCTTTGGAGGTTTGTTAATGCGAAAACGAGTTGAACAATAGACGAGTCACACAGGTTTGAATGCTATTAGCGAGACGACCAAAAGTAGTTTCACCGATCTAAAACGAGAATGATTTAAACGACTAAAGCGATGTTTAACGAATTAAACGATTTGGGTAAACAATTGGAAGCGATGTCACACAAACGAGGTTTTCGAAACGATATAAACTGTATGAGTTTATTTACGAGAATGATTTACGATTTGGTTTACAAAAAACAAATGTTTTGGGTAAAGATTCATGGCTTCGAGGTTTATAAATTATAACCAAACTATTTTGATTCGGTTATTCATTTTATGATACAAACATTTTATAAAACAAGGTTTTCTAATGACAATTAATGAGGATGCACAATTTATTTCAAGTATAAGCGAGCCATGAATCTGACACTCTCACAAAACCTATGTACTCGCCAGCATTTCCTTGCTGACTTTGTTTTTACATATGTTTCAGGTGAAGTTGCTTAGTGTTGATTGCGAATAGGAAGCATGCTCACTTAGGACCGGACGAGGCCTTAGTGATTGATTAATGATATTAGTCTATGTTTGATTTGCTTGTTTAACTTTAAAACAATGTTTAATATTTAATGAAATGAAACTCTTCGTATCCATGGTTTGAAACAATAATTCTGTTACAACACTCCTCGGCGTTTCCGCTACGATTTGTCGTTTTACGTGGTCGGGGTGTGACAAATGTTGTGGCCGACGCCCTCAGTCGAAAAGATACTGCACCTAGACGCGCGCGAGCACTACAACTTACCATTCAGTCTGGTCTTCCCGCACAGATACGAGATGCTCAGGTGGAAGCATTGAAACCAGAAAATGTCCGGGCTGAGGCCTTACGCAGCTCAAGGCAACGATTAGAACAAAAGGAATACAGCGCTTATTATGTAACAGGGCGCATCTGGGTCCCATTCTATGGTAATTTACGAGAACTTGTGATGGATGAAGCGCATAAGTCTCGCTACTCGGTACATCCTGGTTCGGATAAGATGTACCACGATCTCAGAACTACGTATTGGTGGCCTAGCATGAAGGCCCATATAGCAACTTACGTCAGCAAATGTTTGACGTGTGCGAGAGTCAAGACGGAATATCAGAACCCATCAGGCCTACTCCAGCAACCAAGGATACCACAATGGAAATGGGAAGAAATTTCCATGGATTTTGTTACTGGCCTGCCTAGATCTCAGTGTGGGAATGATACTATTTGGGTGATCGTGGATCGACTCACTAAGTCTGCACACTTCTTGGCTATAAAGGAAACAGACAAGTTCTCTACGTTAGCAGACAATTACTTGAAAGAAGTGGTTTCGAGGCATGGGGTGCCAACCTCTATTATTTCTGATCGTGATGCACGTTTTACTTCGGAACTGTGGCAAGCAATGCACAAATTTTTTGGCTCCCGATTAGATATGAGCATAGCTTATCACCCTGAGACGGATGGGCAGTCTGAGCGCACTATTCAAACTCTAGAAGACATGCTGCGTGCGTGTGTAATCGATTTTGGCAACGACTGGGAAAAACATCTCCCTTTGGTGGAGTTTTCATACAATAACAGTTACCACACCAACATTCAAGCCGCTCAATTTGAGGCATTGTACGGGCGTAAATGCCGATCACCTCTTTGCTGGGCAGAGGTGGGTGATAGTCAGATCACGGGTCCGGAACTTATGGTAGACACAACGGAAAGAATTGCTCAGATACGACAATGAATGGCGGCAGCTCGTGACCATCAGAAAAGCTACGCCGATAAGCGCAGGAAACCACTCGAGTTCCAGGTTAGGGATCGAGTGCTACTCAAAGTCTCACCTTGGAAAGGTGTTGTTCGTTTTGGCAAACGAGGCAAGCTCAATCCGCGATACGTTGGACCATTCGAAATCATAGAGAGAATAGGCAAAGTGGCCTACAAACTGAACCTACCAGCAGAACTTGGTGGAGTTCACAACATTTTCCACGTGTCGAATCTGAAGAAGTGTCTGTCAGATGAGACCCTTATAGTTCCTTTGAAGGAGCTCACTATCGACGAGCAGTTGCGATTCGTCAAGGAACCAGTCGAAATCACAGACCGAGACGTCAAGGTCCTTAAGCACACCAGGATACCTCTTGTTCGAGTTCGTTGGAACTCCCGTCGTGGCCCAGAGTTCACCTGGGAATGAGAAGACCAAATGAAACTCAAGTATCCCCAGTTGTTCAGAAACAATGCAATTACTACTGAGGCTGAAACTACTACAGAATTTCGGGATGAAATTCCAAATCAACGGGGGGATGATGTGACACCCCAGGAAAACCAGTAAACAACACAACTTAACTAGTTTCCTCAGTAACCGCATGCTAAATTTCGGGATGAAATTTCTTTCAAGTTGGGGATAATGTGACAACTCGAGTTTCCAAGATTCCAGCTTCGCATTAATTGCGCGTTAACTGTTTAGTTATTTGATTGTTTTTTTCCTTGTAACTGTACACTGGATCATAAGTTGAGATGGTTGTTTGATATGTTATGTGCTTAATATGAGTAAAGTGTTTGATTTGTTTGATTCCATGAGCATGAACTTGTATACTTGCATGACTGTTGAGATTAGACCCGACGAAACAAAGTGTTTCGCCGTAGCACTCATTGACGAAACAAGGTTCGACGAAACGGAGTTGTTTCGTCACACACACCTTTGACGAAACAGGGTGTTTCACCGGCCCAGAGTTTCACCGAAGCCCATTAAGGCCCAGTACACTTGTATGCGTATAAATTACACGGAACGGCTTCATTCGTCACACATTATCAGAATTGAAAACCCTAGAACCCTTCCTTAGTGCGACGGCAGCTCTGTGTTCTCCCAAGCCCTCTCTAGTAATCAAACCATTATCACTGATATCTCGGTTAGTAAAAATTGGTCCCCTGACTGTTCTTGTATGCATATGTTTGATGATATTGTCCTTATAAATCTGATCAGGCTAGCGAATAGAGTTCTACCAATGTTTATGTGTTAGGTTATTATGTTGAATGATGATCTAGATGGTATGATGTTTGTGAACTGTCGTGTCTGAACGTATAATTGATTGGTGTATACAAATCGTTGAACTGTTAGGGTTTTATGGTTGAGTCGAATGATGACATGATCCCTGTTTCGTTGATGTCTGTTGTGATGCACATAGATTTATGATTAGTAGCATAAGGCTCATTATGTTGAATGATTATAGAATGATTGTTGTAAACTGTTGATAGGCGATTAAGGTTCCTGTACGTAACTGATACATGACGTATCACTGGTGGTATGACGAAACGACTGGCGTGACGAAACAAGAGGGTGTTTCGCTGGGGCCAGTCATGATGAAACAGGCATGACGAAGCAGTGTGTTTCGCCGAGGGTACATGACGAAACAAGGGTGTTTCGTCGAAGGGAAGTAATGACGAAACATGTGTGTTTCGTCGAATGGGTAATTTGCACAGTAACTTGATTTCTTTCTGTTAAGGGATAATCGGGTTAGCTAACTACTGTTAGATGTTAAGCATGACTTGTATGAGCTTGAATACGTGCTTTGTGTTATTCGTGATTGCTGATTCAATACCACTGTGATTGTACTTTTACGTGAACTTCATGAATATATAAACTGATTATATACACGTGCGTACTTTAGGACTTGACTGATTATTTGTGAGCATATACCTTAGCATACCGAGCAAACCAAGGTGAGTTCACACTCTTTCCAAGGCATGGGATTCCCAAGGGTTGGGAATGGGTAAATGAACTATACGGTAATTACGACCATCCTTCGTGGGTAGGATGCCAAGATTACACACTGGACCAAACCTCTATCATTGAAGTCCCTCATTATATCGACTTAATCACCGAGGCCTCTGGCGAGCAGGTCATTAGTTAATAGCGCTATTAGGTTTAACAAACCTCACATCGTGTCGTTCGAACGGGCGTGTACTAATGGACTATGGGCAAAGGGTCAATGCTGATAGACATTGACTTAGGGCACCTCTTACATTTTCGTAGCAGTCGATACACTCGGTCTGGTAACACATGGGAAGCCCCCACTAATCTTCGCAAACATGTCTGGGAGACCGCGATACGAATTAATACGATACATGGTTTACAAAACAAACTTATGATTTACGAAACGAATACTATAACTAAACAACCAACTGTGAACTCGCTCAACTTTGTTGTTGACTCGTCGTTACATGCCTTGCAGGTCGTTAGGTACTCATGGAGCTTGCACAGGGAGGCGCGGTCGTTGTGGGACATGGCAGTGTGTGCCATGCTAAAAACATTACTTTATTTCGTACTTAATACTTACATTGGGTTTTATAATTATGCTTCCGCTAAACACTTAACTATGTTTTTGATTTGAAACACCTTTCATATTGTGTGGTTGAATTTTACTTATTACTTGTGATGTTCAGTATGATTGGTGGCTTGATCCTAGTCAGTCACGCCTCCAAGCGGTGGTACTCCGCGTGTGGATTTTGGGGGTGTGACAATTGCTCTGTTGAAATTGGCAGGATTGGATATAGTGATAGGCATGGATTGGTTATCTTTTAACCAAGCCCAAATTGTTTGTGATAAGAAGCAAGTGGTTATTAAGACTCCCTATGGTGAACCACTTACAATACAAGGAGATACGTAGTATGGGTTGCCTAAACAAGTGTCTATGCTTAAGGCATCGAGGTGTTTGAAGAAAGGTTGTGTCATTTACATGGCACAGGTAACCATTGACGAACCAAAGCCCAAGATCGAAGACATCCCTATTATTTATGAATATCCAGACGTTTTTCCTGAAGAGCTACCTGGGTTACCTCTAGATAGGCAAATGGAATTCAGGATCGATATCATTCCTGGAGCAGCACCAGTTGCAAGAGCACCCTATCGATTGGCACCAACTAAGATGAAGGAATTGAGAACACAGTTGGATGATTTGTTGGCAAAGGGTTTTATTCGACCTAGCTCATCCCCTTGGGGAGCGCCAATTTTATTTGTAAAGAAGAAGGATGGGTCAATGCGTCTGTGCATTGATTATCGTGAACTGAACAAAGTTACTATCAAGAATAGATATCCATTACCCAGGATCGACGATTTGTTCGATCAACTTCAAGGAGCAAGCTACTTTTCTAAGATCGATTTGAGATCAGGTTACCATCAGCTAAAGGTCAGAACCGAAGATGTGCATAAGACTGCATTCAGAACTCGATATGGCCACTACGAGTTCTTAGTGATACCTTTCAGGCTCACTAATGCACCTGCATCATTCATGGATCTCATGAATCGCGTTTGCAAGCCATATCTAGACAAGTTTGTCATTGTTTTTATTGATGACATACTTATATATTCGAAGAATCAAGCCGATCATGAAGGAAATCTCCGGTGTATCCTTAAACTTCTTCAGCAAGAGAAGCTCCACGCCAAGTTTTCAAAATGTGAGTTTTGGTTTTGTGAAGTCCAATTTCTTGGACATGTGGTATGTGACATCTGTGCCTCCACGGCCATCAAACAAATACTAAATCAATGAAATATTATATTTCATACTTGGGATTTGTATAAATATGTGTATCATTTGCACATATCAACTCTTGTTCAATTTCGAGCTCTAAATCGCTTTCTGGAAAGTTATACGCGAACTGATGTGTAAACGTAATCAGTTTAATGCGAAAAACACCCCGGAACAGTGACATGGGCTTAACATACCTTAAATAACCATTACATAACTTAGAAATAAGTTTTGGAGGGTTTGGTGTGTCGAAATTAAGTTTATTCGCTTACAGGGACTAATTTCAACAAACTGCGAAAGTATATCGATTCGTACTGTAACGAACCTTTCGAAATATGATCATAAGTTAAACATGCCCTAAGTATCCTATACATATCTTAGAAATAGGCTTAGAGGTGTTTGCTGCGCAAAAATAAACTTATTTGATCAACAGGGACTAAAAGCGTCAAAATGTGCATAAGTTTGCATTTTCGCGCGTATCTTACGTTCTGAATATATTCGGACATTCAAAAATTTATGTAATCATTAAAATATTTTATTTTAGTGATTGGCATGATAAAATTCCATTCGTCGCGTAATTTGGATCGTTTTTCGCGTCCGTTCGTGTTTCGTCGTAATTAACCAAACAACGCAACCGTACGACCAAATGAACCGACATCCGAGATGTTTTTGAGCATGTTTCAAGTTCCCTATACTTTAACTTCAGTTTAAATCCTTGAAATGGGGTTAACGGGGCTTAAATGTGCCAAAAAAGCATCGAAAACCAGGATTTACAACTTCAGGGACCTAAACTGCAAATCTGCCAAACCTGGCTCAGGCGGGGCGCGTAAGAAGAGTCTAACTCTTACGCGGGGTGTGAGAGCTGCCCAGTTCTGCAAAAACCAGTTTCTGCAATCAGCAGGTGGTTTCTGGCTTTGGTTCTTGGTTTTTCAACACCATGAGCTTGTTTTGGGGCACCCATAGGTTTGTAAAACAATGGGCACACATGGAGGGCCAAGATTGAAGCTCGTAAATCGAGGAACGATCCTAATGGTGGCCCAAAATATATAAATACTCATCATGTTTCATTTGCAACCTCACACCTTGATTCATTTCTGCTCTAAGTTGGGGTTTCCACACCTCATACCTGAGCAACATGAATCAAATCTCCATTGCTTGGACCTCTTATAAGTTTCTTTCTTGCTTTTATGCATTTTAAGCGTAAAAGTCAAACAGTGTTTGACTTTCTGCTTTGATCGGTCAATGGTCAACACAAAGTTTGTTTGAACTTCGCAACGTGAGCGTAATCACGATGGTCATAGTCCCTTGTGACTATACCTACTGATTACCACGTTGATTAGGTGTAGTGACGAGTCATAGTTTCGGTCAAAATATGTGTTCATGCGTATTTTGCAACCAAACTATTCTTGGGTATCAAAACCCTTTGTTTTGATATCAAACTTGTTTTCTAACTTCGTTAAACATATTTTAACATGTTTAACTCGTCAATTTAGGTTTAGTGGTTATATAGGGTCGTAAGATAAGCGGTCTAAACAACCGCTTAGACTTTCGAACCCGACCCGTTTGGTCGATCATTAGGATCCGACCAAACATGTTTTGTGACCATAGTTGTATAAGGAATAACCTTCCGAGGTTATACCTTATGGTCATTTCATTTAGTTAGTTGTATGATAGGTAATTTATATGCCTTAGGAAAATGACCAAAATGCCTTTTTTACGCATAAATTCATTTTAAGCATATGTAATCTAAATTTTGACATCTAGATTTATTAGGTAACATTATTAGACATGTTAAGGCATATAATACTTGTCATGGGACGAGTTAGGCGGTCCGAACGCGTTTTACGCGAACGACGCTTTAAAGTAGCGTAAGCTACCTAAACGGGTCGTAAGCACTTAGGTTAGGTTTCGATTTAGTATGTGGGCTTTGTTAAACCATATCATATGAGTTCCAATACTCATTTTGTTTACGAAACCTCGTTCTATCCAATCTTCCGATTTAGGTCCGGTTTATTAAGATAGTTACCTATATTAGGTGCCGTTTGATTTCCATAATCCCTCTATCTTTGCTTGGTTGTTATTCAAGACTTCTAAGCATTCTCATGTGAGTACATAGTCCCCTCTTTTATGTTTTCAAATGTTTTGGGGTGATACACATGTGCCTACTTGTTACTTTCGTGTTTCATGCTTTTATATCATATACTTGCTATGTTCATTAGTGCACATATAGTACATGATTTCTTCCATGTTTTGTTATGTATGTTTTATTAACATGCTAGCACATTGATTTTTTTATATTACATTTTGTTGCATATGTTCATCCAGCATATGGACACATTGTTTTACATTAAACATTTATACTTTATATGTTCATTTAGCATATTTAAGTACATTATTTTCATAAAACATGCTTACATTTGGTATGACATTTGGTTTGTTTAAATGGGACAAAAATACATTCATTAACATTGATCATGCCGCTTGGTAGTAAGTAATGGTACCATAGAAATTGACAACTCCCGTTCCTTAAATCCTAGGTTTATTTGGGTGGAAGTAATTACTGAATCCAATATACATAATTTAGATAAACCTTTAATTTCTTTTAAGGGTTTGTCGCCACGGTCACAAGGCTTGAATGTATGCATTTTAGCAGTACCGCATAGATGTTTGTATTAGTAAAGCATGCATTATTTTACAAAACATAGCTTTTGAATTAAACTATGATTTATTTCAATACATTGTTTTGTTTTGTGCATTTTACATATGGTTTAAGTAGTCACTTTTTACTTGCCATATATAACATTTGGTTACACATTACATGATTTACATTTAGACATGGTTTACACATAAACATTTGAAAATTAGTTTAAACAAGACATTTTTGGTGGTTTGTTTAGGTAAATGATTTAAGTAACGAGGCGTGTGTAATATGATAAAAGCATGGTGGATACGCCGCTGGTACTTCCTATATATAAGTGATTTTATGATATTACATATCGTAGCGTTATTTAAACCATTTAAAGTTAGACATATTACATTATACACATATATCATATCTTCATGAAACATGGTTTTACAAATAACATATTTTATACAAATTCATTTTACTTGGTTATTTATTTATCTAAGCATCTTTTTTTTATATCATCTGATTTCTTATCACTGTTTGTATGATTTATAAAAGAAAACATTTTACAAGATTCATGACTAACTTTTGTTAAACATTTTCTTTAAACTTACAAGTCATCAATCCTATATCATCTGAAAGGGTAGATGTTCGTACTCTGAGTTTTCTGTCTAAGGCTAGAGTGTTCGTACAAATCCACATAATCGGACCAGTCAATCTTACCTGGGAACTCTTGGGGTGAGTGTCCACTTATAGGCTAAAGCATGTCTTCGCGATACATTAATATGCCCCGCTTACTTTGATTAGTCACCGTCTCATTTGTTTGCCTTAGGTAACAAACAAATGATCACAATTTTCATGCGTTGTCATTCTGTTTTGATTATCCGATAATATCTCACTTGTTTCCTCCCATGTCTTTCATTTCCTCTAGAATGTCTCTTCATCGCAGCAACGCTCAGATGTCTGAACAGGCTACCAAAATTGCCCAACAAATCGGCTTGGTATTCCAGAAGACTGCTGAATTAGCTTTTGCTATATCTCGTCTCAAGGATGAAGACACCCAAGAGACTCCGAAGGAAACAGAAGCCATGCCTTCACCAAAACCAAAGAAGCATAAAGCTTCAAATAATCCCACAGCAGTTGCACCAAAACAGGCAGGACCTAGGCAGGTGGCAGCACCACCAGCCAAGAAGCCATACTTGGGAACTGCTCCTATGTGCAATAAGTGTAACCTCCATCACCATGCCAGTGTCAAATGCCGAACATGTTTTGACTGTGGACTTATTGGCCATACGACAAGAGTCTGTCGTTCAGTCACTGTGCTAAACCAAGCTATTCAAAACCCTGTTCAACTCCAAGCAGATCCAACACAAGCTCGTTTCCCGTCTGGTACTTGCTACACCTATGGCGAGACAGGTTATCTCAGGAATAAAGCCCGAAGATTTTCAATGCAAATCTGACCCACGGATGAGCATTTGGCTGATTAGAAGAAGCTGTTGCTTTGAATAATTTGAATCTTATGCTTTTGTTTCTTTTGATGAACTCTGAAACAATGTGTTTAGTTTATAAATAAATCATTGTTTGCAATTCTGATATACAAGTGTAGTTACATGTGTGTATGGCATTTCCCTATGATACCTACATCAAAGAACTATGTTCTTTAAACAAACTACTCTTGTGATTCTTCCTTTCATGTGATCGCTCATCATCTCCCCGAAAATTTGAAGTACTCATTTCATTCTTAGAAACAAAGTACAGAATATAAGTGACAATTTTAGACTATTACTCGAAATATCACTTTAATCCTTGATTAGATAACTAAGGGTATTTTTCGATCTCATACACATATCATTACATTCTGGTTTGCATAACAACATACATAGTATAGGTTTTCAAAACAACCTTCATGATTTCAAAATATTTCATACAGTTGGAAAACAATTTTTTTTCATAGTATATATTCTTAATATACCAAATGCATGATTTTAAAAGCATTATCCATGTTTTCAAAACCCTTATGCATGATTACAAAATTCATCTCACATGATTTTAAATCAATTTATAAACATATTTACTGATGCGTTTGTGGTGTTATAGGTTTTTATGTATATTTTTAGCCCCTTTTACACGTTAGTCAAGTTTTAAATTTATAAAACACGATATTTTACTAACACCAAACACACATATGGGCAAGTGCACCCATCGTGAGCGTAGTATAGTGTTGGTAAGATACCGAGGTCGTCCAAGGACACAAGAGCTTTTACTACCGGTTTATCCTCAACGTCTAATCAAATCAAAAGTTTAGAAAAATGTTTCAAACTAGAAAATGAAAACAAAAAATGCTGAAAAATAAAAATAAAAATAAAACAGATAAACAAGATGAATCACTTGGATCCGACTCGTGTTTAGTGTAACCTTTGATTACTTCCGCACTTTTTCACTTTTTAAGAGATTATCTTAGTTATAGTAGTAGGCCCCTCTTTTGAAGGTGACGTTACCCTCAACCCAGTAGTTTGAGTCAATGGTTGGATTATTGAAAGATAATTAATTAAGTTATTAATGCGTAATGTGGTAGGCCCCTCTTTTGAAGGTGATGTTACCCTCGGCTAAGTAGTTTGAGTCAGCAGGGATATAATCCTAAATAGCCGGGTTAAAGTTTTAATAGTAGCTTACAAATGAGGGGATCAAGGAGTTCGGACCCCCACCATCCAATACCAGTGGGTATTGAAGGAGGTCCTACTAAAGTTGACCCAGGTCCTTGCAGGATCTATACACTGAACAAAGCAAGACTCTTACCAAACCATTCCCTTAACGACCGACCAGGTAGCCAATATATCTCCATATAGACCGTGGAGATATGAATGGAGAAAATCTTTTATTTTATATAGACAGTAAAATAATGCCAAGACACCACGGACAAATGATAAGGAAGACTCACCTCCAACATAAGAAACTAGTTATTAAAGTCATTAACACATAACCAAGTAAAAAGTGCGAAAATACTAAAAATAAAAAGTATTACACTAGTCACTTGTCTTCACCAAGTGATGTAAGAGACTTAGGCAAACATGGCCTTTGATTGTCAAGAACTCTTACGATCAATCTTGGATCCCGAGACTACTCACACACTCTATGATGGAGGATGGATGATGGTGGTGGATGTGGGTTGTGATGGTGGTGGTCGGTGGGTGAAGTGTGAGAGAGGTGGTTTGCCAAGGGATGGTTTGTAAATGAGCCAAGCACCCCTATTTAAGCCTGCACAGAAGCCCGGACACGGCCCCATGTCCATTGGGCACGGCCCCGTGTCCACCCATCTTCTCTTTCATCATTAAATGTAGTTTGTCTGCATTAGTTGACCACGCCCCCGTGTCCGCTAGGCACGACCCCGTGTGTAGAAGTGTATCTGTACTATCAAGATTTTCCTAGATTCTACGAATTTTAGAGTTGACCACGGCCCAGTGTCCACTAGACACGCCCCCATGGTGGGTGATAGAAGCTTCTACAACTTTGTCGTTTCTGCAGACACTTGGGCACGCCCCCGTGCTCATTGAGCACGGGGCGTGTTCAGCCTTCTGTTCTCTTGTTTTTTGCTTGGGAAGATGCTGTCGGGGGGTCGGGCATGCCACGTTTATTCCTTTTCATGTATTTAAATTAGATTTAGCTGCCTTTTTGCTTCTTTTGTTCATTTGAGCTCATTTAATCCTGAAAATACAAAAGGAAGACAAAAACACACTTTTTCCAACATTAGTACTAAAAAAGGGTTAGTTTTATGCCACATTTGATGTAATTTATATGTTGCATTTTGCGCACATCAAATACCCCCACACTTGAATCTTTGCTTGTCCTCAAGCAAAACTCTTTATAATGTGGCTTTACACTCCCAAATGGAATGGGTAGAAGAGAAGGTTTTGGGCTTGTCATAGAGTGTCGGGATTTCCAAGATTCTTTATTAGGTTTTATTTTTATTTATTTACAATCATATTCGTCATGATTTATTTAAAACATTACATAAGATAAATTACTTATGTCACACCCCGACCACGTAGAACATACAAAACGTGGCGGAAACGTCGGGGAGTGTTGTAACAGAATCAATTGTTTCAAATCCATGGCAAATGAAGTTTCATTTTATAAATCAAACATGAAAGTTTACATTGTCTAAACAAGAATCAAAGTGTACATAACACAAATTAACTAGTTCTTGTCTCATTTTAAGTCACTAAGGCACAGGTCCGCCTAAGTATGTCTTGATAAGTCCTATGCATCATCTCCTGAAAACACATGTGAAAATAGGTACGTCAGCATAAAAATGCCTGTGAGATACATTGGTTTTGTGAAAACGGAATTCATGACTTGAGTTTGAGAAAATGTTTAGTCATGAACCTCGTATTTTGCTTTGTCTTGTAAATCATTTGAAAAACGGTAAGATCAAATGATATGTATAAATAAGAGAACAATGCATGGTTAACTGAATAACCATGTAAAAAAAAGAGTTTGTATAAGATTTGTTGTTTGTAAATCAATGTCTTGTGAAAAGCGTGTTATTTGTATAAAATGTTCTATGTTTCAAATTGAAATGATTCAAATAACGCTACGATATGTAATACCATACAAACACTTATATATAGGAAGTACCAGCGGCGTATCCACCATGCTTGTATCATATTACACATGCCTCGTTACTTAAATCACTTACTCAACCAAACCATCAAGATGAAATGTTTAACAACGGTAGAAATGTTCATGTATAGTCAAATGTCTATTGTCAAATGTAATCCATGTCAACGGATACAACTGGTTTACACGGTTCAATGGTTACAGACGGTTCATGAAATTGAAGGGTTAAGACGGTTCACATAGTCAAATGGTTACAACGGTTCAAAATGTAGTATAATGTGTTCATATGCTGGATGAGCATGTGCAACAGAAATGCAATGTGAAACAATGTACTACGTATGCACACAATGGGCGTACGTAGCATGAAATGTATTGTAGAGTACAACGGTTCAAAATGTAGTGTAATGTGTTCATATGCTGGATGAGCATATGCAACAGTAATGCAATGTGCAACAATGTACTAAGTATGCACACAATGGGCATACATAGCATGTAATGTAAAACAATGTACTAAGTACGCACACAATGGGCATACATAGCATGAAAATGTAATGTAAAGTGTTGTGCTAAGTATGCACACGATGGACATACATAGCATAAACACAATGAAATCATGTACTATATATGTACTATTGAACATAGCAAGTATATGATGTGAAAACAGGAAAGCATGAAAGTAACAGATAGGCACATGTGTTTCACCCCAAAACAGTTTAGAAAACAGTAAAAGAGGGGTTCAATGTACTCACCTAAGATTGCTTTGAATTCCTTGTATAATAACCAGATAATGCTAGAGGTCACGGGATATCAAACGGCACCTAATAGGTAGCTATATTAATATACCGGACCAAAATCGGAGGGTCGGATAGTATGCGGGTTCGTAAACCAAACGAGTATGGAGACTCGTGTAATATGGTTTAACAAAGCCTACATACTAAAATGAAACCTAACCTAAGTGTTTACGCCCCATCATGACCCGTTTAGGTAGCTTAGGCTACCCTAACGCGTCGTTCGCGTAGAACGCGTCTGGAACGCCTAACATCGTGACCACAAGGTATAACCTCGGAAGGTTATAGCTATGGTCACCTAATGTGTTTGGTCGGATCCTAAAGATCGACCAAATGGGTCGGGTTCGAAAGTATAAGCGATGGTTTAGATCGCTTACCTTACGACCCTGTATAAGCACTAAACTAAAAGTGACGAGCTAAGCATGTTAGAACATGCTTAGCTAAGTTTAGAAAACAGGTTTGACATCAAAACAAACGGCTTTGATGCTCACGAGTAGTTTGGTTACAAAATATGCAAGAATGCACATTTTGGCCGAAACTACGACCCGTCACTGAGCCTAGTTAACGTGGTGATCAGTAGGTATAGTCACTACGGACTATAACCATCGTGATCACGCTCACGTTATGAAGTTCCATGAACTTCGCATCGACCATAAGCTGGTCAATGCAGAAAGTCAACAAAATGTTGACTTTCGGACTCGAAAAGCGATAAAAGAGCGAAAGAAGACTTACGGAAGGTCCCCGAGTGCTAATCTAGATCAAATAGCTCAGGTATGGAACAATGGTTCCAACTTAGAGCCTTAAGATCAGATTTTGTGGGTTTTTGGAACAAAGGGGGGGGTATTTATAGGAAAAGTGGAACCGTTAGGATCGTTTATCGAATATCGTGCCGCGATCTCGAGCGTACACTTGTCAAATTCTTGTGGTAAGTCAGAACTTGGCCCTTGGCTCCTGATTGGGTGAAAGGGCATTGCCCCTTGATCGAACGAAAGGCCAAACTGCATTAAATGCAAAGATTTTTCTGTCTGACAGTCTCACGCGCCCCGCGTAAGGATTTGGTAAATCCTTACGCGCCCCGCCTAAGGTTCCCAGATCAGAATTTACAATTTTGGTCCCTGCACTTCAGAAACACGTATTTTGGCCCATTTTTGGCACGTTTAAGCCCCGTTAACCTCATTTCAAGGCTCTAAGATGAAGTTAAAGTGTAGGGGACATGAAATATGCTCAAAAATATTCCGGATGTCGGTTCGTTTGGCCGTACTATTGCGATGTTCGCTTAATTACGACGGAATGCGCATAAGCGCGAAAGACGATCCAAATGACGCGACGAATGGATTTTTCTCATGCCCAACACTAAGGCATAATATAAGGATGCTTACATAAATTTTTGGATGTCCGGATGTATTCAGAACGTAAGTTATGCGCGAAAGTGCAAACTTGTGCACTTTTTGACACTTTTAGTCCCTGAATGATCCAAAAGTTTGTTTTAGCATACCAAACACCTCAAAGCCTATTTCTAAGCTATGTAGAGGATATTTAGGGTATGTTTAACTTATGAACATGTTCCGGAATGTTCGTTACAGTTCAAATTGGCATACTTTCGCAGTTTGTCAAGTTTAGTCCCTGTAAGCGAATTAACTTGTTTTTGCTATACCCAAGCCTTCAAAACTTATTTCTAAGTTATGTAAAGGTTATTTAAGGTATGTTGAGTATATGTTGATGTTCCGGAGTATTTGTCGCATTAAACTGAGTACGTTTACGCACCAGTTTGCGTATAATGCTCTAGAAAGCAATGTAGAGTTTGAAATTGAACAATAATTGATATGTGCAAAACATACACATATTTATACAAGATCCCAAGTATGAAATACAATATTTCATCGACTTGGTATTTGTTTGATGGTCGCGGTGACACAGGTGTCACAGTCTCCCCTACTTTAGGAAATTTCGTCCCGAAATTTATTCGTAGGAGTCTATTTGTGAATTTGCCAAATAACCACCAATGATATGTAAGGCAATATCTTGTCATTTCCTTAACGGTCATTCTTCCGAAACGAAAATGAACAGACGGGTCATTTTCAATGGTTGCTTCATCAAAATTGGAAATGAAGGATTACACAACGGATATTCATTTCCTCAACGGATAATCTTCAGAAACGAAAATGAACAAACGGGGTCATCTTCAACGGTTGCTTCCTCAGAGTTGGAAATGAAGTATTACACAACGGATATTCATTTCCTCAACGGATAATCTTCAGAAACGAAAATGAACTAACGGAGTCATCTTCAACGGTTGCTTCCTCAGAGTTGGAAATGAAGCATTACACAACGGATATTCATTTCCTCAACGGATAATCTTCAGAAACGAAAATGAACAAACGGGGTCATCTTCAACGGTTGCTTCCTCAGAGTTGGAAATGAAGTATTACACAACGGATATTCATTTCCTCAGCGGATAATCTTCAGAAACGAAAATGAACAAACGGGGTCATCTTCAACGGTTGCTTCCTCAGAGTTGGAAATGAAGTATTACACAACGGATATTCATTTCCTCAACGGATAATCTTCAGAAACGAAAATGAACTAACGGAGTCATCTTCAACGGTTGCTTCCTCAGAGTTGGAAATGAAGGATTACACAACGGATATTCATTTCCTCAACGGATAAATCTTCAGAAACGAAAATGAGCAAACGGGGTCATCTTCAACGGGTATTCTTCAGATTTGGAAATGAAGGATAAACGGATATTCATTTCCTCAACGGATAAATCTTCAGAACGAAAATGAACAAACGGAGTCATTTTCCTCGACGGGTATTCTTCAGATTGGGAAATGAAGGATAAACGGATATTCATTTCCTCAACGGATATTCTTCAGAAGTGAAAAATGAATAGCTAGTTCATTTTTCCTCAACGGATGCTTCATCAGAATTGGAAATGAATAGGGTTAACTCCAGACACATGACAGAACTTGCTGTGATTTCTGTGCACTAAATTCCATAATTATGTATGCATCCATAATTACGTAATCCCTTGCACAGTCCGCACAGTTTGTTTTGTAATGTTTTGGGGAAGGATATCAAACTTGTGACGAGGGTGACTAGACTTCCATCGGTTCCTTTTAATTAGATCGACAGGGGATCCTCTTGGTTAGGCCACCAAGGAGTCCTTTCAGCTATATCATCACATGATATCCCTAACCAGATTTTTGGATGAATCTGTTTAGCTAGACCACTCAAGGGGTCTAATTATGAAGTAGTACTTTATAATCCGAGGGACTTAACTATAACATAGAAGTCCATTGAGGATTTTAAGTAATACCTTTGGGCATCCTACTATGAATCTCTTGTACACGGATATGTAAGATTCTACGAAGATTTGGATAACATACTTTGGATCACACAACAATACATAAGGAAACACATAAGCACATAGTCACATAATTGTTTAATTTGATCATAATTTGTTATTAACTTGTTATCGATTGAATACGGATATGGAAACCTGTCGACGGATCTCAATGTTCACTGGAATCTACCTGAGAAGGTAGAAAGATCTCCCAAAATTCGATTTTTGATTACAAGGAATCACCACATTCGAATGAAGGTATACAACAATTAAAGACTTACGGGAAATTCCTAGGTACCCTATTAAGGATTTATAGTGGTACCTTGGGTATTCGTCTTGTGTTGTAACCTGCGCCTTGTACTTCGTTTCCTTAGAATAAACGGGTACTTAGGAATTCCGTGGAAGATGCAAGCGATTATAGAATGGGAGAATTTTGGGGGTAGTTTGTTCTTCAAGGAATACGGTTCCTTGATTGTCGGTATTGCAAGGGATATGTCGTTTATACATGCAACTATCGAAATACATTGCAATGTAAATGAAAGATTTATTTATAAACAACGATATCAACTGTTCCTTGGATCTTGACAACAAAAGAAACTTAATACATATGATTATTTCTAAACGATTTTGTCTTCTAGTCAGTCGGATGATCATCCTTGTGCTGGATTTGCATTAGCAAGCTTTGGGCAATTTCTTCGGAAATGACCCATCTCGCCACAGTTGAAACAAGAACCTGGTAGGAAACGACCTTGAGCGGGATTGTTGCCAGCTTGGTTTGGTGCAGCTGCAGCTGGGCAGATTCTTGTTGTATGGCCTATGAGTCCACAAGTTTGGCATTTGCGGCACTGTACATTGGCGTGATGATGGAGGCTACATTGGTTGCACAAGGGTGCAGTTCCATTGTATGGTTTTCTAGCAGGGGGTTGAGCTGGTTGGTTGGGGACGGCTTGACCATTGTGAGCGACCACGGCGAAGTTCTGAGAAGCCTTTCGCTTCCTTGACTTCTTAGGAGATTCAGTCTGTTCATCCATGGTCTTTGATTCCTCGATTGGGTTCGATTCCCCGGCTGATTTCTTGTCACCTTTTCGAAAAAGTTTATGCTTTCTGATCTGCGATTCAGTCAAGGTTGCAGATAGCTCAATGGCCTGACGGAGTGTGGTAGGGTTGCTACCAGTGACAATGTCTTGTACCGAGTCAGGCAGGCCGTCGATGTACCTTTCGATAGCCTTGTCGAGTGGGGCGACCATAGTCGGGCAAAGTAGACTCAACTCCTCAAACCTATCAGTATATACCCTGTGTTCGCCACTATCTTGTTTCAAATCATCAAACTCCTTCTCCAACGCTCGTTGTTCATGACGAGGACAAAACTCTCTCATCATAAGTGCTCTCAGTTCAGCCCATGTTTGTGCTAGAGCAACATCTGCACCACGGTCTCTCATTACCCCGTTCCACCATGTAAGAGCCCTCTTTTGAAACACACTCGAAGAAAACTCGACCTTGCGATTTTCCGGACACTGCACGTGGCGAAAGGTATTCTCGATGCTCTCGAACCATTGGAGAAGCCCAGTTGCTCCCTCAGAACCACTAAACTTGAGTGGTTTAGCCGAGTTAAAGTTCTTGAAATTGCATGTACCATTGTTGTTGTTGTTGGCTTGGTTCCATTGAGCAAAGAGATTTGGGAATTGAGCAGCCATCTGCTGCGCAATAATTTCTGCCAGCTCGGCAGTTGCTATCTGGTGTTCGCGTCGAGGAGGCATTCTAAAAGAGGAAAACATGAAAGGAAACAAATAAAATGGTATTGGGTAAGAATAGGATGTTACAATCACTGACCATAATCACGGTTGATGGTCACTTGTTTGAATCATGAAGCAAACAAACAACACCAGGGCTGAATCAAAGCAAATAGATCCTCATAGTGTATCGCGAAGACATGCTCGCCTATAAGTGGACACTCACCCCAAGAGTTCCCAGGTAAGAGTGACTGTTCCGATTATGCGGATTTGTACGAACACTCTAACCTTAGACAGAAAACCCAGGGTACAGGCATTCACCCTTCCAGTTCGCACGTGTTCACACTATTTAGGACCCAAAACTTTGACGGGAGTTTTGAAAATTCAAAGGGGTTCAAAACCTTATAACAAAGGGTTCAAAACCTTACAATAGAGGGTTCAAAACCTAGTAATCAATCATCCTAGAACAGATGATTAGCTTTCAAGGCGGTTTTGAAATTTATGTTCTTGTTGTGGTCGTCGCCTAAGGGTAGGTGACGGTATTGTTTTGTGACTAAACGCAAGTAAACTCGCGTTAGGTTCCTAGGAAGGTTATAGACTAGGTCAAAGCATTACTAATAACCTAATTCCCTATAACCATTGGCTCTGATACCATCTTTTCTGTCACACCCCGACCACGTAGAACATACAAAACGTGGCGGAAACGTCGGGGAGTGTTGTAACAGAATCAATTGTTTCAAATCCATGGCAAATGAAGTTTCATTTTATAAATCAAACATGAAAGTTTACATTGTCTAAACAAGAATCAAAGTGTACATAACACAAATTAACTAGTTCTTGTCTCATTTTAAGTCACTAAGGCACAGGTCCGCCTAAGTATGTCTTGATAAGTCCTATGCATCATCTCCTGAAAACACATGTGAAAATAGGTACGTCAGCATAAAAATGCCTGTGAGATACATTGGTTTTGTGAAAACGGAATTCATGACTTGAGTTTGAGAAAATGTTTAGTCATGAACCTCGTATTTTGCTTTGTCTTGTAAATCATTTGAAAAACGGTAAGATCAAATGATATGTATAAATAAGAGAACAATGCATGGTTAACTGAATAACCATGTAAAAAAAAGAGTTTGTATAAGATTTGTTGTTTGTAAATCAATGTCTTGTGAAAAGCGTGTTATTTGTATAAAATGTTCTATGTTTCAAATTGAAATGATTCAAATAACGCTACGATATGTAATACCATACAAACACTTATATATAGGAAGTACCAGTGGCGTATCCACCATGCTTGTATCATATTACACATGCCTCGTTACTTAAATCACTTACTCAACCAAACCATCAAGATGAAATGTTTAACAACGGTAGAAATGTTCATGTATAGTCAAATGTCTATTGTCAAATGTAATCCATGTCAACGGATACAACTGGTTTACACGGTTCAATGGTTACAGACGGTTCATGAAATTGAAGGGTTAAGACGGTTCACATAGTCAAATGGTTACAACGGTTCAAAATGTAGTATAATGTGTTCATATGCTGGATGAGCATGTGCAACAGAAATGCAATGTGAAACAATGTACTACGTATGCACACAATGGGCGTACGTAGCATGAAATGTATTGTAGAGTACAACGGTTCAAAATGTAGTGTAATGTGTTCATATGCTGGATGAGCATATGCAACAGTAATGCAATGTGCAACAATGTACTAAGTATGCACACAATGGGCATACATAGCATGTAATGTAAAACAATGTACTAAGTACGCACACAATGGGCATACATAGCATGAAAATGTAATGTAAAGTGTTGTGCTAAGTATGCACACGATGGACATACATAGCATAAACACAATGAAATCATGTACTATATATGTACTATTGAACATAGCAAGTATATGATGTGAAAACAGGAAAGCATGAAAGTAACATATAGGCACATGTGTTTCACCCCAAAACAGTTTAGAAAACAGTAAAAGAGGGGTTCAATGTACTCACCTGAGATTGCTTTGAATTCCTTGTATAATAACCAGATAATGCTAGAGGTCACGGGATATCAAACGGCACCTAATAGGTAGCTATATTAATATACCGGACCAAAATCGGAGGGTCGGATAGTATGCGGGTTCGTAAACCAAACGAGTATGGAGACTCGTGTAATATGGTTTAACAAAGCCTACATACTAAAATGAAACCTAACCTAAGTGTTTATGCCCCATCATGACCCGTTTAGGTAGCTTAGGCTACCCTAACGCGTCGTTCGCGTAGAACGCGTCTGGAACGCCTAACATCGTGACCACAAGGTATAACCTCGGAAGGTTATAGCTATGGTCACCTAATGTGTTTGGTCGGATCCTAAAGATCGACCAAATGGGTCGGGTTCGAAAGTATAAGCGATGGTTTAGATCGCTTACCTTACGACCCTGTATAAGCACTAAACTAAAAGTGACGAGCTAAGCATGTTAGAACATGCTTAACTAAGTTTAGAAAACAGGTTTGACATCAAAACAAACGGCTTTGATGCTCACGAGTAGTTTGGTTACAAAATATGCAAGAATGCACATTTTGGCCGAAACTACGACCCGTCACTGAGCCTAGTTAACGTGGTGATCAGTAGGTATAGTCACTACGGACTATAACCATCGTGATCACGCTCACGTTATGAAGTTCCATGAACTTCGCATCGACCATAAGCTGGTCAATGCAGAAAGTCAACAAAATGTTGACTTTCGGACTCGAAAAGCGATAAAAGAGCGAAAGAAGACTTACGGAAGGTCCCCGAGTGCTAATCTAGATCAAATAGCTCAGGTATGGAACAATGGTTCCAACTTAGAGCCTTAAGATCAGATTTTGTGGGTTTTTGGAACAAAGGGGGGGGGGTATTTATAGGAAAAGTGGAACCGTTAGGATCGTTTATCGAATATCGTGCCGCGATCTCGAGCGTACACTTGTCAAATTCTTGTGGTAAGTCAGAACTTGGCCCTTGGCTCCTGATTGGGTGAAAGGGCATTGCCCCTTGATCGAACGAAAGGCCAAACTGCATTAAATGCAAAGATTTTTCTGTCTGACAGTCTCACGCGCCCCGCGTAAGGATTTGGTAAATCCTTACGCGCCCCGCCTAAGGTTCCCAGATCAGAATTTACAATTTTGGTCCCTGCACTTCAGAAACACGTATTTTGGCCCATTTTTGGCACGTTTAAGCCCCGTTAACCTCATTTCAAGGCTCTAAGATGAAGTTAAAGTGTAGGGGACATGAAATATGCTCAAAAATATTCCGGATGTCGGTTCGTTTGGCCGTACTATTGCGATGTTCGCTTAATTACGACGGAATGCGCATAAGCGCGAAAGACGATCCAAATGACGCGACGAATGGATTTTTCTCATGCCCAACACTAAGGCATAATATAAGGATGCTTACATAAATTTTTGGATGTCCGGATGTATTCAGAACGTAAGTTATGCGCGAAAGTGCAAACTTGTGCACTTTTTGACACTTTTAGTCCCTGAATGATCCAAAAGTTTGTTTTAGCATACCAAACACCTCAAAGCCTATTTCTAAGCTATGTAGAGGATATTTAGGGTATGTTTAACTTATGAACATGTTCCGGAATGTTCGTTACAGTTCAAATTGGCATACTTTCGCAGTTTGTCAAGTTTAGTCCCTGTAAGCGAATTAACTTGTTTTTGCTATACCCAAGCCTTCAAAACTTATTTCTAAGTTATGTAAAGGTTATTTAAGGTATGTTGAGTATATGTTGATGTTCCGGAGTATTTGTCGCATTAAACTGAGTACGTTTACGCACCAGTTTGCGTATAATGCTCTAGAAAGCAATGTAGAGTTTGAAATTGAACAATAATTGATATGTGCAAAACATACACATATTTATACAAGATCCCAAGTATGAAATACAATATTTCATCGACTTGGTATTTGTTTGATGGTCGCGGTGACACAGGTGTCACAACTTATTAGGGCATAACATGCCTTTTTAAAATTCCATTTATATACAAGTTCACATACCTCACGGGGGATCACTCAACACTCGGCCGAAGATGTATTTTTGTGAAACACTCGAGAGCGGCATGGAACTTACTTCTACCATATACTTGCCAAGCAATCAATCCTCCTCCTTTTTAACTATACACCTTTGTAAATATCAAGAGGACTTTGGGGAAGGGTTAGGCTTGGGTTAAAGGTAGGTGGTTGGGTTAGTGGTTAGTAGAAAAGGGCGAAAGGCGTAAAAAGCGTCGGTTTTCGTAAGACTTTTTATTTTTGTAACTTTTTTTATTTTGATGAAGCAATTCTTCAAACAAAGTTCTTTTTGATAAACTTGTTTGTTTATTTCTTTTGGCTTCATCATCATATATTTTCTTTATTTCTTTATTTCTTTTTTTTTTTTCAAGGAATGTCATATGAAAAACCGAGCTTTTTAATAAAATAAAGGGTTTAAAATGAAAAAGGGTTTTGGTAGGTAAAAGGTGTTTGTTTTGGGTTAAGAAATGAAAAGGTTTAGGCTCAAAGGGGTTAACTAGGGGGATTTTGGGTAGGTGGTTAAAAAAAAGAAAAATAATGGTGTTGAAATAAAAAGGGTTAGTCCTAATGCCTCCATCATTGACTGACTTGGGTTTAAGTTGGTAAGGACCGGGAATGTATCATCGTGGAAAGTTCTAGAGTCGTAAGAACCAAGCGGCTATTCACACAAGAAACGAAAATGAGCATTAAGTTTAAGGATGTATATTTGTATGCTCAATAAAGGCTCAAAACTCACTTTTTGTGGGAATGGGTTTTTATGTGATCAAGTATATATAATCAAATTTTAACTAGATTTGTCATGTCGTTTCATAATTTTCTTATGTTGGTTCTTTTTATCACAACGCTATCGGTTGTAAATTTGTAAAAATAATACCTTTTTAGAACTTGAAATTCCCAAATTAAACCTAGACAAGTAAAAACAAAATGAAAAAAAATTGAAAAAATTTGGGGTGTTCAACGGTTCCAATAGAGTTTTGTGTAAGGCTTGTAATTAGGACTTGCAAGATTCAAGGTTTTAGCATCCCCCCACACTTAAATTACACATTGTCCTCAATGTGTCCCAAAAATAAGTTTTTAGGTTGATTGAATGTGTAATAGGTGTGTTAAAAACAAATTTTAATGTTACTGGGTGTCTGGACACGGCCTAGTGTTGGATGAACACAACCCCATGGTCAGATTGCCAGTAACGAGAACTTACAGAAGGTGGACACGGGGGTGTGTCAGCTGGGCATGACCCCGTGTCTGGCAAAAATCTGCAGAATTTTGACAAACAGCAGGTCTGGGGCAATGGGCACGGGGGCGTGTTGGCTGGACACGACCCCGTGTAGACAATCTGCAAAAGTGTAAATCGGGTTTCTGGCTTCGGTTTTCCTGTCCCGGCTTTAGTAGCACTAATATTTGGTACTTTAAGCCTCGTATATACCTGTTTAACTAATAAGTACCACACCAAACCGTAGCAAGCATCCTAAATTACCATTGTTCAAACATCCATACCACAAAGTTAAAAATAAAAAAATTGCAGGAAATTAAAGAGAGTTAAAGAAAGTAAATTGTTCAACAAACGGCACGCAGGACGGAAATTGTTCGTGAGAAAAAGGGGGTTAACCTGATAGACCTTCAACCGGCTGATCCTACCTCCACTCCTTCCGCTTAGTCCATGTCCTCGTCTTCGTCATCTCCTCCTCCGTGCCCCGTCATGTACTCCCGGATGTTCCCAATGTCATCATGTATGTCGGGGATGTTTCTCTCAATTGCTCCAACTTGGGTGTACGTGTTGCTGGCCATGTTGTAGGTGTTCCTGGTGCACATGAGATTTTCCTGCAATAAGTCATGTAAGCTTTTGAAAATTAGGAAAACCGCCTACTTGTAAGGAGGATTGACCCGGATCACCCTGGGGGTGGTAATGGTATTGAGTAGGAGGTTGGAAGTGTGGAGCATGCAAGACGAGTGCCTCTTGCGGGTTCCATGCATGCCCCTGGACTCTTTGGAAGCTGACTGTCCCATCTTCTGCTTCATAAATCATATTCATGGAGCGGCAGATGACCATGTCCACTTTTCCCGACCATGGGCTCTTTTGGAAAGACTTGGGCATGTTCACGAAATGCTTGAAGAGACGGTATATCCATCCCCCGAAGAAGATAGGAGTCGGGGGAGTAGCGAGCTGGTTCCAATGCATGTTTCGGAGCAGGAGGTACGGAACATCAAGGTTGGTGCAGCTATGAATGCAATGAAGGACCACCAGATCTCGTAACCCTACCACGTCGCTGCTGTCGTGCCTTTGGCTAAGAGAGTATGTGAGGACCCTGTGGATGTAGCGGTAAAGAGGGTCCCTCAACTGAGTGCTCTTAGTGCGGCTGGGATTGTAGTTGCCTTCTCCTATTTGTGCCCAAGTAGCCTGTCGTTGGTTTTCTGGTATTTCACGTAAACCTCCGGTTTTTTCTTCATCCCCCGCATCTTCCTCCGCATACAACCCAACTATACACCCAAACTGTGCTATCGAGATTGAGTACACAGTCCCTCCACACCGGAATTCTACCCCATCATTATCGAATGGCTCGGCTCTCGTTTTGAAAGCTAGTGTGCTGTAGAATTCCAGGTTATATTCATGGACTGAACGAAGTCGAGTGCACAGATCGGCTCTCAGTGGGCCGGTAACCAGGTTGTTAAATTTGTCAAGTTGGTTCACTGCTCCTAGAAGATCCATGCAGACTTGTCATGGGAAATCATCCGGCCTGGTTCTAAGCACATCGTATCTTGCTTTAGCATCCAACTCATTTGCATTGAACCGAGTGAATTTCTTGGCCATCTGAAAGGAAACATCAAACAATTAGCACGAAACAGTGAAATTTTCGGAGAAAACTGAAAACAGTCGGCTGAACACGGCCCCGTGTTCAGCGGACACGCCCTGAGTTGGACTGATTTTGGCTGGACACGCCCTCGTGATCAACGAGCACGACCCCTTGTCCAGGCGTCTGTTTACCCAATTTTCTATTTTTCGACCCGGTCTCGAAAACTTGAAAATTTTTGATCCACTAGGGGTGGTTTTCCCTGAAAATGAAACCCCAAGTGCCGTTTTCCCAAAACAAACCGTTTACCCTTCCAATTTTATCTTTTTCGGTTCAAAAACAAGGGTTTGGGGGTTTTGTGAGAAATCGAGCAAATCTACGGACAATACAAGTTGATTTACTTCCTATAACATGTATCTATACTAATGCTAACAGATCTAAGCAAAAATTTGAGGTTCGATCCGGATGAAGTTCAAGAACCCTAGATTTTTCCCCAAATTTTATATGTTAAACTACATGCAAATGCTTAATCTAACTACTAATGATGATAGGATCATACCTTGATGTTGTTAGAAGTAGAGGAGACGTCGAAATCTTGCAGAAAAATCGCCTGGACCAGAGAGTTTTCGGTGAAACGGGGCATGTGGAATGAAGAAACTGTTATGAAAAAGGGGTTTTATCCCGACAGTTGCGCGGACACAGCCCCGTGTCCCGTGGACACGGCCCCGTGGGCGGGCAAAAACAATTTTTTTAGTGCTCGTGTGAGTGCCCTTGTTTCCCAAAAACTTGGTTAGAAGACTTACCGATTTAGATGTCAACCCGCTTGTTCGTAACTTACTAGGTATGATGTTGATGCTTTTATTCTTCGACCGTTTGTAGCGAGATTTCTTCCTCCTCATCCTCAATGAATCCTTGATAGAGCTTCAGCCGTTGGCCATTGACTTTGAATGGAATTCCATTCCGAGATTTAATTTCTACTGCACCGTGTGGGAAAATATGGGTGATGGAAATAGGTCCTGACCACCTAGACTTTAATTTAACAGGAAACAATTGAAGTCGTGAATTAAACAATAGAACTTGATCCCATACCCGAAATTCATTAGGTTTAATATGTTTATCATGTAAGTTTTTCATTCTTTCCTTATAAATTTCGGAGTTAGAGTATGCATAATTCCTTAGTTCGTCTAATTCATTTAATTGACAAAATCGGTTTTTACCGACAAATTCTAAATCTAAGTTTACATTTTTAATTGACCAGTAGGCCTTGTGTGCAATTTCTACTGGCAAATGACAACTTTTTCCATAGACGAGCTTATATGGGGTTGTACCTATTGTGGTTTTATAAGCAGTTTGAAAAGCCCATAAAGCGTCATCTAATTTATCGGCCCATTCCTTTTTATTTAACCCTACGGTTTTTTCGAGTATTCATTTTAAACCTCTATTAGTCACTTCGGCTTGTCCGTTTGTTTGAGGGTGATATGCTGTTGAGACCCGGTGATAGACCCCATATCTTGTTAAAAAATTTTTAAGTTGATGGTTACAAAAATGGGTACCTCTATCACTTATTAATGCTTTAGGTGTTCCAAAATGAGAGAATATTTTTTTTAGAAATCTTACCACGACTCTTCCATCATTTGTTGGAAGTGCCGCGGCCTCGGCCCATTTAGACAAGTAATCTACTCCCACAAGTATATATTTGTTTCCTTTTGACGGTGGGAAGGGTCCCATAAAGTCGAGTCCCCACACATCAAAGATTTCACAAACAAGAATGCCATTATGTGGCATTTCGTTTTTGGAAGAAATATTACCTATTCTTTGGCAAGCATCACATGTCTTGACAAGACTTTGGGCGTCTTTATAAATGGTTGACCAATAAAATCCTGAATTAAATACCTTTCGTGCGGTACTAGCGGCACCATGATGTCCTCCGTATGGATCTTCATGACAATGGCGAAGAATTCTTCTTGCTTCACTACCATGTACGCATCGATGGATGAGTTGATCGGCACACATTTTGAAAAGATAAGGATCTTCCCAAAAATAATGCTTCACATCGGGTCATCCTTTTGTGACTATACCGCTAGCTAGGTAGTTAGCATAGTCGGCGTACCATGTCTCTTCTCTGTATTCCACCATTTCTAGGGACTCCGTTGGGAATTTTTCATTTATTTTCTCGTCCCTGGTTGCCTCCAAAGCTGGGTCTTCTAAGCGCGAAAGATGGTCGGCTGTGGTGTTTTCTTCTCCTCTTTTGTCCTTGATTTCAATATCAAATTCTTGGAGGAGTAGAATCCACCGAATCAAACGTGGTTTAGCATCCTGTTTCTTGAAGAGATATCGAATGGCTGCATGATCTGTATAGACTATTGTTTTAGAAAGAACAAGATAAGAACGAAATTTATCAAAAGCAAATACCATGGCTAGTAACTCTTTTTCTGTTGTTGTATAATTTTCTTGTGCATCGTTAAGTGTTTTACTAGCGTAATAAATTGGGTGAAAATACTTTTCTTTTCTTTGTCCCAAGATGGCTCCAACTGTAAAGTCACTTGCATCACACATGATTTCGAAAGGTAATTTCCAATCAGGCGCTATCATGATAGGTGCATTGACTAGCATTTCTTTTAGTGTTAGAAATGCTTGATTGCATTCCTTGTCAAAGATGAAAGGGCATCTTTTTCAAGTAATTTTGTTAGAGGCCTTGAGATTTTAGAAAAGTCCTTGATAAATCGCCTATAAAATCCGGCATGCCCTAGGAAACTTCTGATTGCTCTAACGGAGGATGGGGGTGGTAATCGAGAAATAGTGTCTACTTTTGCTCGATCAACCTCCATTCCTTCGCTTGAGATCTTGTGACCGAGTACTATTCCCTCTGTCACCATGAAATGGCATTTTTCCCAGTTAAGGGCGAGGTTAGTTTCCTCACATCGGGATAGCATTCGTTCAAGGTTATCGAGGCATTGGTCGTATGAATCTCCAAAGATAGAAAAGTCGTCCATGAAGACTTCCATTGTCTTTTCTATCATATCATGGAAGATGGCCACCATGCAACGTTGGAAAGTTGCAGGGGCATTTCATAGACCGAATGGCATGCGTCGATAAGCAAAAGTTCCATAGGGACATGTAAATGTTGTCTTTTCTTGGTCTTCGGGTGCTATCGGGATTTGAAAGTAACCTGAAAAACCATCCAAGAAACAGTAAAATTTATGACCGAATAATCTTTCTAACATTTGATCAATGAAGGGTAAAGGGAAGTGATTTTTCCTTGTTGCTTCATTTAACCGCCTATAATCTATACATACCCTCCATCCTTGTGACATCTGTGCTTGTAATCATTGTAAACAATTCAGTTATCAATGAAATAAAGTTATTTGATCCCTATGTTTGTTTGTTTATGTTTGATGTTTTTCATGTTTTGACTTTTATTCGATTTTCAACTCTATATCGCCTTCTGGAGAATTATACGCAAACTGGTGCGAAAACGTAATCAGTTATATGCAAAAAATACTCCGGAACATCAATTTATGCTTAACATACCTTAAATAACCTTTACATAACTTAGAAATAAGTTTTGAAGGCTTTGGTATGGCAAATATCTAGTTAATTCGCTTACAGGGACTAAAATTGACAAACTGCGAAAGTATGCCAATCTGAACTGTAACGAACATTCCGGAACATGATCATAAGTTAAACACACCCTAAATATCCTTTACATAGCTTAGAAATAGGCTTTGAGGGGTTCGGTGTGCTAAAATAAACTTTATGCTCATTCAGGGACTAAAAGCGTCAAAAAGTGCATAAGTTTGCATTTTCGCGCATAACTCACGTTCTGAATACATCCGGACATCCAAAAATTTATGTAAGCATTAAAATATTATGTTTTAATGTTTGACATGAGAAAAATCCATTCGTCGCGTAATTTGGATCGTCTTTCACGCTTATGCGCATTCCGTCGTAATTAAGCGAACATCGCGATCGTACGACCAAACGAACCGACATCCGGAATATTTTTTGTAGGATCGTTTTGCGACCTGAATGAGTCGTTCGGAAGAGCTCTCGTACGTTTCAGAGGCGGAAACTAAGAAACGCACTATCAAACAGCTTGAAATACATTTTAATCCTCTTTTATATTCGATTGACAATGATTACAGCGAGAGGAAATACCGGCAGCACCTCGGTATAATTTTTCCTGACCGTTACAAATGAAACAGACATGAACCTATTTATACTACAGCCTGGCCGTTTGAAACATACTCAAACGGACACAATTCAAACGATGGAACTAGTCAAACAGATGCATGATTCAAACGGTCTTGTTCAAACGGTGGGCTTCAAGCGGTTGAACTTTCAAACTGCCATGACTTCAAACGGACATGCACGAATTCAAACGTTCAACCATACTATTCAAACGGTCAACTTATAATCTCAAACAGCTAAGCTTCATTGGACCTTCAAGCAATCACCTCCCATTGGACCATCACTTGATGTGCTCTCATTGGACGTTTGATTGGCAACATGTTATTGGACCTCCATATATATTTGACTTTATGTGAACATTATCATTTTTGGCTTTTGACAACAAACGGATATCACACAATTTGTTGTTTCATGACATCACTTGTCATGTCACCTAGGTGATGTCACTTGTGATGTCACCTATGTGATGTCACTCGTGATGTCATGCCCGATCGGATCCGCAACGAGACCAAGACTCGACATAAGACGAAGACAACAGATGACTGCACCAACAGACTCCCCCTCAGATGTTGACGAGTCTTAAGGTTGAGTCTTCATAATCTTCAGTCTTAATCGGTCTTCTTCAGAAACTATCTTCTGGAATCATGTGCCTGGATCTTTCTCTGGCTCAAACTCTCGTCAGACTCCCCCTATCATCATGCTGGGATCGCTGTCTGGTATTTGTTATCACCATTGAAATCAACTCCTGGCTTTCTCAGTTTAAGCTCTCCTCTGGTTCTGATGTGTCTCCTGGCTATCAGTAGCAACAGGATCAGAAACCTGCACAACTCAAACACTCTATCACAAAACAAAAACACAATTGTGATTCAATATAATGAATCAACTAATCATATAAGAAAACTATGAATGATTCAAAATCTTCACATTTTCACTCACTCTCTCCCAAACCACAAGTTCAACATGTTTAGCACTTGAAATGACGAAACTCAGCTCTTCACACTCAGTTGTCGAAAATCTTTTTGTAGTTTTCAAATTTCAAACAAAAAAAATACAATATTTTTGGATTTTTGAATTTAAAGAAATACAGAAATGGAACACTATTTTTGTGAGATTGTGCAAGAGGATCATATTGGATTTTTGAGACATATCACTAACACCGTTGATCTTATTAATCAGCAAGTGTTAAGAAACAAATTCACTTCTGATTGTCAGTATTTTTGTCCACTTAAACCTCTACACAAATTTTCAATTGATTCAAGATACATATTTAATGTTTTAGAACTTAGACATATTTGAGTGTCCCACCTCTTGAATATACTCCCGTATCCGGATCTCGATATTCTGATTTACAGGTAAGTATACTACGAATGATATCTGTATATAAATTAGGGGATATGCGAGAACTGAGGGATCTCAGGTCAGAACTTCCGTTCAGCAGAGAGATATCAGCTTCGACTTTGCGGTGTGTCCCCTTTAGGAGATCTTTTAGCTACAACAACTGATTATCAATTTTATTGTCTAATCAGCTGAGGGCTAATGCTATGTTTCAAGCATATGAAGAAAGTATTATCCAAGGACTAGGTCAGAACTTCCATTCAGCAGAAGTCCCGGAATAATACCCCAGACATCATTGAGTAGAAAAACCTAGTATATCAGAATAAGAAACCTTTCAAACGAGATTTCAGGGGTTACCTATATATCCAAGTAGTGTTCCCCACAAACTAAGCAAGTTTGAATTTTGGTTTATATCTCGAATACAATTTACTAACTGTGTGAAGTCTACTGACACATCATTAGTAAGACTTGTTTAAAAACATTTTTGACTTTACAAATCTCTAGCATGCTGTGATAGTCCACCGATGTACTATCATTTCCTCTTTTTGCAACCAAACTCATTTTCATTTTTCAATTTTTTTAAATTTTTTAAATTTTTCAAAATTTTATTACTCCCCCTAAAATCAAAATATGTTTCAATTTTGATTTTCTGAGAAAAAATTGAAAACAAACTATACAAGAAATTTGACAACATTATGTGAATTACCTCAAATCACCATTCTCATGCAAAAACAATCAGAACTCCCCCTCACAACAAACTATTTTCCCATTTAGATTTCAAAACACTTAAATTTGTTTCAATCAAAATGGTTTTTCCGGAAAAATTAGTTTGTGTAACAACCATTTGTAGGTTCGGGGTTATCTTCATCATCATGTTTTCATCAAACTCATAATAGATTTGACGCTATCAGTTTAAAAAAACTCAACATGATATTTGTAGAAAATCAAGTACAATTTAATGTCCCTGATTTACCACATGTAAAACGAAAAATCACCAAAGTGAAATTTCTCAAGAAATATGCCGATTCATGTTCCACGCTTACCAACCTGGGAACTCCGGCAAGTCAGGCTTTTCATTTAAACAGATTCACCCAAGCCTGACGGTCCTTGGGTGATTTCGAATTCTTATTCAACAATGGTGGAAAGTTTGCATCATCCATTGTTAAACCTGAATTCTCCTTTTTTACCTCAACCAATGGCTCCTCTGGCTTCAACGAACCAGAATCATTTCCTGCAGGTGGCTTGTCTGACTTTGACCTGTCAGATTCATCGCCGACCATTATCTTCTTCTTCTTCTCCTCTTTCGCCCTCAGATTTGTATCTGATGAACACATCTTGCTTGACTTTGCAGCCGAGAAAGTTGATTCATCAGAACTCTTATTCTTTCCCACGGATGAACCCGAGGACAATATCTTCTCGAGATATTCTCTTGCCTTCTTTCTCTTTTTTCTCAGTCTGTCTTTTTGCCCCTGTGAAAGCTTTACTTTCTTTTCTTGAATCTTTTGTCCTTGAACTTTAGGTTTTAAAACCTTCTGTTCATGAGGCTTGACTTTGACTGGAATCTTTGCCAATTTCTGAGAATTAGCCCTCAATCTGTCATTCGATCTCCTTGGGCAATCTCTTGCAATGTGACCTTTGATGTTGCAGTTAAAGCACCTCCTGGTCTCATAACTCCAATACTGACAGTTAACAGCAATGTGTCCGTGATATCCGCAACTGTAACACACTCTGTTATCATACCAGTTACCACCTTTTTCACACCAAATGCTCAGATCATAACATTGTTTAGCTTGGTGGTATTCCTTCCTCAAGTTTGCTGGTTTTGACGTTTGAGCACTGTGGTCCAACCTGCACCACTTATTACCAACAATTTTTGAGTTTTCATTTTTTACTTTTTGTAATTTTTCATTACGATTGGATGATCGATCTAATGAACTTTTATTATGTTTTTGAAAATTTTTCTCATTTTTAATTTTTTGTTTCTTTTCCACTTTCTTCTTCAAAGGTTTTTGCTTAGAGCATTCTCCCTTTTCAGTTGATTGCAGAACAGTTTTCTGAAACTCTTCTTTTAATTTCAAAAACAATTTTTGTTTTTCTAATTTTTCATTTTCATCATCAGATTTTTCATCGCAATCTTCAACTTTGACACTGTCAAAGTTTGTGACATCGTCACTTATTGGAACAGAGTTGATTGGTTTTGGACAAGGAAAATTCCACTTGTCAGATGACATCACAAAACCTTTCAATTTCTTTTCAAGTTCCTCAATTTTGTTCCTCGAATTCTCAGCTTCACTTTCAAGCCGAGATATTCTCCCAAAATGAGTCTTGATTGTTTCTTCATTCTCATTCTTCAAATTTTCAAGAACAGACTTTTCATTTTCCAAAATTTTTATCTGTTCTTGGAATTTTGATTCATTAGCTTTCAGATTTTTGTTCTCAAGTTTTATCCAGAAATCGTCATTTTCTGATGATTTCTGTTTGTTTTCAAAAACTTTAACATTTTCTTTCAAACCTTTGTTTTCAAATGTCAAACTGTTCAACCCATCCAACAGTTTGTCATTTTCAGCTTTCAGTTCTTTACAATTTTCCTTCAGAATAAGAATCTGTTTATCATCAGCCTGCTTCACATCTTCTAACTTCTTGACTTCCAATGTCAAACTTTCCGCATTCTTCAAGAGTTTGTCATTTTCAGTCTTGAAGTTGTCACATTTTGAGCACACTGATGTAGAACTTGAAGATCCAGACTCTACAGATTCCTCAGCATTTGAAACTTCTTTTTCATTTGCCCTGAATGTACCTGCACAAAACATTTTAACGAAATCAAGAGGATTTCCATTATTATCAATATAACAACCTCTTTTGATGTCGTATTTCATAACATATTTTGCCCTGACACATTCAGCAATCTTTTTGTTCACTTCTTCAATCACATCTAATCCCATATCCATCAAATGATTTTCCAACACTTTAATCATATCTTTTCTTTTCTTTCTACTTTCAACTTCATGAGTTTTAAGTTTGCTGATGAATTTGTTTAGATGTAATTTTGAAAAATTTGAATCTTTCCTTAAATTTTCCAAACATTCATTCCATTCAACAGGTAATGCATCTGCAAACTTTTCTATCTTTTCACCATCTGATAGAAATATCTCATGTTTTTTCAAGTATTCAAGTAAGACTCCATATCGATTTTCTAATTCTTCCAAAGTTTCATTCTGCAAACTCACAAAACATTTAAATCTCTGGACCCATCCATCCTTTTTCACATTTCTATAACTGTCATCCATAAAACCTTGATACCATTCATTAAATCTCTCAAAATAATAGTTTTCCTGTTCATCAAATACCATTGCCATTTTTCCAAAAAATCCCGACAAATTTCACTCAAAACACACTTTCACTTGTTCCGAATATAAAGTGGACTGTACTTGACTGTGATTGGCCCGATCAACTTCAACAATTCACATGGATTGCACTTGAATTAATTTCGTGAAATATTCACAAGTAACAAAAATCAGTTTATGATATGGGCTGATGATAATCACGTGGCTGACACCTCAATTAAATCTTTTCAACATAGTATGATTGAACCGCTAATCATAAGATGTCACATGCACTTCTTGAGCCAAAACAAAATATAATAAAAGAACCCTGACACCTCTCTTGAATTTGATGTTTTCCTTTAACCTTTGTGTAGTCGAATAAGGTGATGTCTGACAACACTTTAATGTCTAGAATAATCACATGTAAAAACTCACAATTGATTGGACCAAACAAACCACTTAACCGACAAGTGATGACAATATCGATATTATTCAATTGATGATCGGACCTTGTAAAGATCACATGCACTCTGACTACTCTTTATGATATACCTTTCATATGCAAATCATACATCAGCTACCGACATTCACCTCGATAATCACATACTCACATGTAAATATTCAATGTAAATGTCAGACAAATTGATCAGATTAACACATATCACGTGAACATCAGAACCATTTTCAAACGGGCACCTTGTTCAAACTGTCATGTCCAGTTTCAAACGGTCACGATGGCAACTTTCAAACTGTCATGTCACGTTTCAAACGGACAGGTTATGTTTCAAACGGTCATGAGCAGATTTCAAATGGACAGGTCAGTTTCAAACGGTCACAATGTATTTTCAAACTGTCATGTCACGTTTCAAACGGACAGGTGCTTGCTTCAAACGGTTAAGTCAATCTTCAAACGGACATGTATGTATTTTCAAACAGACAGACGCTGAACTCGTTCAAACGGTCATGTATTTTTCTAACAGTTTTAGATCGAATTTCAGTCCGAAATTTCTAAGGCTTTGTTAATTGACAAATCCGAACACAATGTGAAACTTTGAGCCGATTTCAACTGTAAAATTTATCGATTTTATTAAAGAAGGTGTAGAAAATGAGATTTTCAAGCTGAATATGGCAAGAACTCCTCGTCCTGAGCTCTGATACCAATTGTAGGATCGTTTCGCGACCTGAATGAGTCGTTCGGAAGAGCTCTTGTACGTTTCAGAGGCGGAAACTAAGAAACGCACTATCAAACAGCTTGAAATACATTTTAATCCTCTTTTATATTCGATTGACAATGATTACAGCGAGAGGAAATACCGGCAGCACCTCGGTATAATTTTCCTGACCGTTACAAATCAGACATGAACCTATTTATACTACAGCCTGGCCGTTTGAAACATACTCAAACGGACACAATTCAAACGATGGAACTAGTCAAACAGATGCATGATTCAAACGGTCTTGTTCAAACGGTGGGCTTCAAGCGGTTGAACTTTCAAACTGCCATGACTTCAAACGGACATGCAAGAATTCAAACGTTCAACCATACTATTCAAACGGTCAACTTATAATCTCAAACAGCTAAGCTTCATTGGACCTTCAAGCAATCACCTCCCATTGGACTATCACTTGATGTGCTCTCATTGGACGTTTGATTGGCAACATGTTATTGGACCTCCATATATATTTGACTTTATGTGAACATTATCATTTTTGGCTTTTGACAACAAACGGCTATCACACAATTTGTTGTTTCATGACATCACTTGTCATGTCACCTAGGTGATGTCACTTGTGATGTCACCTATGTGATGTCACTCGTGATGTCATGCCTGATCGGATCCGCAACGAGACCGAGACTTGACATAAGACGAAGACAACAGATGACTGCACCAACATTTTTGAGCATGTTTCAAGTCCCCTACACTTTAACTTCATCTTAGAGCCTTGAAATGAGGTTAACGGGGCTTAAACGTGCCAAAAATGGGCCAAATTGCATGTTTCTGAAGTGCAGGGACTAAAACTGCAAATTCTGATCTGTGACCCTCAGGCGGGGCGCGTAAGGATCCATGTATTCCTTACGTGGGCCGCGTGACCTCCCCAGATATGCAATTTTGTTGCAAACAACTATTTATGGCTGTTATGCACTTCCAAACCACTTGCAAATGGTTTTTATCAATCCTAGGGGCTCCCATGGGTTTGTAAATCAGTGGGTAAGTGTTGTACGGTCGAGATTAAACGCTTGGGGAACAAGAAACGATCCTAACGGTTCCATGTTTCCTATAAATACCCAACCCCAACTTCATTCAAACCCACTTGATTCTGAGATTTTCTCTAAGTTGGAGTTATAAACACTTCATACCTGAGAAATACTCGGAAATCAATCTTGCGGGGACCTTCTGTAAGTATTCTTTCGCGTTTTTCGTTCGTTTTAGCTTTAAAGTCAAACTGTGTTTGACTTTCTGCATTGACCAGTTTATGGTCAACGCGAAGTTCGTTTGAACTTCATAACGTGAGCGTAATCACGATGGTTATAGTCCCTAGTGACTATACCTATTGATTACCACGTTATCTAGGCTCAGTAACGAGTCGTAGTGTCGGCCAAAATGCGTTTTCTCGCGTATTTTGTAACCAAACTACTCTAGGGTATTAAAACCGTTTGTTTTAATACCAAACCTGTTTTCTAACATTACTAAACATGTTCTAGCATGTTTAGCTCGTCGCTTTTAGATTTGTGCTTGTTTAGGGTCGTAAAGGTAAGCGATCTAATCAATCGCTTATGCTTACGAACCCGACCCATTTGGTCGATCATTAGGATCCGACCAAACATATTAGGTGACCATAGTTGTATAGGGAATAACCTTCCGAGGTTATACCTTATGGTCACATCGTTTAACTAGTTGTATGATAGGTAACGTATGTGCCTTAGGTAAATTACCAAAATACCCTTTTTACGCCAAAATTCATTTTAAGCCTATGTAACATAATTTTTGGTATCTAAACTGATTTAACAACAATATTGAACATGTTAAGGCATATCTTGTTTATCATAGGGCTAGTTAGGCATTCCAAACGCGTTTTACGCGAACGACGCGTTAAAGTAGCATAAGCTACCTAAGCGGGTCGCAACGGGTCAAGAGCACTTAGGATAGGTTCCGTTTTAGTACGTAGGCTTTGTTAGACCATATTACATAAGTTCCCACACTTATTTGGTTTACGAAACCTCGTACTACCCGATCCTCCGATAGGTCCGTTTATTAATGTAGATACCTATATAGGTGCCGTTTGATTCCGTGATCTTCTAGCATTGCTTGGTGGTTATCCTACGACTTCTAAGCAATCTCAAGTGAGTACATAGACCCCTCTTTTACTGTTTTCTAAACATTTTGGGGTGAAACACATGTGCCTACTTGTTACTTTCATGCTTTCATGTTTTCGCATTATATACTTGCTATGTTCATTAGTACATTCTTTTACATGACATTTTCATGCTATGTATGTTCATCATACTTAGTACACTTGTTTTACATGACGTTTTCATGCTATGTATGTTCATCATACTTAGTACACTTGTTTTACATGACATTTTCATACTATGTATGTTCATCATACTTAGTACATTGTTTTACATTACCTTTTCATGCTATGTATGTTCATCATACTTAGTACATTTGATTTACCATTTTCATGCTATGTATGTTCATCATACTTAGTACATTTGTTTTACATGATATTTCACGCTATGTGTGTACATTTGATTACATACTTAGTGCATTGTTTTCACATGTTTATATTTTGGGTATGACATTTGGTTTGTTTAAGTGGGACAATATACATTCATTAACTTTGATCACGCCGCTCGTTAGTAGGTAGTGGTACCATAGGAATTGACAACTCCCGTTCCTGACATCCTGGGTATGTTTGGATGAAAGGAATGACCGAATTCAATTTAAACATAAAAACCGATAGACCTTTAATTTGTTTAAAGGTTTATCACCACAGTCACAAGGCTTGGATGTATGCATTTTCACAATACCGCATAAATGTTTGTATTCAGTATAGCATGCATCTCCACAAAACATAACGTTGATTTAAACTGAGTTTTACTTCAATACTTTGTTTTATGCATTTTCACCTATGGTTTAGTTGATACATATTTCACTTACCATACATGACATTTTGTTTACACATGACATGATTGACATTGACATAGACATTTTGACATTGTTACACACATTTCATGATTTACACTTGACGTTAGACATGGTTTTTCGCATAAACATTTTGACATTTGGTTAAACATAAACATGTTTACATTGGTGGTTTGTTTGGGTAAGTGATTTAAGTAACGAGGCGTGTGTAATATGATACAAACATGGTGGATACGCCGCTGGTACTTCCTATATATAAGTGTTTGTATGATATTACGCATCGCAGCGTTGTTTAAATCATTTCAGTTTAGCTATATAACATATTTTTCACAATACATTGTTTTACAAACAACTTGTTTTATACAACTTATTTTACTGGGTTATTCATTTAACCATACATTATTCTTTAAAAAAAAATACATATCTACCATCGTTTTTTCAAATGATTTACAAACAATACAATCAACAAGGTTCATGACTACATTTCATTAAACATTTTTCTAAAACCTAAGTCATGGATCCTATTTTCACAAAACCTATGTATCTCACAGGCATTTTTATGCTGACGTACCTATTTTCACATCTGTTTCAGGAGCAAATGCATAGGATGATCGTGATACACTAGGGTGGACTTGGGCCTTAGTGACGATAAAATGGATCTAGACTAGTTAATACTTGTTATGTACTTTGTTTCTTTTTATTTTAAGACAATGTAACTTGTGGGTTATCGTTTGAAACAATGTATTCCACCCTTGGGTGATGAATAAAATATTATTTAAATTACCTTGGTTGTGGAACAATAATTCTGTTACAACACTCCCCGACGTTTCCGCCACGATTTGATGTTTTACGTGGTCGGGGTGTGACAATCCTGTGACGGTTCTCGTTGGTATTAGTTCATTTTTCTCATTAGTTATTACCGTCATACCTCCTTTCTTTGGAACTACTTGGACGGGACTTCCCCAAGGACTATCGGAGATAGGGTAAATAAGTCCGGTGTCAAGTAATTTGATGACTTCGTTTTTAACCACCTCTTGTACATTTGGATTTACTCTACGTTGTGGTTGTATTACCGATTTATAGTTATCATTCATTAAAATTTTATGCGTGCACATGGAAGGACTTATTCCTTTAATATCTACAAGCTTTCAAGCGATCGCATTTTTGTGTTTTTTCAAAAGTTTAATTAATTTTTCTTTTTCTACACTACTTAATTTTGACGAAATAATTACAGGTGATTTACCATCTTTGTCTAGAAAAGCATATTCCAAACCTTTCGAAAGTTCTTTGAGCTCAAGAGGTGGGTCTTTAGGACACTCCTTATTTGGTTGCCCATTTTTATCAAGAACCATAAAAGTTTGTTCTATGGTGACCTCTTCTTCAACAAAGTGGTCAATCTTTTCACTTGTATCGGGTGGTTCATCTTCATCTTCAATTAGGGGGTCATTATTGCCGAATGGATATTTCATTGAACGCTCAAGATCGATACTTCTTTTAAATGCCCTTAATTGAATAGATAGATTGTTGTGCTTCCGGTTTTTCAAAGCTTCGTGGGTTTTTACAAAAGGTCGTCCCAACACTAGAGGAGCGACATCGAGGATGACAAAGTCAGTTGGGATCACCAATTGATTTGTTTGAACCAAGACATCCTCAACTATACTGATTGATTTTATTACTTTCCGATTAGATTGAAAATGGGTATTTGAAGTGGAGAAAAATCACTAATACTTAATTTTTCGAAAATGTAGTTCGGCATTATATTAACACAAAGATCTTTATCAATTGTGATATTACTAATAAAGGAATTTTGAAAAAAAAAACATGGAACCGGTGTAATGTTGATTTCAAATGGGTCTTCTTTTATTAGCGAAGTTTGATCATTTGTTAGCTTAATGCTTACTGTTTCGTCAATTTTAGTGTTAGTGTTCAACTCTTTTAAAAACTTAGCATGAGTGGGAACTAAACAATGATTTTCGAACGAAGGTGACAAGAGATTAATTTCTTCAAAATTAGACTCTTCTTGAATTTTAACGTTAACGGACTCACCTTTTTCGATGTTTAACTCATGTGTCGGTTTTTCACTTACTTGGTCTTCCATTTTTACATTTTCAACTATCTCCTTTTTATTTAACACTTCTCTTGCGCGGGACTCCTCTTCCCTTGTGCGAGATTCTAGTATGCAACGTTCGATAGTTTTAATGTGTTCTATTATCCTATCGGCTATGTCGTGATAGAGTAAGGATCGGGATCCTCAAAGCTTGAATCTGGATGTTCGATCCTTTGTTCCTCATAATACTCATAGGAAGTAGATGGTTCACACCATTGTTCTTCATTGTAAGTATATGATGGATAAGGGTCGTAATTTTGTTCTTCATAATACTCATATGAGGTGGGTTGTTCACGCCATGGTTCCTCATAATAAGTGTATGAAGGTGGTGGCTCATATCTTGGTTCCTCAAAGTATGAGTATGAAGGCTCATACCATGGTTCATCAAAATATGAGTATGAGGGAGAAGGTTCATACCTTTGGTCTTCATAGGATGTGTATGAAGTTGATGGCTCGTACCTGGGCTCCTCATAGTAGGTGTATGAAGTGGATGGTTGAAATAAGTCACAATATTGAACCGAGTGCGGCTCACCACAATTGGTGCAATAGTCTTCCCTATAATCATCCTCCTCATAGGTGTAGTTGTAATCTCCTAAGTATTGATCCATAAGAATCACTCAGCAGACCACAACAGAGTCTCGAGACCAGAAAACAAAAACAAAAACGGAAACAGAGGCTGGACACGGCCCCGTGTTCAGTGTACACGGCCCGTGTTCAGGATCTGTATCTGGGCATTTAAATAAAAGTTACTGATTTTGTGCAGCACGGGGGCGTGTTCAGTGAGCACAACCCCGTGTTCAGACTCCGTATCGGGTGTTTTATGAAAAAAATGCAGCACGGCCCCGTGTTCAGTGAGCACGGCCCGTGTTTAACCTACTGTAAATGCAAAATTAACTAAAATGCAGAAAAATGTGCGCGCGTTTTAAAAAGGTTTTGAAAAACTGATTAGGCCGTCGATTTTAAGCTTTCTTAAAATCCTTGTGTCCCCGGCAACGACGCCAATAAACTTGATGCGCGTGTGCTGTTATAGGTTTTTATGTATATTTTTAGCCCTTTTTACACGTTAGTCAAGTTTTAAATTTATAAAACACGATATTTTACTAACACCAAACACACATATGGGCAAGTGCACCCATCGTGAGCGTAGTATAGTGTTGGTAAGATACCGAGGTCATCCAAGGACACAAGAGCTTGTAGTACCGGTTTATCCTCAACGTCTAATCAAATCAAAAGTTTAGAAAAATGTTTTAAACTAGAAAATGAAAACTAAAAATTTTCAAAAATAAAAATAAAAATAAAACAGATAGACAAGATGAATCACTTGGATCCGACACGTGTTTAGTGTAACCTTTGATTACTTCTACTCTTTCGCACTTTTTAAGAGATTATCTTAGTTATAGTAGTAGGCCCCTCTTTTGAAGGTGACGTTACCCTCAACCCAGTAGTTTGAGTCAGCAAGGATACAATCCTAAAGGGTTGGATTATTGAAAGATAATTAATTAAGTTATTAATGCGTAATGTGGTAGGCCCCTCTTTTGAAGGTGACGTTACCCTCAGCTAAGTAGTTTGAGTCAGCAGGGATACAATCCTAAATAGTTTGGTTAAAGTTTTAATAGTAGCTTACATATGAGGGGATCAAGGAGTTCGGACCCCCGCCATCCAATACCAGTGGGTATTGAAGGAAGTCCTACTAAAGTTGACCCGGGTCCTTGCATGATCTATACACTGAACAAGGCAAGACTCTTACCAAACCATTCCCTTAACTCCCGACCAGGTAGCCAACATATCTCCATATAGACCGTGGAGATATGAATAGTGAAAATCTTTTATTTTATATAAACGGTAAAATAATGCTAAGACACCACGGACAAATGATAAGGAAGACTCACCTTCAACATAAGAAACTAATTATTAAAGTCATTAATACATAACCAAATAAAAAGTGCGAAAAGATTAAAAATAAAAGGTATTACACTAGACACTTGTCTTCACCAAGTGATGTAAGAGACTTAGGCAAACATGGCGTTTGATTGTCAAGAACTCTTACGATCAATCTTGGATCCCGAGACTACTTACACACTCTATGATAGATGATGGATGATGGTGGTGGATGTGGGTTATGATGGTGGTGGTGGGTGGGTGAAGTGTGAGAGAGGTTTTTTGCCAAGGGATGGTTTGCAAATGAGCCAAGCACCCCTATTTATAGCCTTCACAGAAGCCCGGACACAGCCCCGTGTCCATTGGGCATGGCCCCGTGTCCACCCATCTTCTCTTTCTTCATTAAATGCAGTTTGTCTGCATTAGTTGACCACGCCCCCGTGTCCGCTGGGCATGACCCCGTGTGCAGAAGTGTATCTGTACTATCAAGATTTTCCTAGATTCTGCGAATCTTAGAATTGACCACGGCCCCGTGTCCACTAGACACGCCCCCGTGGTGGGTGATAGAAGCTTCTACAACTTTGTCTTTTCAACAGACACTTGGGCACGCCCCCGTGCTCATTGAGCACGGGGCGTGTTCAGCCTTCTGTTCTCTTGTTTTTGCTTGGGAAGATGCTGTCGGGGGGTCGGGCATGCCACGCTTATTCCTTTTCTTGTATTTATGTTGGATTTAGCTACCTTTTTGCTTATTTTGTTCATTTGAGCTCATTTAATCCTGAAAATACAAAAGGAAGACAAAAACACACTTTTTCCAACATTAGTACTAAAAAGGGTTAGTTTTATGCCACATTTGATGTAATTTATATGTTGCATTTTGCGCACATCATTTACCTAATACATCTACTGTATGATTTCAAAAGTATTATGTAAGGTTTCAAAAACATTAAACACATTTCTAACAGAACCCCATGCATAATTTTCAAAAACATTTTGCTCATACATTGACTTAACCTTCAAATTCTGCTTCATATGCCGCCTTGGCATATCTAGTGCCTCAACTTCATGAGCATTTTACCTCATGTTTTGACTTAAGCACATCTAGTGCAAGATTTCAAAACATCTCCCGCTATTCAAATTCCAAAATCCATACGGGATCTTCTTATCTTCACAATTAGATCCTTGTGAATGATTATCACTCAAATCGGAATCCTTAATTGAATTCATTGTATGCTTTAATACGTACATTACGATTCAATAAGGACAAAGCCGAATTTGTCACACCCTGGCTTTGCGGAAGCGTGGTTAATTTGGTGTGACTTCTTAATACCATAGCTTAATCATAACAAAGCTATATGAATTAAAACATGCAAGAATCATCCATTAAGTTTTAAAAACCAAATACAGTACCATTGTTTTAAAACGGAATCACGCCCTAACAACCATAACCTTGTTCAACAAACATTACAACATAAACATAACATAAACACAGTTTAAGGACTGTGACTTGTCCAGGAAAGAGTCACATTCCCTAAACCCCGGATGATCTTGGGAACTAGTGCAGCGGGAAAACGTGCCATACCGTGCCAGATCTTTTAATTCCCTGAAATACATGTAAGTTGAAAAATCAACAATAATGTTGAGCGAGTTCATGTGTAAGTGAGTAAATAAACCTTTGTATTTATCAAAAATCCTGGTATGTAGCAAATAAGGAAAAAGAGATCACCAATGGTTTGCAAGGCCATTGATATGTGTGAAGTGCAAGTAGGAAGACTCAAACCTAGCGGATTTTGCGTTGGGCACAAAGTCACCCCGAGGTCCGTTATGCTGGGCCTGGGGCTGGGCTCGCTACACCCAGATAGATCTACCGCTACTGTCCCTCGGTCCTACAATGAGGATTAATGGCCTCAAGTTGCGCCTACCCACTCACATGATCTAAGTAGTAACCCTCCTTACGCTAACCATACCATGTAAAAGTACTCGTAATCATAGTAACATGTATTTCACCCCCGCAGTTTAGAAAACTGAAAACAGTTAAGAGAAAAGGGGGACATGAACTCACAGTCAGTGCGTCTCTACCAAGTACTCCGAATGTCAGCTGTGCGACGACCTACATGTACTAACTCTATTAGACGGATGGCCGTGCCTTAGCTTTATAGTTTAGGTTTTTGGGAAATAGTTAGACAACTATTTCGTGTTTATATTTTGCATGTACTTGGTATTTAATCTCCTTCCCAAGGATGGGGGATTTAATACATGTGCGTTCAATTTATAATATTAAGTCTCACTTAATATATTTTCATTTCTAATTCCAAATATAAATATTTTTCTCAAAAATATTATATTTCCATTTCATATAATATTTCCCAAAAATAATACGTTGATAAAATATACGTTCATAATTATTTCCGTATAATGCGTAAGTTACGTTTTAGCAATCGTGTGGTAATAATAATTACCGTTGTAACTTATATGTTTATCGTGAAAGCGTTTGTATTATTTTGGATTCGTCAACGTTTGTAAATATTATTTTTACTCTAAAAATAATATTTGTGTATTTTCACAAAATAATCATAAACAGTGTTGTGAAAAATTATATTTACCAAATATATATTTATCACGTTTAATTTTGTGAAAATCCCACCTCCGAATATTTGTAAATAAAGTCATGGCGAAATATATTTTGAAAACATATCAAAAATAATTCTAACACTTGTAAATAATTCTAAGTGTTATGTTTTTAGAAAAATTTCGCCAGAGTTTCCCTTGTAACTGGAGGTGGCCACGCTTTCAAGCGTATCATTTTCTTTTACAAAAATCATTTCAACAACTTCTTGATTCAATCAAACAATTTCCGACACATCAAACTAGTCGACAAGTATGTAAATCGCATGATCACATGAACTTGTAGTTTTTCCGAAAACTATAGTGTAGATCCCGTTATATTTTGTGGATCTTTGTATAAAATAGTTTAATCTCGTAAAAACCTCGTTTTTAGAATAAATCCATCTTTACAACTTCCCGTCATCTTTTACAAAGATCGTTATTTTGTCGAAACTTTTCATCTCACAAGTGTTTATATACTTGTGGTTTGTAAAAATCATGCTTGTTAGTGTGTTATCCGACTTTTAGAAAACATGATTTTCTCGACACTTGGTCCTTTGAAAATACCACTTGCAGATACGTAGATCCGCTAGTTTTAAACACTATTTTACAAGTAAAAATACTTTTACACAAGTTCATGTTTCTTGTGTGGTAGAGTTTCACCTTTTAACCCTTGTACCGTCCGAAACAAGCTTATGTCAAGATCCATGATCTTAACCAAACGGAGTTAAATGGTGATCCGAGCTACCACAATGTAGATCGGGCTTAAATATTCACAACTTTCAAATACTACAACTTTTACACAACTATTATGCTTTTAACCAACAAGATTCATGTTTTTAGTAGACTTTAAAGCTTCAAAATGCAAGTTTCCGAGTTTTAACCGTTACAAATCTTATTAACCACCTTAGATTAGTTCGAGAGAGTGTTTTAACTGTTATACCTCTAGCTCTAGGCTAGGGAAGAATCTAGGCAAAGAAGAGGTGGATAAAGGCGAGATAGAGAGGTCCTTTGTCTTCCGTTTGCTCCAAGGCTCCTCGTATGCGACCCTTATCACTTGTATATGCTTGGAATCTTGAAGACTAAACTCGAAAATGGATGGGTGTCCAAGGGGGGTCTCGGCCGTAGCTTGAGAGAGAGGGAGAGGGTGTGTTTGAGTGGTGTTGTGTGGAGTGATTAATCTTGTGTGCTAACCTAGGTTACTTATAGACAATCACAAGTTCTTGATCCATTGGATCATATGTAGGTTAGATATCCAACATCTCTAATTATAATAATCAAATTTGTACCATGGGTGTCCCCTCCTAGTTGGGACGGTTAGGATGGGGGGGGGGGTTCCTAGTTCAATTCCAACTAGATGTTAAGTATTAGTTAGGTTAAACCAAGTTAGATTTAGGGGTTAACTCGGTTAGTGGTGTGATGTGTTCTAATGCGGGTGTTAGGGTATTCAGGGACCCTAACTGGCTCAGAAAAAGACCAATATTGTTAATGTCAATATTTTTATGTTCCGGGTAAAGTCCGGTTGTTCGGTTGGATAGTAATCCGTTAAAGTGCTTAAATAAGCTTTTAAGTGTCGTAAATAACATTTTTAGTGACACAACTTATTTCTCAAAGTGTCAGGAATATTTTCCTCATGTTTTGGCACTTTATTAGTTAGCCAGAAGCTGGTATGTTAATTAAAGTGCTGTGTCTTGTGCTTAGAGTACGTTTTAGGCACATCCAGTCATTATATCTTATTCCTAGAGACGCAGTTCTACAACCCTTGTATCCCTACACTCACTATGGGTGTAGTAAAATATTTCTGGCTCATACAGGCCTTAGAGGCAGTGTCTGCCTGATGCTGGCTTTATCAGCATGTTCAATAGGTTATCCGTTCTAATGCTACTGTGCTTTTATGCATCATGTTTGTCACTAAGGTTCAGCATGTAAAATAATGTAGTGACGGTATGTAAAGTATGATGCAAATATGTTCAAGTAATAAAGTCAAGTAGCAGTTCATCAGCAATTTCAGTTAAGCACAGTAATCAGGCAGTAATTAATAATTAATTAAATCGTACGGATACCTGGTTTAGTGAGGGTTGTCACATTCTCCCCCCGTTAGAAAAATTTCGTCCCGAAATTTTAAGTTCTGCTTGTAGAAGCAGGGTTCTTAGGAAATAAGTGGGGGTATTTCTTTTTCATTCGGTCCTCACGCTCCCAGGTGAATTCAGGACCATGTCTAACATTCCAACGAACTTTGACGAGCTTGACACTGCTCCGGCGGGTCTTGTTTACTTTCCAATCCGTGACCTCAACAGGTTCTTCAACGAAATGGAGCGTGTCGTCAACATGAATTTCGTCGGTGGGAATGGCAACGGTAACTTGTGTTGGACTCTTCTTCAGATTGGATACATGGAATGTATCGCGAACACCATTTAGTTCAGCAGGTAAATCCAACTTGTATGCTACTAACCCGATTCTTTCCAAGATCTTGAACGGTCCAATATACCTTGGATTCAACTTCCCACGCTTCCCAAAGCGTGCCACACCCTTCCAGGGTGATACCTTCAACAAAACCATATCACCAACCTCGAACTCTAGAGGTTTCCTGCTTCGATCCGCGTAGGCTTTCTGCCGGTCACGAGCCGCACTGATGCGATCTCGTATCTGTGCGATCTTATCTGTGGTTTCCTGTACCATGTCAGGACCAACCAACTGTCTATCACCTGCGTCAGACCAACAGAGCGGTGATCTGCATTTGCGCCCATATAAAGCTTCGAATGGCGCGGCACCAATACTGGTGTGGTAGCTGTTGTTGTATGAAAACTCAACCAGAGGAAAATGTTTATCCCAGCTAGCGCCCAAATCCATCACACATGCTCTCAGCATGTCTTCTAGCGTCTGTATCGTCCGCTCACTTTGGCCGTCGGTCTGCGGGTGAAAAGCAGTGCTCAGATTCAACTTTGAGCCAAAAGCTTCCTGGAAGGATTGCCATATCCTCGATACGAACCTTCCGTCTCTATCGGAGATGATTGAGAGAGGTACTCCATGGCGTGTAACAATCTCTCTCATGTAAATTTCGGCCAGTTTGCTCATATTATCCTTCTCTCGGATAGGTAGGAAGTGTGCTGACTTCGTTAAGCGGTCCACTATTACCCAAATAGTGTCATGGCCTCTTGGCGTTCTTGGCAACTTCGTAATAAAATCCATGGAGATTTGTTCCCATTTCCACTTGGGAATCTCTGGTTGCTGCAGAAGTCCCGAAGGCTTCTGGTATTCCGCCTTAACCTTGGCGCATGTTAAACATTTGCTCACATAAATAGCAACATCGCCTTTCATCCTAGGCCACCAATAGTAATCTTTAAGATCCTGGTACATCTTATCCGCTCCAGGGTGGATAGAGTACCGCGACTTGTGAGCTTCATCGAAAATAACCTTCCTTAAACCTCCAAACAAAGGAACCCAAATCCTTTTCTCAAAACACAACGTTCCTTCCTTGTTTGGTATCAATAATTTCTCCATCCCACGGAGATACTCTTCTTCAATGTTTCTTTCCTTGAGAGCTTCTTGCTGCGCTGTACGAATGCGTAAGGAAAGATCGGTCTGAATAATCATCTCCAAAGCCCTAACCCTTATGGGCTTGATCCTCTCTTTTCGACTTAGGGCATCGGCGACCACATTCGCCTTCCCTGGATGATACTTTATCTCGCAGTCGTAGTCGTTCAACAGTTCTACCCATCGTCTTTGCCTCATATTCAACTCCTTCTGGTTGAATATGTGTTGGAGGCTCTTGTGATCTGTGAAGATTGTGCATTTCGTACCATAAAGGTAGTGTCTCCAGATCTTTAATGCAAAAATTCCTGCGCCTAGCTCCAAATCATGTGTGGTATAGTTCTTTTCATGTACCTTCAGTTGGCGTGACGCGTAGGCAATAACATTTTGGCGTTGCATCAACACACAACCCAATCCTTGACGCGATGCGTCGCAGTATACCACAAAATCATCTGTACCCTCTGGTAGGGCTAAGATTGGCGCGTTGCAAAGCTTATCTTTCAATACCCGAAACGCTTCTTCCTGTTTGATTCCCCAATCAAACTTCTTATCCTTCTGGGTGAGGAGCGTCAATGGTTGAGCGATCTTTGAAAAATTCTCAATGAATCTTCGGTAATAGCCAGCCAAACCCAAGAATTGCCGAATCTCGGTTGGCGTCTTTGGCGTTTCCCAATCCTTAATCGCCTCGATCTTGGTGGGATCCACGTGGATTCCATCTCCATTCACCACGTGCCCAAGGAATTGCACTTCTCGTAGCCAAAACTCGCACTTAGAGAACTTGGCGTACAACTGTTCCTTCTTTAGCAGCTCCAGAATGGCTCTTAAGTGCTGCTCGTGCTCAGCCTTCGTCTTTGAATAAATCAAAATATCGTCGATGAATACAATCACGAACTTATCCAAGTACGGCTTACAAACTCGATTCATCAAATCCATGAACATTGCAGGTGCGTTTGTCAAACCAAACGGCATAACGAGAAACTCGTAGTGTCCATATCGAGTTCCGAAGGCTGTCTTCGGGATACTCTCCTCCTGTATCCGTAGCTGATGGTATCCAGATCGAAGATCGATCTTTGAATAGAAGCTTGAACCTTGTAGTTGGTCAAACAGATCATCGATTCTTGGCAGGGGATACGTATTCTTGATCGTCAGCTTGTTCAACTCTCTGTAGTCAATGCACATACGGAAACTACCGTCCTTCTTCTTGACAAACAAAACTGGAGCTCGGTCGGATGAATCCCTTGTCTAATAACTCTTGAAGTTGTGTCGACAGTTCTTGCATCTCAGACGAAGCAAGTCTGTAGGGTGCCTTAGCCACAGGCGCGGCGCCTGGAACTAAGTCAATGCGAAATTCCACTTGTCTCTGAGGCGGCAAGCCAGGCAAATCTTCTAGGTAGACTTCTGGGTACTCCCTCACGACAGGGATGTCTTCGATCTTCGGCTCGGCAGCCTTTTTATCCACAATGTGTGCTAGGAAAGCAACACATCCTTTCTGCAAACACTTTCGTGCCTTCAACCAGCTGATAATCCTCAACGGCGTCTCACGCTTCTCTCCATGAACAACAATGGTCTCACCATCTTTAGTCGGTATACGAACGACCTTTTCATGACAAACTATCTCGGCCTTGTTACTCGATAACCAATCCATTCCTACTACCACGTCGAAGCTTCCCAACTGGACTGGTAGTAGGTCTAGAGCGAACTCGCGCTCTCCCAGTTCGATTACGCAACCTCGAATCACCTCATTAGCTTCTACTAACTTCCCATTCGCTAATTCGATCGAGTACGGAGTATCTAACTTACTAGCGGCTAAACCAAGCATGTTCTTAAATTCTAACGACACGAAGCTATAATCGGCGCCAGTATCAAATAAAACGGATGCATAGCGTTGGTTTACAGGGAACGTACCAGTGACAACATTGGGATCCTGGCACGCTTCCCTTGCTTCTATGTTGAAAACCCTTCCGCGGGCTTGGTTCAATTCTGGGCAATTCCTCTTGTAGTGCCCAACATCACCGCAGTTGAAGCACCCGGGCCTCTGCCCATTTCCACCACCGTTTCCAACTTGATTGTTCCTCTGGTTATGATTCGTGGTGCCCGCTTGGTTTGCATGATTGACCCGATTCCCATCACCTCCATTGTTTCCTTGTGGGCGGTTCCCAGTACCACCACGGTTATTTCTATTCCCAAATCCTCCTTGGCCTCCCCGGCTAGCGCTAGCCCAACAAGAATCCTTCGAATGGCCAGTCTTTCCACAAGCTTCACATACTTTTAGCCCGCAACGACCAGAGTGATGTCTTTGGCATGAGTTACACTTGGGATGTGTACCCATATATCCCTTACCTTTCCTCCTACTACCAGCTGTATCCTGTGCTGGTGCGTTTTGTTCTCCTTTCTTAACCACCACTCCGGTGCCCTGCTTGAAGTTTGAAAACTTCCTCTTGTTTCCTCCAGATGACTCCACATGAGTCTCCTTCTTCTTAGGCTCCACTTCATCAAACTTGTTCAAACGAATCGCCTCCTCTGTAAGAGCCACGCTCAAATCAATGGCTTCAGTGATAGTCGCAGGTTTGGAGGAGGTCACCATGCTTATGATTTGAGGAGCTAGTCCCCAAATGAAACGTTCAATTCTCTTGAACTCAGGAGTGACCATGTAGGGTACCACATGCGACAAGTCGTGGAATCTCTGAACATATTCCGCTATCTTTGGGCCTTCCATTTTCAAATGCCAGAACTCGGTCTCCAATCTCTGGATTTCAGCGCGGGAAGAGTACTTCTTGCGCATGAGTTCCTTCAATTCGGTCCAGGTTAGCGCGTAAGCAGCAGCTTCGCCAAGTGTCTGAACTTGCAAGTTCCACCAGGATAGGGCTCCATCCAAAAATAGCCCAGAGATATAGGTGACTTGCTGATCCAATGCGCATTTGCTCATGCGAAGAACGGATTCCGTTTTCTCGGCCCAGTGGACAAAGGCGACAGCACCTCCTGTGCCATCAAAGTTTACGGGCTTGCAGTCCAAGAACTGTTTGTAGGTGCACCCTGCACATACATTATAACATATGATTGGCATTAGCACTCTTGCTAAGGGAATCCATTTAGGTCATGGTATGTCTTAATGACTTAGGGTTACCATGAGGTGGATTGTTGTTGTTGCCAGTGTTGCCAGAGTTGCTTCCACTCATTCCTCCTTGAGAGGCAGCATATTGAGCAATAGCAGCAGCAATGACTTGCTGTAGTTCGGCCTGGGTCGTAGGTATTTGCTGTTGTTGACGTCTTGGCGGCATCTTCTAAAGATGTGTTTACGTCGGTCAGGCCATAGTGAAGCATACGTATATAGTAATAGTAATAGCACATAACATCTCATGTTATCAATACTTCACAAATATGGATCACACAACATCCCATGTCATCAATATTATACACACAACATCCCATGTCATAAAAATATAAATAAGCAATCAAATGAATCAAATATGATGAGAATACTGCGATTGCTATATATCGAGACCACAGAATAAGTGTATCAGTACATCACTGTGTCATACAATCATCAATCAACTAGGGGCTACATCACCCCTGTCCAAAAACTATATCAAGTCAGTGTCAAATACAACAAGTATGTGTCAACAAAAGTCAGGATCATCATGTAGTCTCCAAAAATGCTGTGCAACCAAAAGCAATCGCGGTCCTCTCACCAACGTCCACACAAGCAGTACTGATGAGCTCTATACAGATGGCGGCGGAGGAGGGGGAAAGTAAGTGTAAAGCAAGCGACGTAACTGGAGCCAGTCCTCCTCCATAGCTCGATGAGTACGGATGACAGAAGCAACCTGCTGCTCTAGTGTAAAGAGGCGAGCAGCATAATCTGGGGGTAATGATCGACATGGCTGAAGAGGAGAGTGTGTCTGACCATGGCATGAACATGGTGGCAGCTGAGCTCTCTCAAGCTCCTGGAGACGCTGCGTGTATGACTCGTGCTGATAAACGAAGGACATCAAAACATCCTCTATAGTGTGTCCCACATGAAATGGATGGTAAGGATCAGTAGGTGGCATGACTGGTGGTGTCGACCAAAGCAAAGGCTCACTGGTGGGGTCAAACGGTGCCACATGAAACGGTGAAGTAGAGGGTGGAACAGATGACCAAAGCAAAGGAGAGTGTGTCTGACCATGGCATGAACATGGTGGCAGCTGAGCTCTCTCAAGCTCCTGGAGACGCTGCGTGTATGACTCGTGCTGATAAACGAAGGACATCAAAACATCCTCTATAGTGTGTCCCACATGAAATGGATGGTAAGGATCAGTAGGTGGCATGACTGGTGGTGTCGACCAAAGCAAAGGCTCACTGGTGGGGTCAAACGGTGCCACATGAAACGGTGAAGTAGAGGGTGGAACAGATGACATCTGGGGCATGAAGGGGATAGACATCGGTACGTGCCCAAAAGGATGGGCTGAAGAACCCTCTTCAGGCCTCGCTGGATGTACAGTCGGAGGAACCTGAAAAGAAAAATCAACATGTCGTGTAACAGGGATCTGAGGGGGCAAAGGTGGAACCTCCTCATCAGCAGGTATCCAACCGTGCTGTGCATGCTCATCCGGTGGATCCATGTGGTCTGCAAACAGTGCGTGCTCAGGCTCAAGTGGAACGGGATCAAATGGGGGAGCAACAATAGGATCAACTGGTGCAATGTGATCAACAGGATGGTCAACTGGTATATCAGCAACAAAAGGTGGATCAACATGATCGACAGCAATGACCTGATCACCCTCTAACAAGGGAACATCCACAGGAAGATCACCAACAGGTGGGTCAGCTATAATAGGCTCAACAGGGATGCCAGCATGTACGGGGTCATGCTCGGGCATAGGATCTAGAGCAGCTGCCTGCTTAGGAGCCAAGGCAGGCTCATGGTCATCAAAAGCCATCTCGAAATCAAACTCGGGATCAATAGGATGAACTGGATCAGCGGGATCGTCTATGGGCTGGTCCATCGGGATAAACTCAATATCATGATCCGGGTCGAATCCCGGAGGAAAGATAGGATCAGAATCCTCTATGTCATCATGGTCAAATGCAAAGCTGGGAATAGGTGCAGCAGAGGATGCCTGGTCAGGATCCGAGTCGTGTGCAAAGTGCTGTGCGCTCACCTCGTGAGAAGGTGCGGATGCCACAGACTCAAAGGAGTCTGGGACCGGTGAATGTGCGGGTGAGTCCTCGGCAGGAGCATCAGCGATCATCATAAGATCGCCAGCAGGAAGTAGGGCTGCGTCCGGGATCTCATCCTCGATAGGCTCATCCTCAAACAGATCGATATATCCGTCAGCCTCGGCGTCAAGAAGTAAGTCATATGCTGGATAAACGGCTAAAGGTATAGGAGCCGGAATCACTACTAGAGGTAGGTACTCAGCAGGAGGGCCATCTGCAGGCTCATCAGCACCCTCGGGTAGTGCGAAGGGCTGGAAATCATCCTCGTCCGTGCTGGTAGAATCAGAAGTGTGCACCTCGTGCTCGGAGGACGTGAGGTCATCAGATACGATAGGTCGGGGTCCAGTGGTGTCCGAATCACCCGTACCGGCTGAGTCCATGAGTCTGTAACATAGACACAAGTATGCACAAATAATCAGTCATACAATCAAATAATCACATAAGTCACCAAGTAAGATATCACATAATTCTCCTAGTCCCACTAGCCTCCCAGCCTCCCAGATTGCTCTTCCTAGTCCCACTAGCCAATTCTCCCAGCCTCCCAGACTGACTCCCTAGTCCCACTAGCCAATTCTCCCAGCCTCCCAGACTGACTCCCTAGTCCCACTAGACAACTACCTCGATCCATTGGATCGAGCCTCGGCCTCCCAGACCGAGCCTCAGCCTCCCAGACTGAGCCTAAAAATAATAAATAAAATGCGCTCAACATTTGTTTATAAAAAGGTTTTAGATCTGGACTTTAGTGGTATGCAGTAAAAATGTTTTCATGAGAGCCCTAGTGATTATAGTCTAGACTCAAGAAGGAATCCTAGTTCGCTATGATCAGAGCTCTGATACCAAGCTGTCACACCCTGGCTTTGCGGAAGCGTGGTTAATTTGGTGTGACTTCTTAATACCATAGCTTAATCATAACAAAGCTATATGAATTAAAACATGCAAGAATCATCCATTAAGTTTTAAAAACCAAATACAGTACCATTGTTTTAAAACGGAATCACGCCCTAACAACCATAACCTTGTTCAACAAACATTACAACTTAAACATAACATAAACACAGTTTAAGGACTGTGACTTGTCCAGGAAATAGTCACATTCCCTAAACCCCGGATGATCTTAGGAACTAGTGCAGCGGGAAAACGTGCCATACCGTGCCAGATCTTTTAATTCCCTGAAATACATGTAAGTTGAAAAATCAACAATAATGTTGAGCGAGTTCATGTGTAAGTGAGTAAATAAACCTTTGTATTTATCAAAAATCCTGGTATGTAGCAAATAAGGAAAAAGAGATCACCAATGGTTTGCAAGGCCATTGATATGTGTGAAGTGCAAGTAGGAAGACTCAAACCTAGCGGATTTTGCGTTGGGCACAAAGTCACCCCGAGGTCCGTTATGTTGGGCCTGGGGCTGGGCTCGCTACACCCAGATAGATCTACCGCTACTGTCCCTCGGTCCTACAATGAGGATTAATGGCCTCAAGTTGCGCCTACCCACTCACATGATCTAAGTAGTAACCCGCCTTACGCTAACCATACCATGTAAAAGTACTCGTAATCATAGTAACGTGTATTTCACCCCCGCAGTTTAGAAAACTGAAAACAGTTAAGAGAAAAGGGGGACATAAACTCACAGTCAGTGCGTCTCTACCAAGTACTCCGAATGTCAACTGTGCGATGACCTACATGTACTAACTCTATTAGACGGATGGCCGTGCCTTAGCTTTATAGTTTAGGTTTTTGGGAAATAGTTAGACAACTATTTCGTGTTTATATTTTGCATGTACTTGGTATTTAATCTCCTTCCCAAGGATGGGGGATTTAATACATGTGCGTTCAATTTATAATATTAAGTCTCACTTAATATATTTTCATTTCTAATTCCAAATGTAAATATTTTTCTCAAAAATATTATATTTCCATTTCATATAATATTTCCCAAAAATAATACGTTGATAAAATATACGTTCATAATTATTTCCGTATAATGCGTAGGTTACGTTTTAGCAATCGTGTGGTAATAATAATTACCGTTGTAACTTATATGTTTATCGTGAAAGCGTTTGTATTATTTTGGATTCGTCAACGTTTGTAAATATTATTTTTACTCTAAAAATAATATTAGTGTATATTCACAAAATAATCATAAACAGTGTTGTGAAAAATTATATTTACCAAATATATATTTATCATGTTTAATTTTGTGAAAATCCCACCTCCGAATATTTGTAAATAAAGTCATGGCGAAATATATTTTGAAAACATATCAAAAATAATTCTAACACTTGTAAATAATTCTAAGTGTTATGTTTTTAGAAAAATTTCGCCAGAGTTTCCCCTGTAACTGGAGGTGGCCACGCTTTCAAGCGTATCATTTTCTTTTACAAAAATCATTTCAACAACTTCTTGATTCAATCAAACAATTTCCGACACATCAAACTAGTCGACAAGTATGTAAATCGCATGATCACATGAACTTGTAGTTTTTCCGAAAACTATAGTGTAGATCCCGTTATATTTTGTGGATCTTTGTATAAAATAGTTTAATCTCGTAAAAACCTCGTTTTTAGAATAATTCCATCTTTACAACTTCCCGTCATCTTTTACAAAGATCGTTATTTTGTCGAAACTTTTCATCTCACAAGTGTTTATATACTTGTGGTTTGTAAAAATCATGCTTGTTAGTGTATTATCCGACTTTTAGAAAACATGATTTTCTCGACACTTGGTCCTTTGAAAATACCACTTGCAGATACGTAGATCCGCTAGTTTTAAACACTATTTTACAAGTAAAAATACTTTTAAACAAGTTCATGTTTCTTGTGTGGTAGAGTTTCACCTTTTAACCCTTGTACCGTCCGAAACAAGCTTATGTCAAGATCCATGATCTTAACCAAACCGGGTTAAATGGTGATCCGAGCTACCACAACGTAGATCGGGCTTAAATATTCACAACTTTCAAATACTACAACTTTTACACAACTATTATGCTTTTAACCAACAAGATTCATGTTTTTAGTAGACTTTAAAGCTTCAAAATGCAAGTTTCCGAGTTTTAACCGTTACAAATCTTATTAACCACCTTAGATTAGTTCGAGAGAGTGTTTTAACTGTTATACCTCTAGCTCGAGGCTAGGGAAGAATCTAGGCGAAGAAGAGGTGGATAAAGGCGAGATAGAGAGGTCCTTTGTCTTCCGTTTGCTCCAAGGCTCCTCGTATGCGACCCTTATCACTTGTATATGCTTGGAATCTTGAAGACTAAACTCGAAAATGGATGGGTGTCCAAGGGGGGTCTCGGTCGTAGCTTGAGAGAGAGGGAGAGGGTGTGTTTGAGTGGTGTTGTGTGGAGTGATTAATCTTGTGTGCTAACCTAGGTTACTTATAGACAATTACAAGTTCTTGATCCATTGGATCATATGTAGGTTAGATATCCAACATCTCTAATTATAATAATCAAATTTGTACCATGGGTGTCCCCTCCTAGTTGGGACGGTTAGGATGGGGGGGGGGTTCCTAGTTCAATTCCAACTAGATGTTAAGTATTAGTTAGGTTAAACCAAGTTAGATTTCGGGGTTAACTCGGTTAGTGGTGTGATGTGTTCTAATGCGGGTGTTAGGGTATTCAGGGACCCTAACTGGCTCAGAAAAAGACCAATATTGTTAATGTCAATATTTTTATGTTTCGGGTAAAGTCCGGTTGTTCGGTTGGATAAATCCGTTAAAGTGCTTAAATAAGCTTTTAAGTGTCGTAAATAACATTTTTAGTGACACAACTTATTTCTCAAAGTGTCAGGAATATTTTCCTCATGTTTTGGCACTTTATTAGTTAGCCAGAAGCTGGTATGTTAATTAAAATGCTGTGTCTTGTGCTTAGAGTACGTTTTAGGCACATCCAGTCATTATATCTTATTCCTAGAGACGCAGTTCTACAACCCTTGTATCCCTACACTCACTATGGGTGTAGTAAAATATTTCTGGCTCATACAGGCCTTAGAGGCAGTGTCTGCCTGATGTTGGCTTTATCAGCACGTTCAATAGGTTATCCGTTCTAATGCTATTGTGCTTTTGTGCATCATGTTTGTCACTAAGGTTCAGCATGTAAAAAAATGTAGTGACGGTATGTAAAGTATGATGCAGATATGTTCAAGTAATAAAGTCAAGTAGCAGTTCATCAGCAATTTCAGTTAAGCACAGTAATCAGGCAGTAATTAATAATTAACTAAATCGTACGGATACCTGGTTTAGTGAGGGTTGTCACAGAATTCCTATTAGATCTTCCTATCTTCATAGTTAGATTCTTGAAGATGTTTAAAGTGCCAAATGAAATCCACGAATTGGATTCCTAGTGTGCTCTAAATACTCGTGTTCAAGTTAACAAACAATTAACAAAATGATAACAAATTAAAGATCAAGTTAAACAATTATGTGATTATGTGTTTATGTGTTTTCTTTTGTGTTGTGTTTTTGGTAATCTGGATAATTGTTATCCAAATCCTCGTAGAATTTTCCATATCTTCATATGAGAGATGCATAGTAGGATATCCAAAGGCACTACCTTAAATCCTTAATGGGCTTCTACGTAATAGTTAAGACCCTTGGATTATATAGTACCATTCCATAATTCAAAAGAGACCCTTTGAGTGGTCTAGTCAAAAAGATTGATTCAGAATCTGGTTAAGAATGGCATGTAATGATATAGCTGAAAAGACTCCTTGGTGGTCTATTTAAAGAGATCATTTATTGATTTAATTAAAAGGACCCTAGGGTGGTCTAGTCACAATCATCACAGGTTTGTTCATTGTTTCTTCCCCTACATATTATAAAATGCACTGTGTGAACTATGCAAGGGATTACGTAATTATGGATGCATAGATAATTATGAAATTCAGCGCACGAAAACCACAGTAAGATTTATCATGTGTAAGAACCGATAGTGGCAACAATAACGAAACGTGAACAATGTAATGGAGGTACGGTGGACGCACCAACGGCGCTTCATTACTTGTATATAAGTTTCCCTCTTACATTGCAAGCATGATGTTATTTATAGTTACTAGAAGTTCAGAACCCTAACCAGTGTTGTTTTATCTTTTCAACTTCATGTTTCGAGCTCTCACAAGTTTCCTCTAAATAAATTTCGGGACGAAATTTCCTAAAGTAGGGGAGACTATGAAATTTGTGCCTCCACGGCCATCAAACAAATACCAAATCAATGAAATATTATATTTCATACTTGGGATTTGTATAAATATGTGTATCATTTGCACATATCAATTCTTGTTCAATTTCGAGCTCTAAATCGCTTTCTGGAAAGTTATACGCGAACTAATGCGTAAACGTAATCAGTTTAACGTGACAAACACCCCAGAACAGTGACATGGGCTTAACATACCTTAAATAACCATTACATAACTTAGAAATAAGTTTTGGAGGGTTTGGTTTGTCGAAATCAAGTTTATTCGCTTACAGGGACTAATTTTGACAAACTGCGAAACTATGTCGATTCGTACTGTAACAAACCTTCCGAAATATGATCATAAGTTAAACATGCCCTAAATATCCTTTACATAGCTTAGAAATAGGCTTAGAGGTGTTTGGTGCACAAAAATAAACTTATTTGATCAACAGGGACTAAAAGCGTCAAAATGTGCATAAGTTTGCATTTTCGCGCATATCTTACGTTCTGAATATATCCGGACATTCAAAAATTTTTTTAGTCATTAAAATATTTTATTTTAGTGATTGGCATGATAAAATTCCATTCGTCGCGTAATTTGGATCGTTTTTCGCGTCCGTTCGTGTTTCGTCGTAATTAACCGAACAACGCAACCGTACGACCAAATGAACCGACATCCGAGATGTTTTTGAGCATGTTTCAAGTTCCCTATACTTTAACTTCATTTTAAAGCCTTGAAATGGGGTTAACGGGGCTTAAATGTGCCGAAAAAGCATCGAAAACCAGGATTTACAACTTCAGGGACCTAAACTGCAAATCTGCCAAACCTGGCTCAGGCGAGGGCGTAAGAAGCGTCTAACTCTTACGCGGGGTGCGAGAGCTGCCCAGTTCTGCAAAATCCAGTTTCTGCAATCAGCAACTGGTTTCTGGCTTTGGTTCTTGGTTTTTCAACACCATGAGCTTGTTTTGGGGCACCCATACGTTTGTAAAACAATGGGCACACATGGAGGGCCAAGATTGAAGCTCGTAAATCGAGGAACGATCCTAACAGTGGCCCGAAATCTATAAATACCCATCATGCTTCATTTGCAACTTTACACCTTGATTCATTTCTGCTCTAAGTTGGGGTTTCCACACCTCATACCTGAGCAACTTAAATCAAATGTCCATTGCTTGGACCTCTTGTAAGTTTCTTTCATGCTTTTATGCGTAAAAGTCAAACAGTGTTTAACTTTCTACTTTGACCAGTCATGGTCAACATGATGTTCGTTTGAACTTCGCAACGTGAGCGTAATCACGATGGTCATAGTCCCTTGTGACTATACCTACTGAAAAAATTACCACGCTGATTAGGTGTAGTGACGAGTCATAGTTTCGGTCAAAATACGCGTTCATGCGTATTTTGCAACCAAACTATTCTTGGGTATCAAAACCCTTTGTTTTGATATCAAACTTGTTTTCTAACTTCGTTAAACATATTTTAACATGTTTAACTCGTCACTTTAGGTTTAGTGCTTATATACGGTCGTAAGATAAGCGGTCTAAACAACCGCTTAGACTTTCGAACCCGACCCGTTTGGTCGATCATTAGGATCCGACCAAACATGTTTTGTGACCATAGTTGTATAGGGAATAACCTTCCGAGGTTATACCTTATGGTCACTTCGTTTAGTTAGTTGTATGATAGGTAATTTATATGCCTTAGGAAAATGACCAAAATGCCCTTTTTACGCATAAATTCATTTTAAGCATATGTAACCTAAATTTTGACATCTAAACTGATTAGGTAACATTATTAGACATATTAAAGCATATAATACTTGTCATAGGACTAGTTAGGCGGTCCGAACGCGTTTTATGCGAACGACGCGTTAAAGTAGCGTAAGCTACCTAAACGGGTCGTAATGGGTCGTAAGCACCTAGGTTAGGTTTTGATTTAGTATGTGCGCTTTGTTAAACCATATCATATGAGTTCCAATACTCATTTGGTTTATGAAACCTTATTCTATCCGATCTTCCGATTTAGGTCCGGTTTATTAAAATAGTTACCTATATTAGGTGTCGATTGATTTCCGTAATCCCTCTATCTTTGCTTGGTTGTTATTCAAGACTTCTAAGCATTCTCAGGTGAGTACATAGTCCCCTCTTTTATGTTTTCAAATGTTTTGGGGTGATACACATGTGCCTACTTGTTACTTTCGTGCTTTCATGCTTTTATATCATATACTTGCTATGTTCATTAGTAAACATATAGTACATGGTTTCTTCCATGTTTTGTTATGTATGTTTTATTAACATGCTAGCACATTGATTTTTATATATTACATTTTGTTGCATATGTTCATCCAGCATATGGACACATTGTTTTACATTAAACATTTATACTTTATATGTTCATTTAGCATATTTAAGTACATCATTTTCATAAAACATGCTTACATTTGGTATGACATTTGGTTTGTTTAAATGGGACAAAAATACATTCGTTAACATTGATCACGCCCCTTGGTAGTAAGTAATGGTACCATAGGAATTGACAACTCCCGTTCCCGAAATCCAAGGTTTGTTTGGGTGGAAGGAATGACTGAATCCAATATACGTAATTTAGATAAACCTTTAATTTTGTTTAAGGGTTTGTCGCCACAGTCGCAAGGCTTGAATGTATGCATTTTAACACTACTGCATAGATGTTTGTATCAGTAAAGCATGCATTATTTTACAAAACATAGCTTTTGAATTAAACTATGATTTATTTCAATACATTGTTTTGTGCATTTTACATATGGTTTAAGTAGTCACTTTAAATTGCTATATATAGCATTTGTTTACACATTACATGATTTACATTTAGACATGGTTTACACATAAGCATTTGACAATTGGTTTAAACAAGACATTTTTGGTGGTTTGTTTGGGTAAATGATTTAAGTAACGAGGCGTGTGTAATATGATAAAAGCATGGTGGATACGCCATTGGTACTTCCTATATATAAGTGCTTTTATGATATTACATATCGTAGCGTTATTTAAACCATTTCAAGTTAGAACTATTACATTTTACACATATACCATATCTTCATGAAACATGGTTTTACAAATAACATATTTTATACAAATTCATTTTACTTGGTTATTTATTTATCTATGCATCTTTCTTTTATATCATCTGATTTCTTATCACCGTTTGTATGATTTACAAAAGAAAACATTTTACAAGGTTCATGACTAACTTTTGTTAAACATTTTCTTTAAACTTACAAGTCATGAATCCTATTTTAATAAAACCTATGTATCTCACAGGCATTTATGCTGATGTACCTATTTTCACATGTGTTTTCTTGAGCTGATGCATAGGATCGATCAAGATACATTTAGGAGGACTTGGGCGTTAGTGACAATAAAAGATGCAAGACTAGTTAATTATGTTATGTTTCTTTGTTTTTAAGACATTGTAACCTCTTTTAATTCAATAAAACAAAACTTCAATTTCCATGTGTTATGAAACAATGATTCTGTTACAACACTCCCCGACGATTCCGCCGCGATTTGTTGTTTTATGCGGTCGGGGTGTGACATGGTAAGCGAGCGTGGTATCCAGGTGGATCCCACTAAGATTGAAGCAATTATGAACTAGCCAGCACCGAAAACACCCACTAAGATTCGTACCTTATTGGGTCTAGCAAGATATTACAGACGTTTCATTGAAAATTTTCAAGGATTGCTGCATCCCTAACTTTGTTGACTCGCAAGAATATAAAGTTTGATTGGGGTCCCAAGCAACAAGAATCTTTTGAGATTCTTAAACAAAAGTTGAGCAATGCTCCAGTGTTGACATTACCAGAAGGCATTGAAGAGTTTGTTGTGTACTACAACGCATCGCCACCGGCATGGGTTGCGTGCTCATCCAGAGAGGCAAGGTCATTGCCTATGCTTCACGACAATTAAAGCTGCACGAAAGGAACTACACCACCCATGACTTGGAATTGGGTGCCGTTGTGTTTGCATTGAAACTTTGGAGGCATTATTTATATGGAACCAAGTGTGTGATTTATTCTGATCATAAAAGCCTTCAACACTTGTTCAATCAAAAAGATCTTAACATGAGGCAGCGTCGTTGGATGGAGACATTAAATGATTATGATTGCGAAATCCGCTACCATCCAGGCAAAGCGAATGTTGTAGCTGATGCTTTAAGCAGGAAGGAAAGGGTTAAGCCTATTAGAATCAATGCCAAAAGCATCAAATTAAAGAACAGCTTGAATGAGAAGTTGTTAGCTGCTCAGAAGGAAACTGTTTTGGAAACTAACTTTCCGAACGAAAGGTTAGGCGTCACTATTGATCAATTGTCATATGGCAAGGATAGGATCAGATTAAATGGTAGGATCTGGGTCCCTAACCATGGAGGACTTAGAGACGTGATTCTTCAGGAAGCTCACAGTTTGAAATATTCAGTCCATCCTGGCAGTGATAAGATGTACCATGATTTAAAGGAAAATTATTGGTGGATAGGTTTGAAGAAATCTATACCCACAAATGTGGCTAAGTGTCTGACGTGCGCGCAACTTAAAGCCGAACATCAAAAGCCGTCAGGTTTGCTGCAACAGCCTAAACTCCCCACTTGGAAGTGGGAAATGGTAACTATGGATTTTATTACTAAGTTACCAAGGACAAAGCACGGGAATGATACTATTTGGGTTATAGTCGACAGGCTGACCAAGTCAGCTCACTTCTTACCTATTAAAGAAACACAGAGCTCCGATACGCTAGCTCAGTTGTATGTTGATAAGATTGTATCTCTCCACGGAGTGCCGTTATCTATTATCTCCGATAGGGATACTAGATACACATCACATTTTTGGAAAAGCTTTCAGTAATCATTAGGCACTCGCTTAAATTTCAGCACTGCTAATCATCCTCAGACGGATGGCCAAAGCGAGTGTACAATTCAAATACTTGAGGATATACTTAGGGCTTGTGTTATAGACATGGGTGGAAGTTGGGATGACCATCTTCCGTTGATTGAATTTTCGTACAATAATAGCTATCATTCGAGTATCCAAGCCGCGCCTCTTGAGGCCTTGTACGAAAGGAAGTGCAGAACGCCAGTTTTGTTAGGATCTGAGTTTCTTTTTTATTGTGTTTTCGTTTAGAAATTAATGAAGATGAACAAGTAATTGCAGCGGAATATAAATGGAAACAAACTTTGATACACAATCAAATAGGAGAATCGCTTTTCACACACATTTGAACATAGAACCGAATGATTGAATTTATTTCAAGATTCAATTACAATATGCATGCATGTAACAAACTCTCCCTCATCCTGAGCTCACATGTTTGTTCGTACAGGAAGAAAAGTGATGAAGAGCTAATAGAACAGTACAGGGTACTATTCTATTTATAGGCACGAGCAAACCACTGTGGCATCTTTGCTGACGTCACCATGATAGTGACATCTAACCTCCTAACAAACTCTAACTACTGCCCTCATTACAACTACTAATAGCAAACAACTGATTACAATATGTTACATAGAAATAAACTAAACTACTGATTCTTCATTCCGCTGCTTAGTCTTCAGCAGTACTTGAGACAAGGCAGTTGTTTGAGTCATCAGCACTTTGGTCTTTATCAGTCCTTTGGAGTCAACAGCAGTTAGGAAAGGCAGTAGATTGAATCCATCAGTTGTTAGAGCCATTATCAAGGGGAAAGCTTGTGTACAAACATCTGCTTATTCTGGATCCACTCCTCTGATCCGGTTTTGGCTTTAATCAACTGTTCCTTTGGTAGGGTTCAATCCCAACAATCTCCCCCTGGAACAGATGATGCCAAAACCCTTCATTATTGTGGAACTTTATTGCCTCATCAACAGTTCCCTTATTTTCCCTTTGAGTTGTAACTCAAACTCTAAGGCATCTGTATCATCTTCATCCCTGCATAGTGTAAGATTAAGGAGATCTTGCAGATCTTCAACACTCAGGCCTAGTGCTTGTTGCCTTGATATTTTCTTCACTTCTCCACTGGACTTGATCAGTGTCAATACGTGGGTCTGTTTCTCAGTTTTCCACTTTAATATTTTTGAGTCCATTGGGTTTCTTGGGAGATTTTTATTGGATGAGGAATTTGGAGATTGTGGCCTTGTGATAACTGGCTGAGCAAGTTCAGGGTTGTCAGCTATCATTTGTTTGAGGACCATCTTTATAACTTCATCACCTGCTGCCAAATCCTCTGGTGTTTCTGCATCCATATGTTTTTGTCTCCTTCTTTGATAACGGAATGCACCAGGTGGAGCAGTGGCTTTCCTGACTTGCAGTTTTTGTGGTCTTGTTGAAACCTCTGCTTCAGGATAGTCAGGCTTTTGTGGGATATTTGGATTTTTCTTTCTTAATTATTCCAACTTTTTGTAGATGGCCCTAACTTTGTCTTCTTTCCACCTTGTCACTTGATTTCTTGACCCAAAATCTGTAGTAATAAGTTCCTCTTTCATTCTCTTCAGCTCTAGCACCTTATCAGGTGCATTCTTCTTGTATTTTGCCCAATCTGGAGGAGTATGTTTAACCTTGTTTTTTTATCATATCTTGAATTCTGGCTGCTTCACTTTCAAGCTCTTTAATGGTCCATTCTTTGTACATGTACTTTTCTCCCTTCTATTTCTTGTAAGCCATGACGTTATCAAGATAGTCTTTTCTCAAGGATTCATCTGCTCTTTTTGATAGTTGCTGGTAAAGGTTTTTTGCAAACTACTCCAATGTTCTGACTTGTGTGAGCAGGAATTGATAGTGCCTTTGAATTTCTCTGTCTGATTTTCCTTGTGAGTTTCTTTTAGAGATATCCTCTGCTTGTTGAGCCTTTACTTTCAAGTATTCTTCAATGTTAATAGGCCTAGGATATCCTTCAACAGATGGCAAACTCCTTTTAGCAGGGTCATCTTCAAAGTAGAAAGATTTGATCTCTTCTCTGGCTGCTATATGCTCTAAAGGGTACTGAACACCTGCAGGAGTAATGGCAGTGATTGGTTTTTGAACTTGAGCTGAAGAGAGAGGGACGGGTTTGGAATAGTAACAAGTGACAATGGTTGTGAAGATGTTTGTGGTGGTGAAGGGTCAACATTGAGTATCATCTTTCTCCTTTTGGGTTTAGGAGAGGCTAGTGGTGTTTTGGATGGTTGTGAAGTGGTGATTTGAGTGGTGGTGATTGAAGTGGAAAGTGGCTGACTAACAGCTGTTGAAACAACAGGTGTTTCAACCTCTGTTGTCATTACAATTGATGATGTGTCATCAGCTGTCTTCTTCTTTTTGGAAGGAGGTGAAGGTGGTGATGAAGTTGTTTTTGGTGGTGATGGTATTTTTAGTGGGGCAGTGGTTGAAGTGGGAGCAGTTGTTGTAGTTGAAGTGGTGGTTGTTGGGTTAACAACTGTTGAAACCTCTGAAGTACAGCAGTTGTTGATACAACAGGTGTTACAACAGCTGTTTGGGTGGAAGATTGATGTGTGGAGCTTTTGGTAGGTTTGGGAGTTTGCTTTGTGGTTCTGGATGGTGTGCGTTTGGGTTGCCTCACTTTTCTAGTGAGATTCTTTCTTTTTGGCTCAGGATTTTCATCATCCTTTGGCTCAGAAATACCCTGCTCATTCAACTCCATAAAAGCTCTTTTCTCCTGTTCCCACTTGGCTTTATCCTTAGCCTCCCTATCCCTTTTTACATTTGCTTTTGCTTCAGCAATTGCATTTGTGGTTACATCAATCTTTTTGGTGCCATCAGGCAAGGGGATGTCTGCAAGCATACTATCTTTTTGTGGTTCAATATATAGACCATCTTCATATCCCTTCTTTTTCAACTGCTTCAATTTCTCCCCCTTTTTGGCGTTATCTGTTGGTGGGTTATCCACAAAGATAGCAGAAGAAGGAGCAGTTCCAGTGGTGTTCAGTATATGGGCCTTGATTGCCTTGATATCTGCCTGGGTGTCTTTAAACCTTGCTTCCATGAGATTTCTGATCTTTTGAACTTGTATCTCATGTTGCTGATCAGCTAATTCTCTTTGATGGTGCAGCAGTGGTTGAAACAAACTCCACAGCTCATCTGGAGTAGAAACAAATGATGGAGCAGCTGTTGGAGATGGTGCAGCATTGGATGGTACCTTTTGTACTTTCAACAACTGTTGCGGCATTTCTTTGATTTCTGCAACAGAAGTATCAAGTTTGTCAACTCTAGCCATCAATTCTTGGTACATTAAACCATCACCCAACTTAATGGGATCATCTGATTTCCCACTAACAGTGGTTGTATCAGTGGTTGTCTTAGGGAAATTTTCCCAAAAGTCATCCAGTGATGCCCTTTGTTCTCTGTACTGGGGACTTCTTTCCTCAGCAACTTGATAACCTTTTAAATGTACCAGTGATTTGAACAAACACACCAGTGGTTATCAGAGTTTCTGGAGAGGAAATTACCTTCAAGGAAGTTTGATTGATGAAACAACTGGCCAGGTGTAGATCAGTGGATCCAACGCCTGTAGTTGCTGCTTCACTTGAACTACTGACAGGAAGTACTTGTACATCCTTCAGTGTAACCTCCTCAGGTGTTGTTGGTGGGTTAGCAATGATTGAACATTAGACCCAGTCACTTTTTAGGGGTATATTCTCATTTACAGGTGAGTGAGAAGGACTGGTTTGTGTTTGGTTCAAATCAAGAGCATCCAACAAAAGTTTTGTTTGTGGGGGAATTGTGGCAGTGAGTATGGGTGTAGAAAGTGAATTTGCCCCGGGCAATGGGCTGTGGATGATGGAAGCAAGTGATTCTAGAGCATCATATTGTGGTGTCCCTATTCTTACAACCTGTTCTTTTTTAGAAGAAGCAGGAGGAGTTTGAGGCATGGGTTCAGATCTTTCTACCATCTGCTATGAGGTAGTAGCAGCAGTGGTTTCTAGTGACTTTTTTGTTGTCACTGGCAGTTGCTCTGGGATCTCATCTTCCAGAGTTGCCTTTTTTGTAGGTTTGGGGAGGGGGGGGCTTTTGAGTTTTCTTTTGTCTTGGTTTTCTGGTGGTTTTAGGTGTGGGTTTCATAGTAGTTGTTTTGCTGTTGTGATCACCTAGAGAAGTGGGCTCAGCAGCAGGTGCCTAAGGAGCAGTGGTAGCTGCTAAATTCTGCTCAGGAGCCCCTGCTTTTGTTTTAGAAGGCTTTGATAATCTTGTATAAGTTTAGGAGTTAAGCCATTTATTTGAAAAGGTTCACCTTGGATGAGCACATGAGCATCATCCTTTCCAAATTTCTTTTTAAAATTAAAGCTTAGGAACCTTGGAAATGTAAAAATGATTTGTTAGTGACATTTTTGACCAAATCATCGAGTAGTTAAAAATTTTCGTTATGTAAAACCAGTGGTCTTATTTGAAACACACATCAAGAGGGTATGGAATAAAAATCTTGGTGCAGGAAGAAAGTTACCTTTTTGTAAGGTATCCTTTTTCATTTCTTCAGCACACCCCCTCTCAATAAAATCAGTTTGATACTCAATTTTAGGAAAAGAAGTTTTACCTTGCAAATCATTGAGTTCAAATACTTCTGAAATGGATTGTGGTGTAATTTTGACCTTTTTACCCACTATTGAGGAATTGATCGCTATGACCGTCTCACCTTGAGATTCAAGTGTGGCATTTTTCCAAAATTCTCTCTGGGTTTTCAGATAAATCGGAGCATCAGCAGTTAACAAAGTTTTGTACTTTGAAGACGAAAGTGCGTCTATGATGGAATTGAAGGTTTTAGTGTTTATGGGTTTTGTGAGTAGACCCAAGTAATTGTAGGGAGCTTTGTATGGAATTTCAATGGCCTTTTCAGTGGGTTTTTCAGATGAAGAAGATGGTGATTTTGCCATTTTAGGAAGAAGAATGATGAATGATTTGAGAGAAATGGATGATAACTGCTTTGAGAAAGGAATTTTTGAATTCGATTCGATAGTAAAAATCCTGTTTGGGGGTTCTGATCAGGGTTTCATAAGGGGAAAAAGTGAATGCTGATGTGGCAGCGGTTACAAAAGATCTGACCGCTATGTACTGTCCACGTGCCAACCCCTGATGAGTAATGGAAGACAGTTGTTTTATGAAACCACTGATGGAGCAATATCAGTGGTTGTAACGGTACAATGAAAATAGTGGGTGATTTTAACTATCAGTGGATAGCTTATCAGTGGATGAAAACACTGATTTTAAACAACAGTGATTACCAAGGAAATGAGAGAATAGGGGTTGACTTTCAGCAGTGAACAGCTTTTAACAGAACAGATGTTTTAACAAAACAGTGGTTATGGCAGACTTTTAGGATTTAATGAAAATTTCATTTGTAGCTATTTTTAAGGATAGATTTTTTATTTTCTGAAAACATTTTAATGCTTTTATTCATAGAAAAACAAGATTTTGCTTGTTATTCCATGTTCAGCATGCCAATCCTAGAGATCAAGCTTTCAAAGGTGGATGTGTCTAATGCTTTGGTTAGCACATCTGCCAGCTGATCTTTTGTTGGTACATGGTGCAGAGAAATCAAACCTTGTTGGGATTGAACCCTACCAGAGGAACAGATAATGAAAGCCAAAACCAGATCACTATAGTGGATTAATCATAAGCAGCTGTTTACATTAAGCTTTCCCCTTGACAGTGAATCCAATATCTGATATGCTCCAAGTACTGCCCTTATCAACAACTGCTGATCCTATAAACTGCTGTTAAGCCAAAGCACTGATGAAGTTAAAAGGCTGAAGCTCAATCTACTGACGGAATCCAAGTACTACTGAAGAGATAAAGCACTGCCCATTCAAGGCCTGATCATCCTTTGAAGAAAGCACTGTTGCTCAAATAATAGTGGTTGACTACATCAGTGGAATGAAGAGTCAGTGTTTATACATCAGTATTTAGAATGTAATCAATGTCTGTATGGTCAGTAGTTGTAGAACAGTAGATAGAGTTTGTTAGTCTGTTAGATGTCCATTTCATGGTGATGTCAGCTGAGATGCCTCAGTGGTTTGGATTGCCTATAAATGGAGCAGTACTCTGTACTTTTACATTTGATCGTTTTGGGTGAGTCCTTCTCCTCAATTCAATCCTTTCATCTTGCGCAACCAACCCTGGAGTATCAGGCTGAGGGGGAGCTTAGTTTTGTAAGCATGCTTTGTAATCTTTTGACTTAATTGTAATCATTCAGCTTAAAGTAAAGCAAGTGTTTATCAAAACTATTTTCTCTTTTGATTGTGTTTACAAAGTTTGTTGTTCATTTCCGCTGCACTTAAACTCTGTTCATTTCTGTTGATTTGTTAAAATTATACAAACAAACATGATCATGACAGCCTCCGATCCTAACAATTGGTATCAGAGCTTGGACAGTCAAATTCGATCTAACAATTAATTTGACGTAACAGTTCAGCTCAAAATTCATTGATACTAAGGTTGATTGTATTTAGTTGAAAAACAGAGCAACGAGAAATCATGTTCAAAGTGACTATTCTAAAGCTCTGTAAAACAACCAAGATGTCATAAGATTCACAAATTTCAAACAAAAAGTGATGTCATGCACCAATCACCCATAGTTTTCAGATCTGAAAACATGTCTGGTAACTATGGTATGATTATCATCCTTCAAAATTGATTTCAACTGTTGTTATGAAATTTGTGATGATCTCATCATGTTTAATGCTAAAGTATAAACCTCAGATTAACAAAACCTATGTTCATATAAACATTAGTGTTTTGCTAACGAAGAAAGAGGGAAATAAAACTTTAGTCATGAAATCCTATGTGTTAAATGGCAGGTTGAGAATCCTCAAAAGGACCAAATCAACCCTGTCAAAACACATTAAGAAAATCAGGGGTCAAAACAGTCTAAATCATATGTAATGTGAGATTTGATAATAAAACATGTACAAATGTGGCCAAATCTCTCAAAACATTACTGTAAAATGATTTTGGATTAAGTATTTCTTCTATAAATTCCTCCCAGTAAGTATTTCATTACTTATGAATGGGAAGGGTAGAAAGGGAAGAAGTAAAATCATAAAAACTCAAAAGTGTGTTTATCTCAAAACTTTTGAAGTCAAAAAGAAAGGAGTATAAATATAAAACACTTAAGAGTCAAAATTTGGGTAAACGGTGGTCATCAAGCAACTATGTGCATTCATTAATTCAGGAAAGTTCAGGTAACAATAGTATCTCCAGTGATTGAACTTAAAAGAGGACTTTGCAATCAATTGATAAGAAAATGATCCAAACAATGGTCATAAAAACTTGAGAATGATGTGAATATGGGCCTATTTGGAGAATTACTGGATCCTTTTGATGTTTGTTTTCAGAATAACCTTTAATTATTGGTTGAAAAAGTTTTTCTCAATAAAACATGATTTATTATTCTTTATTTTTGTTAGAATAATATATTTTGTATTTTTTACCTGTTTTTATAGTAAAAATATCAATCTCCTGTCAGGATATAGAACCTCTATTTTCGTTGGTGATATTATCCTAAAAACTGATCAAAAGGAAAAGGTACCAGTGCCAAGGTCATATCAACCTCAAGTTTGCTTTGTTACAGACTAAAAATTGATTGCTAACAGATTTTAAATTACTGAGATACTCATGTTCTAATTCAAATAATTAGACACAAAATGAGTAGCCTTAGTAAAAAGATTTTCATCATCTGGGATATTAAACCACTGTCAGGCATTTATAAAAGTTTTAAATCTTATAGAAAACGTATGGTAAAACCTAGAACATAAATTCCTAACAAATAAACTTGATAAGTTGCATCTAAAAAATAATTTGCTAAGTATAGCATTTCTGCAGATTAACAGGTGTTGGACATAATATTGTTTTTACACAAAACAAAATAAAATTCCACATCTAAACTAGCAGATGCTTAAATTTTAACTGTCAAAAGTTCAAACACTGTTGCTGTGCTAATGGTCTTTCATTTTTTCTACCACTGTCTTTTCTTTAACTACTGTTGTGCCTCAAACATCTGTTTTCTAAAGTCTGTCCACAGCTGAAAGTCAACCCCTGCTCTTTCAATTTCTTGATAAGCACTGTTGTACAAAATCTGTGTTCTATCCACTGATGTGCTATCCACTGATGTGCTATCCACTGATAGTAAAAATCACCCACTGTTTCATTTATTACCGTTGTAACTACTGATGTTTGATCCATCAGTGGCTCTCAAAACAACTGTCCTCCATTATTTAATTTTTCATCAGGGGTTGGCACGTGTTCAGTTTTTAGCCCTCAGATTGTTGTAACCGCTGCCACATCAGCATTCACTTTTTCCCTAAATAAAACCCTGATCAAAACCCCAATCAGGATTTCACTGTCGAATTGAATTCCAAAACTTCTCTTCGCAAAGCAGTTTCCCACTCATCATTCCAAAAATCATTCTTCGATCTTCTTCATCAAAAATGACGAAATCAAAATCAAAATCATCTTCTTCATCTGCTTCCAACGACGCTACTTAAATGGCCGCTGAACCCATCGAAATACCATACAAAACCCCTCACAATTATTTGGGTATACTCACAAAACCCACCACCACCAACACTTTCGACTCCATCATCGACACCTTATCTGCATCAAAGTACAAAACTTTGTTAACAACAGATGCTCCCATTTACCAACAAACCCAGAGAGAGTTCTGGAAAAATGCTACCCTTGAAAAACAAGGAGACATTGTTACAGCCATCAACTCCTCCATACAGGGTAACACGATTCAAATCACTCCACAATCCATTTCAGAAGTCTTTAAACTCGATGATCAGAAAGGTAAAATTTCTTTTTCTAAAACCGAGTTGAAAAATGATTTCTTGAATAGGGGGTATGCAGAACAACCAAAAAGAGATACCTTACAAAAAGGTTATTTCCCTTCTGCACCTAGGTTTTTATTCCACACCCTTTTGATGTGTGTTTCTAATAAAACAACTGCTTTTAACGAAATACCATCAAAGATCCAATGCCCGGGATATGCTATTTTAAATAATGAAAATTTTAATTATTCCCAGGAGATCTTTGATGACTTGGTGAAAAATGTTGATAGCAAGGCATTTCTGCTTTTTCCAAGGTTTCTAAGCTACTATTTTGAACAAAAATTTGAAAAAGAAAATGCAGATTTGCTCAAACAAGGTACCTATTTTCAAATAAATGGTTTAACACCTGAGACATTCTCAAGAATGTTGACACCTTCAAAAACAAAAGCAGAGGTGCCTGAGCAGAATTTAGCAGATGACACAGCTCCTCAGGTATCGACTGCTGAGCCCACTGCTCCAGGTGATCATAGCAGCACACCCACTACTCTGAAACCCACACCTGCCACTACCAAAAAGACCAAAAAGAAAACATCCAGAAAGCCCCCCAAACCTAAAACAAAGGCACCTCTGGAAGATGAGATCCCAGAGCCACTGCCAGTGACAACACAAATGACACCAATAACCACTGCTGCTACTTCCTCACAGTAGATGGAAGAAAGATCTCCACCCTTGCCTCAAACTCCTCCTGCATCCTCACAAAAGGATCAGGTTGTAAACACAGGGACCCCACATTATGAAGCTCTGGACCCACTCGGATCCATCTTCCTCAGTCCTGATCCCAAGGACATGTCTCTTTCAACACCATTATCTTCACCCCTCACATTACCACAATCCATGCTACCTTTGTTGCATGCAGTTAATATAGCTCAGACACAAACCAGTTCCTCTCAATCACCTATCACTGAGAGTATACTCCCACAAGTGACTGGGTCTGATGTCTATACCTCTGCTATCCCAGCAACAACTGAGGAGGTTACACTGCAGGAGTTACAAGTAACTCCTGTCAGTAGATCAAGTGGAGCGGCCACTACAAATGTTGAACCCACTGGTTTACATTTGGACAGTGGTTACATTCATAAGACTCCCTTGAAGGCAATTTCTTCAATAGCACCACAGAGAACCACCAGTGAGTTTGTAATGCCCACTTGTAACCTCAAAAGGTTGTCAAGTGCTGAAGAAAGAAGTCCCCAGTACCAAGAACAAGGGGCATCAATGAATGACTTTTGGGATTCAGTTCCTAAGTCACACATTGGTACAACCACTGCTGGTGGGGATTCAGATGATCCCATTAACTTGGGTGATGATTCAAAATATCAGGAATTGACAGGTAGAGTTGAAAATCTTGAAACCTCAGTTGCTGAAATAAAGAATATGGTGCAACAGCTGTTAAAAGCTCAGAAAGCACAGTCCACTGCTGCCCCAGCTCAAGCACCTGCTCAACCTGCACCTGCTGCAAATGAGCTATGGAATGTATTCCAACCATTGCTGGAAAAACAAAAATAGATGGCTGATCAGCAGCATGCAATACATGTACAAATGCTGACAAACATGGTGGAATCAAGGTTTAAAGATACTCAGTCAGACATCAAAGCTATCAAGGCTCACATTCAAAGTACCACTGGAAAAGTTCCTCCCACTGTCCTTTTCATGAATGAACCCTTTCTAGATAATACCAAAAAGGGGGAGAAGATCAAGTGGAAGAAAAAGGGAATTGAAGATGGTATCTACATTGAACCTGAAAAAGATAGCCAAACCAAAGCTACTGTCTCAACACACACCACATCACCACACACCACCACAACCACTGCTCTACCATCATCATCATCTATGATCACATCACCACTACCAAAACGAAACTCACCACCAAAAACAGCCACCCCATCATCACCTCCTGCCAAAAAGCAGAAGACGGCAGATGTTACAACATCTGCTATAATGACAACAGTGGTTGAAACACCAGTTGTTTCAACAACTGTTAGTCAATTACAAACCACCTCTCAAATCAGTACCATTCCAACCCCTGCTCAAAAGCAGAAGACATCTACTGACACATCAATAGGTGTAATGACAACAGAGGTTGAAACACCAGTTGTTTCAACCACTATTTGTCAACAATCATCCACCACTGCTCTCAACATTTCTTCATCACAACCAACAAAGCTTTACACCAGAAAAAGAAAAATTACTCAGGCAAATGAGGACAAATATGATCCTAATGCTGCAAAATATCCACTGGAACTGGAAGCTGTTAAAAATGAGATGAGACAATTTTACACTGAAGATGATCCTTCAACAAGAAGATTTCCTTCTCTCATAGGCTTCATAGTGCCAGAAAATGTGGATGAATATCTCAAGCTCAAAGCAAGGCAGGCTAAGATAAGAGCCAAAATTCAATGTGAAGGTCAAAGCAACGAAGCCATTTCTGAAAAATTGGAATTCCTGCTTACAAAAGTCAAGCTGATGGAAGACTATGCACAAGAGCTGAACAGAGAAAAGGCGGATCAACGAAAAGAGATGAGAAGAAAATATCTTGCATACATCATGAAAGAAAAATTCTATCCTGCTGAAGAAAAACAATTTGAAGAACGGCCAATGGTTGCTTTAAAGCATGAGGCTAGCAGAATTGAAAGGATTAAAAATGATCCAAGAAAGAAGAAAACAGCTCCAAATTGGAACAAATACAAAAAGCTTATTGCTGACCTAACATCTGAGTACAAAAGAAAGAAACAGGAGCTGGTTGATGCTAAGGTAGACACTGCTGAAGCCATAGCAAAATGGACAAAGCAGTATACCGATGAGGCTTATGAAAGGCTTAAGAAAAGGAGAATAACTGTTTCAGACACTCCAAAGAAGCCTGACTACAAAAAGCTAGAACAGCAGATTGATGCTCTTAAAACATGGTCACATTAACTGATAATCCGATCCTTGTGGAAAACCAAGAAAAAGGAAAACTGCTGACCAGTGAAGAAGAAAAAGAAAAGGAAGCTGAGTACTTCACGGATGCCATCAAGAAAATGGATCTAAAAGAAGATAGATCAGCAAAGCTTCAAGACCTTGCCAAAAAGGTATTAACCAAACCTGCATCACCAAATGACTCAGCAGAAATATCAGACATTGAGCCAGATCAATAAAAGAGACAAGAGCAGATTGAAAAAGAGACTGCAGAAGACATAGCTATAGCAAATGATATCATTGAAATGGCCTTCAAACAAATGTCTGATAGCTTACAACTTTTCATAAGACCAACATCACCAAACTCATATGGAAATAAATCTCTCCCAAGAAACCCATTAGGATCAAAAATACTAAAGTGGATGTCTGATCAAAAGACCCATGTATTGACCCTGGTCAGATCCAATGGTGAGGTGAAGTACATATCAAGGAAAGAAGCCCTAGGTCTTGGTGTTAAAGATTTGCAGGATCTCCTTGAACTTCCACTGTGCAGGGATGAGGATGACTCAAGTTCCAAAGACTTTGAAGAAGAATTTAAAAGACAAGCTAGGGAACTTCTGATGAGAAATAAAAATCCAGAATAATGAAGGGTTTTGGCATTATCTGTTCCATGGGGAGATTGTTGGGATTGAACCCTACCAGAGGAACAGATAATGAAAGCCAAAACCGGATCACTACAGTGGATTAATCATAAGCAGCTGTTTACATTAAGCTTTCCCCTTGACAGTGAATCCAACATCTGATATGCTCCAAGTACTGCCATTATCAACAACTGCTGATCCTATAAACTACTGTTAAGCCAAAGCACTGATGAAGTTTAAAGGCTGAAGCTCAATCTACTGACGGAATCCAAGTACTGCTGAATAGATAAAGCACTGCCCATTCAAGGCCTGATCATCCTTTGAAGAAAGCACTGTTGCTCAAACAACAGTGGTTGACTACATCAGTGGAATGAAGAGTCTGTGTTTATACATCAGTATTTAGAATGTAATCAGTGTCTGTATGGTCAGTAGTTGTAGAACAGTAGATAGAGTTTGTTAGTCTGTTAGATGTCACTTTCATGGTGATGTCAGCTGAGATGCCTTAGTGGTTTGGATTGCCTATAAATGGAGCAGTACTCTGTACTGTTACATTTGATCGTTTTGGGTGAGTCCTTCTCCTCAATTCAATCCTTTCATCTTGTGCAACCAACCCTGGAGTATCAGGCTGAGGGGGAGCTTAGTTTTGTAAGCATGCTTTGTAATCTTTTGACTTAATTGTAATCATTCAGCTTAAAGTAAAGCAAGTGTTTATCAAAACTATTTTATCTTTTGATTGTGTTTACAAAGTTTGTTGTTCATTTCCGCTGCACTTAAACTCTGTTCACTTCTGTTGATTTGTTAAAATTATACAAACAAACACGATCATGACAGCCTCCGATCCTAACAAACCTTTTTCATAGCAATCCCTCAGAAAGTGATGTCTGATATAAATGTGCTTGGTGGTTGAATGGGAAACTAGATTTTTGATGATATTTTCTGTTGCCTGGCTGTCCAACATGAGTGGTGTCTTTAGGGCAGTGATACCAAAATCAAGCAACTGATTTTGAAGCCAAAGCAGTTGGGCTGTACAACTTGCAGCAGCTATATATTCTGCCTCGGCAGTGGATGTAGAAACAGCTGCTTGCTTCTTGTTTTGCCAAGACACTAGGCAATTGCCTAGGAATTGGCACCCTCCTGAAGTGGACTTCCTTGTCTTGTCACATCCAGCAAAGTCACTATCTGAGAAACTTGAAAGCTTGATATTTCCATCAGCTGGATACCAGATACCAAGTGTGGGAGCACCTTTTAGGTATCTGAATATCCTTTTTACAGCAATAAGGTTTGACTTTCTAGGGGGCTGATTGGGATCTTGCACAAACACATGTTGCAAACATGATGTCTGGACTAGATGTAGTTAGGTACAATAAAGACCAATCATGCTTCTATATAAAGAGTGGTCAACCAAATCATCCTTTTCAACAGACATGACTATTTTATTTGTTGCTATGGGTGTACTGCATGGTTTACAATCATCCATCTCAAATTTCTTTAAAAGTTCTTTGGCATATTTGCTTTGATGGATGAAAGTGCCATTTTGCAGTTGCCTTACTTGGAGACCAAGAAAGCACTGGAGTTTACCCATTGCACTCATTTCAAATCAGCTGTCATGAGTTGCCTAAACTCTTCACACATTTTATTACATGTGCTTCCAAAAATGATGTCATCCACATAAATCTGGACAATCATCAAGTTTTTCCCTCTCCATTTTAAAAACAATGTTTTATCTATTTTACCTCTTGTGAAACCAATGGAAAGTAGAAAGGTGGAAAGAGTTTCATACCAGGATCTTGGTGCTTGTTTCAGGCCATACAAAGCTTTATTTAGCTTGTAGACATGATTTGGATTAAATGGATCCTCAAAGCCTGGAGGTTGACAAACATAAACCTCTTCTTGAATCTTACCATAGAGGAATGCACATTTGATATCCATTTGATACACCTTGATGTTGTGGTTGACAGCAAAGGCCAGGAATAGTCTGGTAGCTTCTAATCTTGCTATAGAGGCAAATGTTTCATCATAATCAATGCCCTCTTCCTGTCTGAACCCTTGAACCACAAGCCTGGCTTTATTCTTGACAACAATACCCCTTTCATCAGTTTTATTTTTGAAGACCCACTTTGTGCCAATAGGACTCACACCCTCTGGCAGTCGTACAAGCTCCCAAACTTGTTATCTTCTAAACTGTTGGATCTCCTATTACATGGCTTCTACCCAGCTGTTGTCTTTTAGTGCCTCTTGGTACTTGACTGGCTGATGGAGAGATATGAAACCAGCAAAAAGACAGATGTTTTGGGATTGACTTCTTGTGAGCACCCCTTCACTGATGTTGCCAATTATTTGGTTAGGTGGATGAGACTTTAAGAAGATAAGATCTCCTTTGTATGGAACAATGGTATTTAATGGTGAGGGCTGTAGATGTGAATCATCTGAGCTAACCACTGTTGGTGACTTTGATGATCCAGCAATGGCTTCAAATGGAGGTGGAATAGGAGGAAGTGGTGTGGACACATGCTGACTTTTATCCACTGTTTGGAGACTTTTATCAACAGTGTTTGATGATGTGGAAGCAGGGATTAATGGGCTACTTTGGTCAACAATTGTTGAGGTAGCAGTGGCTGAGCTTTGACAGCTGTTTTGAACATCTACTGCTCTACCATTTGATGCAGACTTTTGTTGTGGAATGATGACCTCATATCCATAGTCTAATGAAGAACTTTGTGATGGACCTGCACTGTTAGTCTTGACAGCAGTATTTTCAAAAGTGAATTTATCCAGATCAAACAATTCTGCAGGGTTTGCTGGGATTTTCATTGATGAAAGTTCATTGAACTTTACATTCAAAGTCTCTTCCACTGTCTTAGTCCTTGTGTTAAACACTTTGTAGGCCTTAGCAGTGGTTGAGTATCCCAGATGATAACCACAATCAATTTTAGCTACAAACTTTGAGATAGAATCTTTTAAGTTTAAAATGAAGCATGGGTAGCCAAAAACTTTGAAATATGAAATCAATGGCTTTATTTTATACAGCAGTTCATAAGCAGTCTTTTGATGTCTAGGGTTAATTAAAACTCTGTTCTGGACATAGCAAGCAGTGTTTACTGCCTCTGCCCAGAAAGTTAATGGCAAACCCGAATCTGCAAGCATGGTTCTGGCAGCCTCAATCAAAGTCCTGTTCTTTCTCTCAACAACCCCATTTTGCTCTAGTGTTCTTGGAATGCTGTACTGCCTTATAATTCCCTTTGACACACAGAAATCATCTAACTCCTTATTTCTGAACTCTGTGCCATTGTCACTCCTAAAGATTTTTACTGGAAGATCAAACTGCTTTTCAACCTGTGTAACAAAGTCTTGCAGAATGCCTGCAGTCTCATCTTTGGAATGTAAAAAGTAAGTCCCTGTAAACCTAGAAAAGTCATCAACAATAACCGAACAATATCTTTTCTTCCTAAGACTCGTGACTTTAACTGGGCCAAACAAATCCATGTGAAGCATTTGCAAACACTTGGTTGTTTTGGACTCTTCAATTGATTTGTATGAGCTTTTATGTTGTTTTCCTTTTAGACAGGAAACACAATGCTCAGGACAGGTGAACAGTTTTTGAGGTAATCCTCTTACTAACCCCTGTTTGGATATAGCAGTGATTGTCTTGAGATTTGTGTGCCCCAATCTCTTATGCCATAATTCTGTCTCTTTGTTAGAGGCAGCTGAGAACAGACAAGCATCAGTCCTGGGGCCCTCTTTTGACATATCAACTATATAAACATTGCCACTTCTTTGAGCAACAAATTGGGTTTTTCCATTTTTTATTATTTCTTCAATCTTTTTAACCATTTCTGGTCCAACAATCCTTTGTGAAGAATGAGCCATAGCCCTTATCACTCATTTGAGAGACACTCAGGAGGTTGAATTTTAGATTGTCTATTAGATTGACATTTTCAAACTTAACTTTACCAGATTGAACTGTACCAGACCCCAGAACCTTTCCTTTACTATTATTGCCAAAGGATATATCACCCCCTCGATGGATTTTGAAATCTTTGAGTAGGGCTTTACATCCTGTCATGTGCCTGGAGCCTCCACTATCTACATACCAAAGACTATCTAAGCATGTAGAAGCTCCCTGCACATGAAGTAAAAGGATTAGTTCATTAGGGTCTCCAAAGCCAATAAGGCTTTGGATGGGGTCTCAACACTGTCTGTGTTAAGTTCAGGTGGATGGACAGTGGTTAGCTCAGGGGTTTGAACATTTTCGGGAATGATTTTTCTCTAACCACTGTTGGGGGTCTTGCCCAATCACCTGCTGATAACCAAAAGGATATTTGTTCACTCTTGGTTTGGAGGGTTTTTTGTACACCTCATAAACATGTGGGATCCTTTGGTATGGTGGTTGACCTTTACCTCTTCGGTATTGGTTAGCAGGGGGTGCATCAGTCACCTGAACATCTCTTTTAACAGAGGTTTGGTTCATCTGTTTGGTAACAGCTGTTTGGACTGGCACAAACAGTGGTTGATTCTTGGTGAACTTGACAGATGGATTTGATGAACTCAAGGATGTTTTTGCAGTGTACTCATTCTTTTTTACATCAAAGGATTTGAGATACACACATTCCTGAGTTTTGTGGTTTGATTTACCGCAGATGGTGCAGCTTTCAGCAGGTACAATAACACTTGTTTTGTTGATATCATATGCTTTTAGATGAAAATAGTCTTTTGTTAGATGATTCTTCTTTTCATAGAAATCACAAAACAGGTTTTTAATTTTTTTCTCTTCTTTTCTTCTTCTCAGACTCCTTAGCAACAGAATTTTGAACCACTGTTGGGATGTCTTTGAGAGGAATGACCATTGCTTTAGGAGCTTTTACACCATCAATGGTTGTGAAGTCCATTGGTTTGAAATTTTCAAGGATGTCACACTCATCAGACCATGTGGGTTTAAATTGGTATTTCTCAATTTCCTCAAAAGTGGAGGACCCCACAGATCTTTCCAGAGTGATCTTGTTACCAAGTTTGTTAGTTATTTTAACCTCTTGGCCATCCTTGTTTGTGGGAATGATTTCAACAGTGGATTGAACAGAATCATTTAAAGCATTGTTTTCAATTTCATCATGTTTTCTAAAACCAATACCAAATTTTACATTGCTTTTGATCTGTTTTTCAAGCATGACTTCATAACCTTTGCAAGATTCCACCCAAGTACTTGGTCCAAAAAAATCCTGCCTAATGGCGAGATTGTTGGAGAGGTGACAATTTTTCACAAGTGATTTGGGTGGATTCCAACTCCTTTTTGCAAACACGATATTTTTCTTTCATTGTTTGGAGTTGGTTCTTGGTTATGCTTTGCTCCTCTTTTAAACTGCAGATTTCTTTATCCTTTTCAGCCAATTTGTTTTTAAGTTCTTTTAAAGACTTCTCAAATTTGACTTCATCAGTTAACACTATATCCCTAAGGTTTTCATTCACCTCTTTATTGTTAGAAAATGCTATGATGCATTTGTCTGAACACAGATTTTCAAGAACCTTAGATGATACCTTAGCTGCAGCCATCATGGCACAGTCACAAGCATGCTCTTTCTCATCAATCACCTTCTCTTCCTTCTCACCATGTTTCTTCTCTTCTTCTTCAGACCAGGGGTCAGACAGTGGTTCTATCAGGGGTTCTGAATTTTCTCCCAGCAGTATTTCACCAGCAACAGCAATAACCACTGCTTCAGCAACTTTGTCCATTGTTTCATCACTTGACTGTCCTTCTTCAACCTTCAGCCCTTCTGGTATTGACTCTAATGCCATGAAACAAAATTCATCATTAGAAGTATCATTAGTAGCATAGAGTGCAAAATTCACCAAGTTCATCAGGCATACTACTCCAGTCAACAAAGCCTTGGGTAAAGAAGCTTTGCTGATCTGGTTGAACCACTGCTGGAGCAGCTTATTGTGGTGCAACTGGTTGCACTTGAACCTGAGGGACAGGGGCTTGAACATACTGAATTTGTGGAACAATGGTTTGAACATAATGCATAGGAACAGGGGTTGCAGCATAATGAGCAGTGTTAGCATGGGTTGCAGGGGTATATTGGGCATAGTGCACAGTGCTTTGGTTTTGTGGTCTAGGGTTTGAGCTGGGATGAGTAATAACTGGACCAGTGGTTTGACTCCTACATTCCCTAGCAAAATGACCTAGCCTATTGCACTTGATCTTTGACTTATCCAAACCCACTTTTAAATTCCCATGTAACCCTGGGAATTTTCTCCATGTCATTTTATAAAATTTGCTTGTTCTTACACTAAGCAAAGCCAATTGATGCAAAATGTCCATTTCTTCAAGATCAGTTGGAATAAAGTGCTGTAAGTCATTGAGTTCAAAGCACAGATTATCTGAGTTCTGGCTTTCTCCATTTGCTGTGAAAGCAAAGTTGGATGAGTGAGGATCAGAGTTGAAATTACCACCAGCAGTTATGTCAATAAAATGATCATAACTCTGATCCTTACTGCTGCCAGACTCTTCTTGACCCAGAAGAGCTGTGTTGCCAAATGAGTAGTCATCTCTAACTTTGCCAGACTCTTGCAACTTCTTTTTCTGGTTTAACTCCCTTTCATAGGCCAGGAGTCTACCATGAAGTTGGGTCAGTGTCAGATCTTTGAATTCAACAGAATTTTTGGTCACAAATGCAATTGTTTCCCATTTTTCAGGTAGTGATTTAAGAAACCTGCTATTTTGTGTAGATTTAGCAAATTCAACTTTAACAAGTCTTAGCTAACTAATGAGACAACTAAAACGCTCCAACTATTGGGTTAATGATTCACCCTTAATGTGACAAAAGGTTTCATACTGCTGATTCAGAATTTCCCTGTTATTTTCAATTACTTCTTCAGTTCCCCCAAATTGTTCCTTAAGTGCATCCCATAATTCCTTGGCACTGTTACAGTGTAACAGCCCCGCATAAATTTCATTGGGTAATGCAGATGCAATGATGCTAAATGCTTTGGCATCGAGTTCGAATTTTTGAAAACCAGTTTCAGTATAGTTATCAGGTTTCTTTGGTTCGAACTCCTTTGTATCCTCAGCACTTGGCACCATAGGAACATGTGGTCCAAAAACAACAGATCTCCAACATCCGTTATTCTGTTGAGCAAGGATATGACCCATCCTTCTCTCCCAAATGTTGTATTCATTTCGTTTCAACATGGGTGGTTTGAAAAGTGAACCGATGTTATTGTTAGCATCTTGTGATTGTGACGTCATCCTAGTTGTTTTACAGGCACTGATTAATCAACTTTGTTGGTGATTAAACCTTGCTTTGTTTTTCAACAAAACGAACAACTATCAGTATCAACGATTGTGAGCTGAACTAGATACGTCAAAATGATTGTTAGATCAAATTTGACTGTCCGGGCTCTGATACCAATTGTTAGGATCTGAGTTTCTTTTTGATTGTGTTTTTGTTTAGAAATTAATGAAGATGAACAAGTAATTGCAGCGGAATATAAATGGAAACAAACTTTGATACACAATCAAATAGGCGAATTGCTTTTCACACACATTTTAACATAGAACCGAATGATTGAATTTATTTCAAGATTCAATTACAATATGCATGCATGTAACAAACTCCCCTCAGCCTGAGCTCACAATGTTTGTTCGTACAGGAAGAAAAGTGATGAAAAGCTAATAGAACAGTACATGGTACTATTCTATTTATAGGCACGAGCAAACCACTGTGGCATCTTTGCTGACGTCACCATGATAGTGACATCTAACCTCCTAACAAAATCTAACTACTGCCCTCATTACAACTACTAATAGCAAACAACTGATTACAATATGTTACATAGAAATAAACTAAACTACTGATTCTTCATTCCACTGCTTAGTCTTCAGCAGTGCTTCTAGTCTTCAGCAGTACTTGAGACAAGGCAGTTGTTTGAGTCATCAGCACTTTGGTCTTTATCAGTCCTTTGGAGTCAACAGCAGTTAGGAAAGGCAGTAGATTGAATCCATCAGTTGTTAGAGCCATTATCAAGGGGAAAGCTTGTGTACAAACATCTGCTTATTCTGGATCCACTCCTCTGATCCGGTTTTGGCTTTAATCAACTGTTCCTTTGGTAGGGTCCAATCCCAACAAGTTTGTTGGGCGGAAGTTGGAGATATCCAACTGTCAGGACCTGATATAGTCCTGGAGACAACGGACAAGATTGTGCAAATCCGAGATCGTCTCAAAGCTGAAAGGGATAGGCAGAAAAGCTACGCGAATAAAAGGCGTAAACCTCTCAAATTCGAGGTAGGTGATAAAGTGTTACTCAATGTGTCACCCTGGAAAGGGGTGATGCGTTTTGGCAAAAAGGGCAAGCTGAGCCCAAGATACATAGGACCATTTGAGATCATCGAATGTATCGGGACTGTAGCCTACAAGCTAGATCTACCTGAAGAGCTTAGTGGAATACATAATGTGTTCCACATCTGCAACTTAAAGAAATGTCTAGCTGATGAATCGCTAGCAATGTCACATAAGGATGTGCAGATAGATGAGAGCTTGATGTTAATTGAAAAATCTTTATCGATCGAGGATCGGCAGGTCAAGAAGCTTCGAAGAAAGCATGTACCGATTGTTAAGGTGAAATGGGATGCCCGTAGAGGCCCAGAATACACGTGGGAGGTTGAATCCGCAATGAAACAGAAATACCCTCAATTATTTCAGTAAATCTCGAGGTCAAGATTTCTTTTAAGGGGGTGAGGATGTAACACCTCGCAAAATCATGTCCAATACAGTGGTGACACGTGTCATAAACCCTGATCGTGATTAAAGATATCTTGAGGGACTAAAACTGTCAAACAATGTAAAAATGTAATTAGAAGGATCAAAAGCATCAACATGCCAAACTTGTGCCGCTGAATGACTTTGTATAATGTTCATATTTGTTATTGAATAAATTGTCGGACACTAAAAGCCGTTTGTGCTTAAAAATCAAAAGTTACAAAACACAGGGGTTAAAAGTGTCAACGTGTTAATTCTTACCTCTGAGAGGCCTTTTAACATTCCTGAAGCTTTGTAATATATTATTATACCCTCATGTATATCTGATAAAGGTTTCATAAAGATCTGGTTCAAAATTGTGATGTAAATTGAAGTTTCCAAGAATACGGGTTAAAAGTGTAAATATCACAATTATGGTTTCGGGAGCCATTTACACTATGTCCAAGACTTACATATGCATGGCTACACTCCCTAGAACACCCTAGACCTGATTACACTGACCATGCATGCTGAAAATGTTAGATTATCGAACAATGGAAGTGCAGGGACTGAACATGCAACAAAACAAAACAACTTGAAAATGCTCCCCCTTGCGTGGCGCGCCAGGTCTAGCCTAGTCTAGCGCGTGGCGCAACGAAGGTTGAATTCCAGCCAGAACTGGCAACTGCCCAGCTCTGAACCTACAATCTTTTGAGATTTTCTGCAACTCTGAACGAAACCAGCTACATGTTAACGGTTTTGCTAAACCACTAGACACTTGTTAACATCATAAAACACCTGAGGACACATGGATTGATCTTGTGAAGTGGAAATCACTATAAATAGCCTCATGTCTTCATTTGTTCTTGCACAATTCATTTTCACTCTCAAACAAACTCTCAACTGAGTTCTCTGAAGCATCCTGGTCTTCTAGGAAGCTTACTCAAGTCAAAAATTCGTGCTAAGGACTCTTGTAAGCATTCTTAACTTCTATAGTTAGGGTTTTATTAGTTTAATGACCAAAAGTCAAAGATATCGTAATTACGCTTTGACTTTGTGATTAATCACTAACGGTCGAGCCATTATTCGAATTGAAAGTGGCTTTGTGTTGGTAATTAGGTAGGTATTAAACCCTTAAAAGGGCACCTCCTGATTATCACATTTACTTGGTCAATTGTCGGGTCAAACTACTTAACAGAAAAGTCAAACGAGTCAGTTTTTGCAAAATAAATCATAACTGATAATGTAGAAGTTATAAATTACATTTTTTTCACTCAAACAACTTGGTAAATAATATAAGAACATGTTTAGGCATGTTCAACCCGACAATTCTGAGTTTAGGCTCGGTTCGCAACCGAAAGTCGCAAAAGTATACTTTTGCTTTGACTTTCAGTTCTGACCCGATTTAGCTTAGTATTAGTTATGCTTAGGGTTCCTTTGGGACCATATTATATGTTAGTGTAACTCTCTAAAGTTATACTACATGGTTCCTTAGAAATCATAGATTTCATGCATGTTCCGTTAATTGCATAAAATTGCCCATTTTGCCCTTTTATCATAAAAACGAGATTTTTGAAAATGTGAGAGGACAAAAACATTTAATACTGATATATTAGTATGTCATAAAAATTTGACATCCGTTTCTAGTCTAAAATAAGAGTTATGCACAATATCGTAAAACGAAAGCTTTTTGTTAATTAAATGGCATTTTTGGCATAACTGATATTTAAACTCAACTTTTGACACCAAACTTGCTACCTACTGTTAAGATATAATATTTAGAGATTTTTGGAAATTTTTATCAAATTTTATACTGACCATAACATAGAGTTCTTGCATGGACTCGGTAATTGACGATAATGCCCTTTTCATTAATAAAATGAGTTTTATGCATCATTTGCATGTCACACCCCTTTCTGCGGCGGAAGCACGAGGTGTGATCATGAAAGGTTCTCATTGCATACGAAAGGTAAACATACTATATGCTCGAAAATAACTTCAAACATTACATTACCGAAAACATAAGTCAAGTGTTTACAAACATAATAGCATATTGTCTTAAAAGTTACAACTTTATTTAACGATAAACAAAGCGACATCCACGAGCATAAGTAAGACCATGCGCACATCCATGCTAGTTACCTGAAATACATGTGAGTTTTGGAAAAAAAATGTCAACATAATGTTGGTGTGAATTCATGCAGTTTTTGTATTTCACGTTTGTATACTTTATATGAAAACGTAGTTTGTGTCATGTATAAATCAAGTTTTCATAAATAGATCAAGTATTCATGTGTACACCACATACTCATGTATAATTTACGTTCCTCTTGAGTACCCCACGTACTCAAGTATAATTTCCCATTCTCTTGAGTACCCCACGTACTCAAGTGTAAATCAAGTTTTAGTATGGTATGAGTCTTTATGTATACAAAGTATTATTGTAAGTTATCAGGATTGTTAATGGGTTGCAAGGCCATTAACATGTGACACGATATAGGAAGCCACCAAACCTTAGGCATTTCTCTATTTGGCATATGCTAAGACACAAAAGCACTACTCGGTACTCGTCCTCACAGAGAGTGTGGCTGCCCGACACCCGTTAGATCTAACCTTTTGTTCTGCGGTCTAGGTATATTGTTGATTAACGGTGCTTATGGTACCCTATCCGTGACACGATTTCTCGTATCAATTCCCATAGCGCATCATACTTGGTACTCGTTCTCACCAAGCGCGCTTCGTGTATTCTTATATCTCATCACACTTGGTACTCGTTCTCACCAAGTGTGCTTCTTGTTATCATACCATTTGTAAACATAAAAATATTTGTAACATGTATTTCACCCCCGAAGTTATAAAACTGAAAAAAGTTAAGAGAAAAGGGGGAGCATGAACTCACAACTTTGCATTCCTGTGCGTCGTAAACTTCACCGGGTTTGCTTAATTAACGTAGTGACCTATACGCGTTTTCTTAACGTTAGTTACTAGACTTGCGTCGCACAAGTACAGTCACTCTCTTTTGTATTCGTATTGTTGTGTTAAAAATATTTTATATTTTTAACTAGGTATCTTACTTATATTATTTTCTCACAAATTAATATAAGTATCTCGTGTTTTGCACCTTGCACCCGAATTATGTATCTGGTACATTGTAAGTGTATTTTTCTTGAGTTTATACTCCCCATGAGTGTTTGGTGTATTTTTAAGTCTTAATACACTAGCACACACTATATACACTTAGCACAAAAGTTGATGATCATATAATATATATATTTTTCTCCCAAAAATATACATACTTATCATAAATTTACACAAGCGTTTTTCTATGAAATATATATTCTAAATATATATTTAACAAGTTTCGTTTACGAAAACCCACCTCCGACACTTGGAAAGTTTGTAACAAAAATCATGGCGAAATTTATTTGGAAAAGCAAGTTAAAAATATATTCTTAACACTTGTCGTAGAAGTATTTCCAAGTGTTATATTTCTGGAAAAATTTTGCCAGAGTTTCCTCTGTAAATGGAGGTGGCCACGCTTTCTAGCGTATCATTTTCTTTTCAAAATTTAATCAATAATTTTCCCAACATCAATCAACAAAGTTTCATCATTAAAATAGTCAAAATAGATATAAATCGCAAAACACATGAACTTGTGGTTTATCTAAAATATGTAGTAACTTTCCCCATGTTTTTAGTAGATCTTTTTATAAATCCACTCGGTTTCTTGAGAATCTCGTTTTTAAAGAAAATACATTTCCACAACTTCTTGTCAAAAATTACAAAAATAATTCTTTGTCAAAACTTCTTGTTACGCAAGTGTCTACACACTCGTGTGTTCACAAAATCACCTTTGTTTAGGAAAGATCCGGCTCTAAAAACATGATTTCATTTGACACTTGGTTCTTCAAAAATACCACTTGTAGATCCGTAGATCTACTAGTTTAGAACTCCATTTCATAAGAAAAATCGTTTTGACACAAGTTCATGTTTGTGAGTGAAAGGGTTCGTCATCTAGTTATTATTTTTTTTTTACACTAAACATAGTGCTAGTTCATGTTCCACGAACGTGACCTAGCGTGGTTAGATGACGATCCGTCCCCCTACTAGCATCCAATAATAATAAATAACCATAACAAAACAAGTTCCATAAGTTTTACACCAATATTTACTCATTAACCACTTTGTTCATCATTTTTAGTAGGCTTTAAACTTTGATCTCTAGTGTTCATAATTTTTACCCGTTAAACCTCTTATTAACCACTTTAAATAAGATCAAGAGAGTGTTTAGAATCACTTACAACTAGCACAAGGCTAGGGAAGAAACTAGACGAAAAATGGGTGGTTAATAGCGTCGTAGAGAGGTCCTTGCGATTCTGTATGCACCGAGCCTCTTCGTATCAACTCTAGCACACTTGTGAGTATATGGTTTATTAAGATGGAAATTTGAAAGTGGGTGGATGGTTGTGTGAGCTCTCGGCCGTAGGTTATCAAAGGAGGGAAAAGAAGGAAATTTTTGTCAAGTGAGTTGTGAATATCCTTTAAGCTTTCTTATAACCATCATCTAATAAACCCATTGCATAACATGTCACTTAGATATTGAGCACTCAAATAAAATAATAAAATTGGTAAGAGTGGTGTCCCCCATGGGGGAACCGAACGGTGGTGGAGGTGTGGTTTACAAATGGAATTTCAACCATTGTTAGTGGTATAGTTTGTTAGTTTAGTTTAGACATTTAAATTAGTTATTAGTGGGTTGTAATTTATAACGGGTGTTAGGGTATTCGGGGACCCTAACTGGCTAAGAAAAATAAAAACAATGTCATTGACAATATATTTTTTTTTGTGCTCCGGGTAAAGTCCGGTTGTTCGGTTAGACACTGGTTCGTTAAAGTGCTAAATTACACCTTTTAGTGTCTAATAAGTACCTTTCTTGTACCCTTTCAATTCCCAACACTCCGGGAAATATTCTGGATAATAAAACGACATTTCTGCATAATATTCATGTGTTTAAATGCAGATTTATTGCCGAATTATATAAATTTTGCACTTAAAGTGCGTTTCGGGTGTTTTTTAGTGCTTATTTTTTGCTTTCGTATTGCATATATATTAAACCCTTGTATGTACTCTTGGGTTTTAATGCATTCTTGTTGTCGGACCTACACCTAGGTTCTAATTTTATTACCTGACTGCTTTCTGCAGTTCCGTTGACACATGGTGTCTTACCGGTGAGTTTACTTAGTATTTTTGACGCAACGCTCTCGTTTATGCATAAAGCAATATTTTGTAGTATACAACGTGCATGAATTCACTTGTTTAATCATGTGTTCAGACATTGCTGACAACTAAGCACATAATTGCAGTCATTAAAGTGTACGGAAATTACCGGTTTGGTGCCAGTTGTCACATTGCATGTCAAATCTCTTTCTACTGATTTTATACATTAAATAAATTATTTTTAACAGTAGAGTCTGATCAAAATCCCAGATTTCTTTAAACAACCCGAATATCGTCAAATACCGACTTTTATGCGATTTAGGCGCATAGTATGGTTTAAAACCATATTTAGCACCTAAGACTTATTACCTACTGACTTTAAAAAAAATTATACTTTAACGGTAAGTATAAGTCTTGAACTCAGATTTCCAAATTTGACCCTTAAAGCCTATGTGAAATGACAAAAATGCCCCTTCGGTGCATAGTTTGGCCATAAATGATAAAATTCACATATGTATGATATTTTACTGATGTAACTTACTAAAACAAATATTTTTACTGATTGTTTTAGACCAGAACCTCATATTGATATTTAATCACTTTTATAAACTTTAAAATGACCCAAAATACCCCTACGGAGCTTAAATTGATTTTAAATTTGTTTTGGGCATAATGGTTGATATCCTACTGACATCATAACATATTTAAAGCATATTAACTTATGGAACTTGTTCATGACTTATTTGGTTACCCGTTATGCATATAAAGCGATCGGTAAGGTTTATGTAACTAGTTTGCATAAATTAACCGAAACGGGTCAAACCTTATCATTTTTACTTCAAAATCCATAATGTTTTTAGTTTACCCATATTATACAAGTCTTCATACTTGTTGGGTCTAAATCACATTCTAATCCGGTCTTCGCTTAATCTTGCGCTTTGAACCGTATACCTTTCTTTAAAACTAACCGGTCTAAGTTATAACTTAAATAAGACCCGTTAGAATCTAATAGGTTATTAAAACCTTCGTTCCAGATTAGGAGCCCAGTAAATGCTACTTGTACTTGCTGATTTGATATACGGCTGAGAATAAAATTATATTTTAGCTCAGGTAAATACTTTTAACTTATTTTCCGTTATACGGGCTTGGGATACGGTATTATAATAATACCGCTTGGTCGGGTATGAAATCATTTAATCGCATTGTGATTAATAAATTTACATAACCCGTTTTAATCTGTTTTGTTTGATGCACTGCCTTTGGGGGGTTAATGACCATGTCCTGGATATCCTCGGCTCATTCATTATAAATGGCCACGGCTTAAGCACGGGGTGTAGGCATACACCTGACAGTTGCGTATGTAAAAACGGTATCTTACTCTCTTGTGGGCCTATACTTGTGGCGTGTCTATTAATCTTGTCTCGGCTCTTCTAACCGGGCCCTGAATGAACGACAAACATATAAATCTGTATACAAGATTATTTTAATAATTGTCCCAAATTATAAAAGATTTTATGCCTTATGCACCCAAACCAATTTTATAAATACTTCTTAAAAGAGTCAGTTAATTGTATTTACCAGTGTAAACTGACGTATTTTCCAAAAAGGTTAAGTGCAGGTACTAAGCGTAATGGGTTGGAAACTCCAAGTATTAAATAAAGAGTCTTGCAAGCTTTTAATACTTTAAGTCTGTTGAACAATGTTACTTTCTATTTTAGATCCGCCTGTGGATCCATTTACAATCTGTTGTGTAATATTTTATTATACTTTCAACTCGGTTTGTAATATTATTTTAAGACTTCTGATGTGCATTTAAACTGTGATTATTTGACTATGATGATATCAACTACGTCACGATACTCCCCACCGGTAATACGTGGAAATATCGAGGTGTGACATAATTTCGGGACGAAATTCCCTTAACTAGGGGAGGCTGCAATGTGACACCCCAGGAAAACCATGCAACCTAACTAGATGCCTCAGTGAGTACGTACCAAATTTCGGGACAAAATTTCTTTCAACTTGGGGATAATGTGACAACTCGTATTTCAAACCTATCTTTGTGTAACATTATGTGATTACGTGAAACCTTATTAATTAAATGAATGCGTGTTATGTTATGTGTTATTATGTATTCGAACCGGTCGCACAAACCATTGGGCCGCACTTTATTCCTTTTCTCTCGCACGCTTCTTGGCCCACTATCACTATACTTGACTCGAGACCAAAAGGCAACCCAAAGATGGGTTCGGCCCACTCACCCATTACGAATACATGAACCCTTAGGGGGTGTAGTTTCTCATTGCTTGCAAAACACCAACACACAAAAACCCTAAGCTCTCTCATTTCCTCTCCCTTGGAACCGGACGGCAGCTCCACTCGAAGCCTTTCTCTTTCGGTTCAATCCAACCCTCTCGAACATCACGGTTAATGTTATTTCGTTGATGGTTGTTATGCGTCTGATGTGGTATTGTTATTTGATCAGTTAGGGTTTCATGCTAGTAGTTATGTAATAAATTTGTGATCATGAATGGAACATATGTGTTGATTTCGGTATGCATATGATGAAACTGTTTTCATGTTAGCAAAACTATTAGAAGGGATTTCATGATGATCTAATGGATGGCTAGGGTTGCATGTTAGTATTAGAATTCGCTAGCCTAATGATCCGATTAAATGATTGAATGATGATGGTTAATAGTTTATGATTTGGGTTACATGTTAGTTCTGGAATTAGTTAATCAGATGATCCGATTGAGTGCTTGATGATTGTTCTTGATTTCGTGATGATTAAGATAGTATGATTGTGTATGAATTCCGAATTCAATGTTGTTTGATCTGTTGTGAAACTGCCAAACTTGTTAGCAATGATGCTGTAAATAAGGAAGTTTGTTACATTCCTGATCTCGACATGGGTTGCGAGTCGAGAACCCTTAGTCTCGACTCGAGACCACACATCATCAGCACAAACGGCATAACTCGAGACCATGGTTCCGGGTCCTGTTGCGACTCGAGACCGTCTAGTCTCGACTAAGACATGCATAACTCGAGACCTCTGGTTACGACTCGAGAACACCAAGACTTCAACCCGAGACCACACTGTCTCAACTCGGGATCTCTAGTCTCGACTCGAGACCATATACACGTGCACACTGTTTTGGACTTGCACACCATTACGAGCCCAACTATTTGGGCCGCATACTTGGACTTCGTTTATTTACGTGACTGTACTATTGAACTCGTACTGTGGTTGAACTGCCATGACTATACGTGTATGCCATGATCAATACTTGTATGCAACTAGATGGATTAGGTGTAGAAACATAAGTGCACTACTTGAATACGAACCTGACTTGTATGGTAACCATGGTAGGACGTGGTTGACCACCAAATAGCTGATTGACTTTTATAGTGTATCTGCCAAGCAAACCAAGGTGAGTTCACACTCTTACCAAGGCATGGGATTCCCAGGGTTGGGAATAGGTTTGAATAAAGGGATTGAACGATTACTTGTACTCACACTGTTACTAGACTCTATACCACCGTCCTTGGATGAGAAGGACCCATACATAATACCTACGTATACATGTAATTACCCCTGTCCTCAGGTCGCGAAGGACACTTACGTAAAACCTACGTAAACTAATACTCACTACTGCCTCAGGTTGTGAAGGGCACTTACGTAAAAGCTACGTAAACCCCCGCGTACCACTGTCCTCGGGTTGAAATGGACACTTACGTAAAACCTACGTAAACCTTGTACGTACTACTGTTCTTGGGTTAAGAAGAACACTTATGGTTACCTCTAGTCTAGTACACACACACATGGGAAGCCCCCACTAAACAAACATACAATTGACTTAGTTACTAACGCATGGTGATGCAACGAACTTATTATTACGAACTTGTTTACTGTGAACTCGCTCAACTAGTTGTTGACTCTCTATTACATGCCTTGCAGGACAATAGGTACTCATGGAGCTTGCACGGGAGGCGCGATCGTTGTGGGAACATGGATTGTTGAGTTCCATGTTAAACATTTACACTTTATGAACTTTTACTCCTGTTTGGGTTTTCACAATTATGCTTCCGCTATACTTTAACTATGTTTGGTTTTGACCACCTTTTATATTGATGCGTTGAACTTTATTTAATACTTCCAAAGTTCAATATGATTGGTGGCTTGATCCTGGTCATGTCACGCCTCCAAGCGGTGATACTCCGCAGGTGGATTTTGGGGGTGTGACAGATTGGTATCAGAGCCATTGGTTATAGCGAACTTGGTTTTAATTAGGGGACAACGTTTTATTAAAACCAGACAATAACCTGTACAGTGCTCAACGATCCACAACGATGCCTCGCTCCACGTGCAAGACTCAACATCCTAGGTAATATGGTTTATGTATTATTGCCTACTTGTTAGATTACATAGAACATTGCTCATGGTATGCTTAGATACACATAACCCCTATTACTTGAGAATACTTGTGTGCTTACTCTCTTCTGTCATCGCATTTTTCGCGAACCTCTCTCACTTATGTTCCCTTGATATGAAGATCATGAGTGGACGCATTAACATGACTTAAGCCCAGTTGACGGCTCTCATTAACGAACAAGTTGTTGCGGCACTTGCAGCCGCACAAGCAGGAGGTCAACACGCTCAGCCACCTATTTGCACTTTCAAGAATTTCATGGACTGTCGTCCAAGCATGTTCAGTGGCACTGAAGGAGCAGTTGGACTCCTCCATTGGTTCGAAAAGCTCGAGTTAGTATTCGATATGTGTGAATGCCCTGAGGCTCGCAGGGTGAAGTACGCCACTGGTACTCTAGAAGGCATTGCGCTGACTTGGTGGAATGCGCAAGTTCAGATTTTAGGGCTGGCAGCTGCTAACGCCACCCCTTGGAATGATTTCAAGGAACTCATCAAACGAGAATACTGCACACGTGATGACATCTACAAGTTGGAAGTGGAGCTCTTTCATCTGAAAATGACAGGGTCGGAAATTGAAGCTTATACGAAACGGTCGAACGAGCTGGCCATCTTGTGTCCAACTATGGTGGACCCTCCTATCAAGCGCATTGAGTTGTATCTCAAGGGTCTAGCGCCAGAGATTCAGAGCCATGTGACATCGGCTAACCTTGATAATATCCAGGACATTTAACGTCTTGCTCATCGCCTCACGGATCAGGCAGTGGAACAGAACAGGCTGCCAAAGCGTATCAGTGCTACTACTACCGCTACCACCTCTGCTACTCCTACTACTCCCAGTGACAACAAGCGGAAATGGGATGGGGATTCCAGCAAGGGTTCAGCTACAGTTCAGTCTCAGGTGCAGCAGCGAAAGACTGACAACTACCAGAGCCCTGGTCAGCAATCTTCGGGCAATCAAGGACAGGGTGGATATTGAGGAAATCACCCAAGGTGCAACAATTGTAACAGACACCACAGTGGCCCGTGCAACAAGGGTCGTTGTCAGAGGTGTCTCAAGATGGGTCATGAGGCCAAGGATTGTAAGAGCCCACGGCCTGTAACTCAGGATCGCCAGCAGCAGCAGTAAACACCGCAGAATCAGCAGCAGGGCAACAAGGGATGTTTTCATTGTGGCGCTGAAGGTCACTTCAAGAGACACTGCCCCCAGCTAAACCGAAACCAGAACAACAACAACAACAACAATAACCAAGGCAATGGGAACAACAACGGGGGAAACAACAATGATAGGAACAACGGCGCTAGGGGTCGTGCATTTGTGCTGGGGCAAGGCGATGCCAGGAATGATCCCAACGTAGTGATGGGTAAGTTTCTTCTCGACGACTTTTATGTTACAGTTTTGTTTGATTCGGGTGCGGATACCAGTTATATGTCTCTGAAAGTTAGTCAAATGCTCAAACGTACACCCACACTTTTGAACACTAAGCATGTCGTAGAGTTAGCAAACGGTAAAAGTCTAGAGGCCACACACATAGTTCAGGGTTGTAATCTTATCCTCGCTGGTCAAACTTTCTCTATCGATCTAATTCCCATAGTTTTGGGTAGTTTCGACATCGTCATTGGTATGGATTGGTTATCCCAACAACAAGCAGAGATCGTATGCAAGGAGAAGATAGTTCGTATTCCCCGTTCTGGTAAAGAACCTCTCGAAGTTCAAGGCGACAAGAGTGGTGCAGTGGTTGGCATCATCTCCTTCCTGACGGCTCAAAAGTGTTGACGAAAGGGCCACACTGCCATCTTGGCACTTGTTACTGACGCATCAACGAAAGAGGAGAGATTGGAGGATATCCCAGTTGTACGCGACTTTCCTCAGGTGTTCCCTGAAGATTTACCTGGGCTACCGCCTCATAGCCAGGTCGAATTCCAGATTGAACTAGCTCCAGGAGCAGCACCAATAGCTCGCGCACCGTATCGATTAGCTCCAACCGAACTGGAAGAACTGTCTAAGCAATTGCAAGAACTCTTGGATAAGGGTTTTATACGTCCTAGCTCTTCGCACTGGGGAGCTCCAGTATTGTTTGTAAGGAAGAAAGATGGAACTTTCAGGATGTGCATAGATTACCGTGAACTCAACAAGGTGACAGTGAAGAACCGCTATCCTCTTCCACGTATTGATGATTTGTTCAACCAGTTGCAAGGGTCGAGCTACTACTCAAAGATAGATCTGAGGTCAGGCTACCATCAGCTGAGAGTCCGGGATGAGGACGTCTCCAAAACAGCCTTTAGAACTCGCTACGGCCACTACGAGTTCCTAGTCATGCCATTCGGGTTAACAAACGCGTCTGCAGTCTTCATGGATCTTATGAACAGAGTGTGCAAGCCTTATTTAGACAAGTTTGTGATTGTCTTCATTGACGACATCCTGATCTACTCCAAGAGTCAGGAGGAACACGAGCAGCATTTACGACTCATTTTGAAACTCCTTCGAACGGAGCAGTTATACGCCAAAGTTTTTGAAATGCGACTTCTGGCTTCACGAAGTCCACTTTCTAGGCCACGTGGTAAACAAGGACGGAATTCATGTGGATCCATCCAAGGTAGACTCGATCAGGAACTGGCCTGCACCACGTACACCAACGGAAATACGCCAATTCTTGGGTTTGGCAGGTTATTACAGGAGGTTTATCAAGGATTTTTCCAAGATTGCGCAGCCGCTTACACTACTGACACAGAAGGGTGTCACCTACCGTTGGGGTAGTACTCAGGAAACTGCTTTTCAGCACTTAAAGGATAGACTATGCAGCGCACCTATTCTTTCATTGCCAAAGGGCACGGACGATTTTGTGGTTTATTGTGATGCATCCATTCAGGGTCTTGGATGTGTGTTAATGCAGCGCGACAAGGTCATTGCTTATGCATCGCGCCAACTCAAGGTTCACGAACGGAATTACACTACGCACGATTTAGAGTTGGGAGCTATTGTTTTCGCGCTTAAGATATGGCGACATTACCTGTACGGTACCAAGTGCACTATCTACACCGATCACAGGAGTCTCGAGCATATCTTCAAGCAGAAGGAATTGAATATGCGTCAACGTCGATGGGTTGAGCCACTTAATGATTACGAATGTGCCATCAAGTACCACCCAGGCAAAGCCAATGTGGTGGCTGACGCCCTCAGTCGGAAGGATACTACGCCTAGGCGCGTACGAGCACTACAACTTACTATTCAGTCTGGTCTTCCTGCTCAGATACGAGATGCTTAGGTAGAAGCATTGAAACCAGAAAACGTCAGGGCTGAAGCCCTACGTGGCTCAAGGCAACGGTTAGAACAAAGGGAAGACGGTGCCTACTATGTGACAGGACACATCTGGGTCCCACTTTATGGCAACTTACGCAAGCTTGTAGTGGACGAAACACACAAGTCTCGCTACTCGGTACATCCAGGTTCGGATAAAATGTCCCACGATCTCAGAACTACGTATTGTAGGCCTAGCATGAAAGCTCACATAGCAACATACGTTAGCAAGTGCTTGATTTATGCGAGAGTCAAGTCGGAATATCAGAAACCATCAGGCCTACTTCAGCAACCAAATATACCATAATGGAAATGGGAGGAAATTTCCATGGATTTTGTTACTGGCCTACCTAGATCTCAGCGTGGAAAAGATACCATTTGGGTGATCGTGGATCGACTCACAAAGTCTGCACACTTCCTGGCTATTAAGGAAACGGATAAGTTCTCTACCTTAGCAGACGTCTACTTGAAAGAAGTGGTTTCGAGGCACAAAGTGCCAACCTCAATTATTTCGAATCGTGATGCACGATTCACTTCAGAACTATGGCAAGCGATGCACAAATCTTTTGGCTCCCGATTAGACATGAGCACAGCTTACCACCCTCAGACGGATGGGCAGTCTGAGCGCACTATCCAGACTCTAGAAGACATGCTTCGGGCATGTGTTATCGATTTTGGAAACAGCTGGGAAAAGCATCTCCCGTTAGTGGAATTTTCGTACAATAACAGTTACCATACCAGCATCCAAGCCGCTCTATTCGGGGCATTGTACGAACGTAAATGTCGGTCACCTCTCTGTTGGGCAGAGGTGGGGGATAGTCAAATCACAGGTCCAGAAATGGTAGTTAATGCTACTGAACGGATTGCACGGATACGGCAACGCATGGCGGCGGCTCGTGACCGTCAGAAAAGTTACGCTGATAAGCGCAGGAAACCACTCGAATTCCAAGTTGGGGATCGAGTGCTACTCAAAGTCTCACCCTGGAAGGGTGTGGTTCGTTTTGGCAAACAGCATAAACTTAATCCGCGGTCTGTCAGACCGTTCGAGTTCATAGAAAGAATAGGCAAAGTGGCCTACAAACTGAACCTACCAGCAGAACTCGGTGCAGTTCACAACGTCTTCCACGTGTCGAATCTGAAGAAGTGTCTGTCAGATGAGACCCTCATAGTTCCTTTAAAGGAGCTCACTATCGACGAACAATTGCAATTCGTCGAGGAACCAGTCGAAATCACGGACTGGGATGTCAAGGTCCTCAAGAACACTAGAATACCTCTTGTACGAGTTTGTTGGAACTCGCGTCGTGGCCCAGAGTTCACCTGGGAACGCGAAGACCAAATGAAGCAAAAGTATCCCCAATTGTTCGCAAACAGTACCACCACTGCTGAGGCTGAAGCTACCACGGAATTTCGGGACGAAATTCCAGATCAACGGGGGGAGGATTTGACACCCCAGGAAAACCATGCAACTTAACTAGCTGCCTCAGTGAGTACGTACCAAATTTCGGGACGAAATTTCTTTCAACTTGGGCATAATGTGACAACTCGTATTTCGAACCTATCTTTGTGTAACATTATGTGATTACGTGAAACCTTATTAATTAAATGAATGTGTGTTATGTTATGTGTTATTATGTATTCGAACCGGTCGCACAAGCCATTGGGCCGCACTTTATTCCTTTTCTCTCGCACGCTTCTCGGCCCACTATCACTATACTTGACTCGAGACCAAAAGGCAACCCAAAGATGGGTTCGGCCCACTCACCCATTACGAATACATGAACCCTTAGGGGGTGTAGTTTCTCATTGCTTGCAAAACACCAACACACACAAACCCTAAGCTCTCTCCTTTCCTCTCCCTTGGAACCAGACGGCAGCTCCACTCGAAGCCTTTCTCTTTCGGTTAAATCCAACCCTCTCGAACATCACGGTTAGTGTTATTTCGTTGATGGTTGTTATGCGTCTGATGTAGTATTGTTATTTGATCAGTTAGGGTTTCATGCTAGTAGTTATGTAATAAATTTGTGATCATGAATGGAACATATGTGTTGATTTCGATATGCATATGATGAAACTGTTTTCGTGTTAGCAAAACTATTAGAAGGGATTTCATGATGATCTAATGGATGGCTAGGGTTGCATGTTAGTATTAGAATCCGCTAGCCTAATGATCCGATTAAATGATTGAATGATGATGGTTAATAGTTTATGATTTGGGTTACATGTTAGTTCTGGAATTAGTTAATCAGATGATCCGATTGAGTGCTTGATGATTGTTCTTGATTTCCTGATGATTAAGATAGTATGATTGTGTATGAATTCCGAATTCAATGCTGTTTAATCTATTGTGAAACTGCCAAACTTGTTAGTAATTGTTACGGAATTAATGATGCTGTAAATAAGGAAGTTTGTTACATTCCTGGTCTCGACACGGGTTGCGAGTCGAGAACCCTTAGTCTCGACTCGAGACCACACATCATCAGCACAAACGACATAACTCGAGACCATGGTTGCGGGTCCTGTTGCGACTCGAGACCGTCTAGTCTCGACAAAGACATGCATAACTCGAGACCTCTAGTTACGACTCGAGAACACCAAGACTTCAATCCGAGACCACACTGTCACGGCTCGGGATCTCTAGTCTCGACTCGAGACCATATACACGTGCACACTGTTTTGGACTTGCACACCATTACGAGCCCAACTATTTGGGCCGCATACTTGGACTTCGTTTACTTACGTGACTGTACTGTTGAACTCGTATTGTGGTTGAACTGCCATGACTATACGTGTATGCCATGATCAATACTTGTATGCAACTAGATGGATTAGGTGTAGAAACATAAGTGCACTACTTGAATACGAACCTGACTTGTATGGTAACCATGGTAGGACGTGGTTGACCACCAAATAGCTTGATTGACTTTTCTGTGTATCTGCCGAGCAAACCAAGGTGAGTTCACACTCTTACCAAGGCATGGGATTCCCGGGGTTGGGAATGGGTTTGAATAAAGGGATTGAACGATTACTTGTACTCACACTGTTACTAGACTCTATACCACTGTCCTCGGATGAGAAGGACCCATACGTAAAACCTACGTATACATGTAATTACCCCTGTCCTCAGGTTGCGAAGGACACTTACGTAAAACCTACGTAAATTAATACTCACAACTGCCTCGGGTTGTGAAGGGCACTTACGTAAAACCCACGTAAACCCCCGCGTACCACTGTCCTCGGGTTGAAATGGACACTTACGTAAAACCTACGTAAACCTTGTACGTACTACTGTTCTCGGGTTAAGAAGAACACTTATGGTTACCTCTATCTAGTACACACACACATGGGAAGCCCCCACTAAACAAACATACAATTGACTTAGTTACTAACGCATGGTGATGCAACGAACTTACTATTACGAACTTGTTTACTGTGAACTCGCTCAACTAGTTATTAACTCTCTATTACATGCCTTGCAGGACAATAGGTACTCATGGAGCTTGCATGGGAGGCGCGATCGTTGTGGGAACATGGATTGTTGAGTTCCATGTTAAACATTTACACTTTATGAACTTTTACTCCTGTTTGGGTTTTCACAATTATGCTTCCGCTATACTTTAACTATGTTTGGTTTTGACCACCTTTTATATTGATGGGTTGAGCTTTATTTAATACTTGCAATGTTCAATATGATTGGTGGCTTGATCCTGGTCATGTCATGCCTCCAAGCGGTGATACTCCGCGGGTGGATTTTGGGGGTGTGACATGTAACACCTCGTGTTTCGAAAGTCAATGTCAAAGTCAAAGTCAAGATTGAAGTCAAAGGAAGAAAAGATTGCTAATTGCGATCTGTCACTCCTTGCTCAACTACTATTTTGACTTCTTTGACTCGTAATCGAATCTTTATCTGTTTTGCTTTAGTTGTATTATGTAGTGTACTTGTTAATAATCGAGGAATCAGTTCTGTTTAAACATGATGGAAAACATGAAAACATGCCTGTTATAGAAGAGTGTAGTGGAGAATCCAGTCAGAGAAGATGCCATCGAGTTAGACATGTTTGTCAGTGTGATCTGGTTCCTCCTTAGGGTGCAAACTGATGATGGTGATGATGAAACCGAAAAGGGTATTGTTAGGAGAGGGAGGTCGATATTGATGTTATGAGAATTAGGTTATCTGTCTTACCTTAGAACCTCTACATATGTCTCCTTATATAAGCACCAAAGAGGAAACCTAATTAGTTAATAAGGGTAATATGGTCCATCAATAATTACCAACTAATTATTTAATAGGTTCTTATATATTTTGATTTATATAATGTAAATGATTATAATGGCTACTAGATTAAATATTAAAACATAATATATTTAATCTTACATTCTCTCACTTAGCCGAGTAATCATTTACTATGAGTATTAGATAAGCCTGATCTGGAGTTTACACTCATTTTAGCCTTAAACAAGAACTATAGCAGAGAAATACAGTCGTTGAATCATTATGCGACTCAGGACCCCCATTACTCATACTATAGCCTTAATTTAAAACCTAATCGTTATGATCAAAATACGCATAAGCCCTTTGTTTGATTTGCAACTTTATTTGTCTATATGCTATTATACCGGTTGAACATATTCTAAGAGACATATAAAATCAAACTGAGGAAATTTCATTAATCATAAAACATAAGCTAGTACAATATGCTTAAATAGGGTCTTTACTAAATCCCATATTCCGAACATATTCTTCGTAAACCTTAGGAGGGAGACCTTTAGTCATCGGATCCGCAAGCATATCTTTAGTACTGATATACTCGATACAAAGATTATTTTCCTCAACTCGTTCACGTACGAACAGATATTTTGTATCGAGATATAAACCAGCTCCAGTCAAACTGTTATTGTTCGAGAAACTAACGGCAGCTGAATTATCACAGTAAAGCTTCAATGGTCTAGAAATGGAATTAACGATTTTGAGTCCAGTGATCAGATTTCTAAGCAACATTCCATGACAGGTTGCGTTATAAACAGCAATGTACTCTGCCATCATTTTGGAAGTTGTGGTCAACTGTTGTTTATGACTCTTCCATGAAATAGGTCCGCCTGCTAACATAAAGATATAGCCCGAAGTGGATTTCTTGTCATCTTTGCATTTGGAAAAGTCAGAATCAGAATAGCTTACCACTTCTAAATGATCACTTCTTCTATAAGTCAGTTTATAGTCTTTCGTCCCTTGCAGATATCGAAGTACCTTCTTAGCTGCTTTCTAGTGATCTAGGCCAGGATTAGTCTGATAACGGCCTAGCATTCCAGCAATATAAGCGATATCTGGGCGAGTACAGACTTGAGCATACATCAGGCTCCCGACTACTGACGCGTAAGGTATCTGGCTCATTTTCTCCTTTTCAACCTTTGTTGTCGGACACTGGAATGAACTGAAAACATCTCCCTTAATTACTAGAGCGATGGAGGGTTTGCATTGTTGCATGTTATAACGTGTAAGGACACGATCTATATAAGCCTTTTGAGACAATCCTAAGATCCCTTTGTGTCTATCTCGGTGAATTTCGATGCCAATGACGTAAGAAGCATCTCTGAGATCCTTCATGTCAAAGTTATGCGAGAGTAACCGCTTCGACTCATGCAACATGTCTAAACTATTACTTGCAAATAGAATATCATCTACGTAAAGGACAAGTATAGTAAAGTTGTTCCCACTCATCTTGAGGTAGGTGCATTGATCCACTTGATTCTTCATAAAACCTTGTTTCTTCATAACTTCATCAAACTTGAGGTACCATTGACGTGATGCTTGTTTTAACCCGTAAATGGATTTCTTCAACTTACAGACTAGATGCTCCTGACCCTCAGGTTTAAAACCTTCAGGTTGTTTCATGTAAACATCTTTGTCTAAGTCTCCGTTAAGGAAAGCGGTTTTAACGTCCATCTGATGCAACTCTAAATCAAAATGAGCTACTAGGGCCATGACGATCCTTAATGAATCTTTACGAGAGACAGGTGAAAACGTCTCTTGATAATCAATTCCCTATTTCTGAGTGTAGCCCTTTGCAACCAATCTCGCTTTGTAGCATTCAACGTTCCCATTCGGATCCAGTTTTGTTTTGAACACCCATTTACATCCTACGGGTTTGACACCGTTGGGTAATTCTACCAAATCCCAAACGTCATTTTTCTTCATGGATTCAAGCTCATCAATCATTGCTTTATTCCATTCAGAAGACTGATCACTGCTAATGGCTTCATTGTAAGAGATAGGATCATTGAGCTTTCCAGGATCCATTTCAGTTAGGTAGGTAACATAATCATCCCAATTAGTAGGCCTTCTTTGCCTAGATGACCTCCTGAGTGGATTATCGGGTTCAGCGTTGTCTTGGTTTTGAGTGTTTGATGTGCCTTCATCATGAGGTATAATGGGTTCTGATTGTGGAGTTATATTTAGAGTTGGTGCAGTAGCTCCGGGTACAGTAGTTGCATTGGGTACAAGAGGAGTAATCGGAGTAATGGTAAGCGACGAGTCTCTCCCCCCCCCCCGCGTCTTGTACTTCTTATAATTCTTCATAAGGGTTGGTACTGCTCCCACTGACCTTGAAATCTTCCAGGAACGCAGCACGCTTGGTTACAACAACACGGGTGACATGGGAAGGTGAAGAAACACTAGATAAATGGTCGGAACCGAGATATCTAGGGGGTTTGAATCCGCATAAAAAGGTTGGTTTCCACTCGATCGATTCAGGTCCAACAGGCCTTTTTCTCCGATAGTTCTGCAAAAAAGAACACTGTTAGCCTCGCCAAGGGGAGAAGAGGGTTCTCTCCTTGACCCGACTCCGGTGTGAGAATAAGTATTGGTAATCAAGAAGAAGGTGTATTTGAGAAGTGTGAGTAACTTGTATTCATACCTGATTTTTCCCATATTTATAGCCGGGAGTCGTTTAAAGGCGGGAAAACCCGTTAGTGAAAAGAAGACGGAAGATGCTAACCCCGTAAGTGGTTATGTTTCCTTCCGTTAACACTCCTTGATCTGACATCACGGATCGTGGTTTAGAACAAAGGCTAGGGATTGGCCACGTGTAAAGTGACTAAGTGGAGATTACTCTTCATTTGCATGCATTCGTTGTGAATTTAGGGACGACTGATATAGTGACACATGTCCAGACGGTTGTAACCGTCTTGGTGGTGCACGATTGTATTATTTCTAGAAGATTACTGCTGTAATCTGGTGTGACACCTTATCGTGTGGAAACAGGTGAATAAATCCCAAGTCTGGGCAAATAATATCCAAGTCTGGATATTAAGCGGAAGTATCTAACCCCGGATTCTTATCCTTTGTTTTGTGTAGGAAAGGCGCAAGGTTTTATGGTTCCCTTTGGGCGCAAGTGTTGACTGTTGTAGGCCTTTTAAGCCTTTCTTTTTGTGAGACCAGTGCGCGGCCGCGCAAGGTGCCAGGCTGAAAGTTAAGGTTGTGGTATGGTCCCAAGCACTTATTATGAGGTTTTTGGGACCTTACCCCTTCAAGTCCCCCCAGTCTAGTGTTGTACTTATGCAAATAAGTGGAGCACTGGACTTGTGAGAGGGAAATGCTTTTGGGCGCGAAACATAAAGAATCTTCTACAAGGAGATTTTAATTTTGTCAGAAAAAAGAAAAAGGAGGATTTTGAAAATTATGACCTTTTCTTCTTTTTTTTCAATCATATCGTGACGTGTGATGATATCACAATATTTATATTTACGAGAGTTTGTTTTTCTTACATTGGGATACGTACTGGTGCTTTGTCAGACTTCATTAATGGGGATAAGACTCCTATTCCAGTAGCACCGTTAGGATGTGATGTTTCCTGACATTTAATCATGATGGTTTGAATTTCTCTTCCTCGAAGTTGAGTTCTTCTATATATAGGTACATTCGAGATGTCTTTTTGTTTTGTTGATTTTTGACGAAGAAGATGAAACGCTCTTATCATACTCGTCTTCTGCTGGATGTTCTAAAGGTTTATGAAGCTGCTGAAGGCCTCATGTTGCTTTCTAGGTTACCACCCTGTGTTGCTGTTCTGGTAAAGGGTCTGATCAAACCTGCTTCGCCGGTAGCTGTTGATTCTGTCTGCAAAGTTCCTCAACATACGGGTGTTGCTGATGATGTTAGAGTTGTGCTGGATGCTGATAGTTTGATAGCTCAGTTTCCGATGCTTCGGAAGAAAGAATGCCGGTTGGTGTATCAACGCCGGAAATCTCGCCGGTGTGAGCAGGTGTCCGCCGTTGATGAAGATTCTGGTGCTGGTTAGGTGTTTATCCTTAGGGCCTAGTTCTTGTTTAATGTTTTGTAAATCTGAACAATTTTTTGAAGATCATTGCCATGATCTTGCTAAGTGTTTGTGCTGAACTTTTTGATGATATGTACATGGTGATATACTACTAGTTTGTAAAATTTTACTTCTTGCATGTTTGGATTACAATATGTTGCATGTGTTCAATTGCTTTTGGATAGGTGAAGCGAATGAGAAATGGTATTGTGCTCATATGTGAACGTTTGTCTAAAAGGCGTGATAGCTTGCCTGGTTTGGACTGTTCATGAGGTGTACAATGTTTACCATTTTGTTTTCGCGTAAGCCCGAAGAATTTCATGCAATTTGTAACAAACAGAAATAAGTATGAAAATAATTTTTGTATTGATAAAGCGCGAGGCTTGTAATACAGGTGTAAATAGGAAATACATTGCCTCTGAATGATTTGACCTACATGTAACACCTGCGCAGCTGCTGCGCGTTCCAGGTGCGTGGGACTAGAGTCCCGTCAATTCTTTTTAGAGTATACGCCCCTTTGCCTAGGACCTCGTTAATGACATATGGTCCTTCCCATCTTGGCGCTAATTTGCCCGGTTTTTCAGTGTTTGATGCTTCATTATCGCGCAAGACGAAATCACCCGGAACGAATGTGCATACGCGGACACGCGCATTGTAGTATTTTTCGAGTTTGGATGTGTACCTGACTTCTGTGATAGCGGCATTCTCGCGTCGTTCTTCGAGGAGGTCTAGATCCAATCTTCGTTCTTGCTCATTATTCTGTTTTTCCATGGCTATCATGCGTGGTGATGGTAAGCCAATCTCAGCTGGGATGACGGCTTCAGACCCATAGACTAGACTGAACGGAGTTTCGCCTGTGCTAGTTTTTGGCATTGTTCGATGCGCCCAGAGGATGCTGGGGAGTTCGTCGACCCACCCTCTGCGTGCTGTCCCTAGTCGTGCTTTTATGCCGTCGACGATCTGTTTGTTTATACTTTCTACTTGACCGTTCACTTGTGGATGCGCGACGGAGGCAAAATTATGCTCAATCTTCATTTCTTTGAACCACTTTTGAAGATCTTCTGAGGCGAAGTTTGTGCCGTTGTCAGAGATAATGTGTAATGGTAATCCAAACCTGCAAATGATATGTTCCCATATAAATTTGCGAATTACCATTGCTGTGGTTGAAGCCAAGGCTTTTGCTTCCACCCATTTGGTGAAGTAATCGACCGCTACAATGATGAATTTTACTGCGCCTGGCACGTCAGGAAATGGGGCAACAAGATCGATGCCCCATTGTTGGAAGGGCCAGGTGGATGTGACAGGTACTAGCGGATTTTTTGCTCGGAGTGTCTTTGGTGCATGGCGTTGACAGGCTGCGCATCTCCTTAATAAATCAACTGCGTCCATATGCATTCCTGGCCAGTAGTATCCGGCGTTCATTATTTTTGCCACGACCATGCGCGGTCCCGCGTGTATTCCACATAAACCTTCATGGATTTCTCTGACCAGGTATTGAGCATCTGTTTTATCGACACAGCGTAATAATGGTCCCATGAATGACTTTCGGTAAAGGACGCCATCCGCCATTTCGTAATTTATCGCTTTGTGTTGGAGTTTTCGGGCTTCTGCTTTTCCTTCCGGGAGTTTCCCGTGTTGTAGGTATAAGATGATCGGAGACATCCAGGATGGGTTACCGGCCTCTATAACGTTTACTTGCTTGAGATGGATCGATGGGTTAGACAATACCTCTATGCGCACTTCTTTTGCTAAGTGCTTGAAGCTGGTAGCGGCTAATTTGCAAAGCGCGTCTGCGTGCTTATTTTCACTTCTGTTTATATGGTTAACCCTGAATGTCTGGAATTGGCTGATTAACATTCGTGCTTGTTCAAGGTATAATGCCATAGCTTCTCCTTTTTCATCGTAGTAACCGTTAACTTGCTCGGCTACTAGTTTTGAATCAACGTTGGCCTCAAGGTTTCTTGCCCCCATTTTGAGCGCTAGACGAAGGCCTGCTAAAAATGCTTCGTATTCTGCTTCATTGTTGGTACTTTGGAAGTCTAAGCGTATGGCATATGTGAGCTCGTGATTGTCCGGACTGACCAATCGGAGGCCTGCTCCTGCTCCGTCATCATTGGAAGCGCCATCTGTGTGTAAGGTCCAGACTCTGTCATCGAAAACAGGTGTAGGGTTCTGGATTGCCTCGCATTCTTGCACTTTATCAATGGGCAATTCAGTAGCGAAGTCTGCTAGAACTTGCCCTTTGATTGCTGGTCTTGGCTTGTAAAAGATATTGTATCCTCCCAGCTCAATGGCCCATTTAGCCAATCTTCCCGCCACATCGGGTTTTGACAAGATTTGGCCTAAATGATAATTTGTGAGAACCGTGATGACGTGGCCCGAGAAATACCTGCGCAAGCGTCGGGATGCATGCACTAGTGCTAGAACCAATTTTTCTATCATTGAGTAACGAGTTTCTGGGCCGGTGAGCATTTTGCTGATATAGTAAATTGGAGTCTGAACGTTTTCTCGTTCCACCATTAATACTGCACCTACCGCTACTTCCGTGGCTGATAGGTATAAGATTAGTGGCTCTTTTTCTTTTGGCGCAGTCAGCGTTGGTAGCTGAATTAAACATTCTTTCATTTGTTTGAATGCTGCTTCTGCTTCAGGTGTCCATTGAAAGGGGGTTTTCTTCCCGCAGTTTTGCAGCGTACTGATAAATGGATAAGATTTAGCCGCATGATTAGCCAAGAATCTGTTCAAGGCTGCTAAGCGTCCGGCGAGTCTTTGCATTTCTTTTATTGTTGCGGGTGAGGGCATTTGCTGGATAGCCTGTACTTTTTCTGGGTTTACTTTAAAGCCATCTCTTGTGACTATGAAGCCTAGAAATTTTCCTTCTTCCATGCCGATGGAGCATTTAGTTGGGTTGAGTTTTAAGTTTACGCTGCGCAGAGAGTCGAATGTACGCTGAACATTGTTGAGCATTGAGTCTTCCTCATGGCTCATGATGACGAGGTCATCCATGTATACTTCAACTGTCTTGCCGATGTCGCTGCTGAAAACTGTGTCCATTAATCGTTGATAAGTTGCGCCAGCATTGCACAGGCCAAAGGGCATTTTAGTGTAGCAGAAGATGCCTTTATCTGTGCGGAATGCGGTTTTGTCTTCGTCTTCTTCCTTCATCTGGACCTGATGATAACCTTTGTAACAGTCGAGAAAACACTTCCATCTGAATGATGCTAGAGAGTCGACTTTTTTGTCTATCTCCGGAAGCGCGTAACAGTCTTTTGGGCATGCTTTATTCAGGTCTTTGAAGTCGACGCACATTCTCCATCCGCCACTATGTTTCTGTACCATTACTGGATTGGCAACCCATGTATGGTATTTTACTTCGCGCAAGATTCCCGCATTGAGTAGCTCTACCACTTGTTCGTCCATGGCTTTCGTTTTTTCTTTGCTAAAGTCGCGCCTCCCCTGGGCAACAGGTTCCACTGATGGTTTAATATTCAGGCAATGTTGCGCTATGTCGCGTGGAACCCCAGTCATGTCTGATGGGCACCAAGCGAATATATCTTTGTTGTTGGACAACAGTGCTTTCAGTTGTATTCGTGTTGCTGGTGAAATGGCATGTCCTAGTGAGATGGTCTGCTCTGGGTATTCTTCGTTCAGGACCCATTTCTCCGGTTCGTTTGATGCTGAAGGTTTGACTACCTTTGCTGGTGGCTCGTCGTCCACGTACATGACTTTTTTGCTTGAGTAGAGAATTGCAACTCCGGTTTCCGTTGGGAACCCACATGCAGCGTGTGGGATAGATGTGATCATACTGAACTCTCTTTGTGATCTCCTTCCGAGCAGAACATCATGACGTGATGTTGCCGGCATGACCATGAAATTGACTGTAACTGTTCGTGAATGTTCGCCATCCGACAAATTCAAAGGGAAAGCTATTTTCCCTAATGGGAATACAGCTTCATTGCAGAATCCGGTGAGGGGGAAATCGACCGGTTCTAGATGTGCTTTATCATCTGGGTCAAGTTATTTAAAACACTGCTCGTATATGATGTCCATCGAGCTTCCCGGTTCTATAAACATATAGTCTGTCCGGTAATGACCGAAGATGCCAGTAATAATTACTGGCCGCTCTTCCTGAGGGCCTCCTGGAACGACGGGAAATACGACTTGCTGTTCCCTCCAATGTTGGTCATAACTTCGTTTGTTTGTCCTTCACAATGGACCTCCTTGAATCATGTTTATTTGTTTTGGCTTAACTTTCTGATGGCTGCTATTTCTGAATTGTATTTCAACACTACGACTAGATTGGATGTCCCCCCGACAGGGTGTTGGTGGGTCCAATACTGTAATGTTGCTTTCTTCATCAGATCTGATGTTTGGGACCTCAGATCTGGCGATTTGTATAACGATTGTGTTTAAAGCAGCTTGACATCTGTTGAACCAATGTGATGGGGATCTTCTTCTGATTAAATCTGAGAAATTCTCCCTATCTGAATGGCCGTTGTTTTGAGTGTTTTGAGTTGTAAAACCTTCACACTCGGATCGGGGATCAGATGAGTGGAATAATGAATCCTCTGCCATGTGCAAAACAGAGGATGAAAAGAACTCAATCGAAAGGAGATGAAAACTGGAAAAAACAGAGGAATCGGTGGGCGCCAATGAAGAAACACTAGATAAATGGTCGGAACCGAGATATCTAGGGGGTTTGAATCCGCATAAAAAGGTTGGTTTCCTCTCGATCGATTCAGGTCCAACAAGCCTTCTTCTCCGATAGTTCTGCAAAAAAGAACACCGTTAGCCTCGCCAAGGGGAGAAGAGGGTTCTCTCCTTGACCCGACTCCGGTGTGAGAATAAGTATTGGTAATGAAGAAGAAGGTATATTTGGGAAGTGTGAGTAACTTGTATTCATACCTGATTTTTCCCATATTTATAGCCGGGAGTCGTTTAAAGGCGGGAAAACCCGTTAGTGAAAAGAAGACGGAAGATGCTAACCCCGTAAGCGGTTATGTTTCCTTCCTTTAACACTCCTTGATCCGACGTGATAGCACACGGATCGTGGTTTAGATCAAAGGCTAGGGATTGGCCACGTGTAAAGTGACTAAGTGGAGATTACTCTTCATTTGCATGCATTCGTTGTGAATTTAGGGACAACTGATATAGTGACACGTGTCCAGACGGTTGTAACCGTCTTGGTGGTGCACGATTGTATTATTTCTAGAAGATTACTGTTGTAATCTGGTGAGACACCTTATCGTGTGGAAACAGGTGAATAAATCCCAAGTCTAGGCAAATAATATCCAAGTCTGGATATTAAGCGGAAGTATCTAACCCCGGATTCTTATCCTTTGTTTTGTGTAGGAAAGGCGCAAGGTTTTATGGTTCCCTTTGGGCGCAAGTGTTGACTGCTGTAGGCCTTTTAAGCCTTTCTTTTTGTGAGACCAGTGCGCGGCCGCGCAAGGTGCCAGGCTGAAAGTTAAGGTTGTAGTATGGTCCCAAGCACTTATTATGAGGTTTTTGGGACCTTACCCCTTCAGAAGGACAATAGAAACGATAACCCTTTGAATTATCAGGATACCCGATAAAGAAACAGGTAACTGTTTTAGGGTCAAGTTTCCTTAGGAATGGATTGTAAAGTTTTGCTTCAGCAATGCAGCCCCATACTTTCATATATTTAAGACTCGGTTTCCTTCCTGTCCAAAGTTCATAAGGAGTTTTAGGGACAGACTTAGAAGGAACTCTATTGAGTATATGAACAGCTGCTTTTAACGCTTCGGTCCAGAGGAATAATGGTAAATTAGTGTTGGCTAACATATTGCGCACCTTGTTCATAAGGGTACAGTTTCTTCTTTCAGCGACACCGTTTTGCTGAGGTGTACCAGGCATGGTGTATTGGTTCACAATCCCTTGGCCCTTACAAAACTCATAAAATGGACCAGGAGCTTGACCCACATCAGTATGTCTTTCATAATATTTATCGCCTCTATCTGATCTCACAACTTTAATCTGACGATCTAATTGCTTTTCAACTTCAGTCTTATAATCTTTAAAAGTTGTAAGAGATTCAGACTTTTCCTTAATAAGATACAAGTACATGTAACGAGAATAATCATCAATAAAAGTGATAAATGAAGTATGTCATGTTATGCCAGTGATTTGGTAGGGACCACTAATGTCAGTGTGAATGAGTTCTAATAAATTAGAGCTCCTAGTGGCACCTTTCTTATTCCCTAATGTCATTTTACCTTTAAGACATTTGACACATGTTCCAAAATCAGAGAAATCGAGAGGAGGTAAGACTTCATCCTTTACGAGACGATTTAATCGTTCTCTTGAGATGTGGCCTAAACGTTGATGCCACTACATGGAAGAAGTCTCTAAGTCTCGTTTCTCTTTCATCTTTGTGAGTGATTCATTAATGTTATATGACAACAAAGATTTGGAAAAATTATCATCTAGTTCTAATCTATAGAGACCACCATCCAGAACACCAGTACCATAAAGAACAGAATCATAGAGGATAGAGAGTTTGCGATAACCATGGGAAACAATAAAACCGTCCATGTCTAACTTTGGTCCTGATACAAGGTTCCGAGTTACCTCAGGAACATATAAGGTATCATAAAGTTTAATACATAAACCAGTTTTCATAAATAATTGTAATGTTCCAATGGCCTTCACTTTTAATTCTCGATCATCCCCAACCTTAATCGTTCTTTGGTTTCTTTCCAGCTTCCGAATTGCAAGGAATCCCTGAGTTGAATTGGTAACATGAACCATAGAACCAGAATCAAACCACCAAGAATTAGCAGGAACATTTAAATTATAGGACACAAGTATCATAAAATAATCGTTACCTATCTTAGCCAGCCACTCCTTAAAGTCAGGGCATTCCTTCTGCATATGTCCTACCTTTTTACAGAACTTGCAGTGGATTCTGCCTAAGAAGTTCTTAGAGCTGGAAACTGCACTTGTATTGGGATTGGGCCTTTGGACTTTAGATGCATCCTTCCTCTGATGATTGTTCTTCCTTTTCTTAGAGTTGGAGGTGGTGAAGTTAGCAACATCAGTAGTGCGATCCATCCTCATACGCTCTTCCTCCTGTATGCACATAGCGACCAGCTCACTCGTCGTCCTTTTGTCATTCTGAGTGTTGTAAATGATCTTGAATGCTTCAAAGGACGAAAGAAGCGAAGTAATGATGAAATGAACGAGGAAACCATCACTGATTTCCATTTCCAGCCCCTTCAGCTTATTGGCCATGTCATTCATCATCATGATGTGCTCGCGAATGCCACTCGTCCCATCATACTTAGTTGTCACCAGCTTGAGGATAAGGGTACTAGCGTGTGCTTTAGACGTCCCCTTGAACTGTGCCTCCACAGAAGCCAAGTAGGTTTTAGCATCTTCAGAATCAGGAATGGCTCCTCTGATTGCATTGCTTATGGACTGCTTCATGAACATGAGAGACATGCAGTTACACCTAGTCCATTTTCATGAGTTAACTTCTCAGCAGCAATACTTTGTGGAGTAAGGTCCGCTAGCTTATTCTCTCTTAGAGCATAGTCAAAGTCCAGCAATCCAAGTGTAAGCATGAGAGCATCCTTCCATGCAGCAAAGTTATCACCAGTCAAAGGTGGAATCCCGCAATTGGGTGCTGCTAGTGGAAATAAGATGAGCAAGTTATGATAGTAAGGAAGAAGTCCTAATGTGATCTAAGGGCACGTAATACTAAGGCAGACATAAATAATGACGATTTTAATTATGAAGCTGTGATATTGTTTATTACTAACATCAAAATAATAGACTTAATCAAAATTCTACTTAAACGAAGACAAATCAGCTTTGGCCAGAAGTGTAATCATTTAAGCATATGTGCAAAGTGATTGTAACAAATCAGCTTTGGCGAGAAATAAGACAATCACTTTAGTTATGCACTTGTTAAGTATGCTATACATGAAAGAATTAAATCAGCTTTGGCCAGATATTAAGACATTCACGTTAGTAATGCACACTTAACATAGCTTTCGTAGTACTTGAACGATAAGTAGATGTATCAAATCAGCTTTAGCCAGAAATGATACATCAAAAGCTCATTCAATAGCAAACCACCTGTTAGCGCGGTTCAGGGCGGAGCCCCGAGCTAAATTTTAGTTCACATTAAACAGCCTAAAATAACGAGGTTTCGAGTGAGATCTCGACTCAGTTATGAGGTCTCGAGTGAGATCTCGAGTCAAGTCTCGACTCATCTTGTAACATTATGAGGTTTCAACTCATTAAGGTCTCGAGTCGCAACCTCAGTGTCTCGAGTCGTAATCATGGTCTCGACTACTGCGTTTTATGAGATCTCGACTCCTTGATGAGGTCTCGAGTCGCAACCACGGTCTCGAGTTGTGAAGATTGAAGCCCTTAGTCGAAACCTCAGTGATCTCGAGTCGAAACCTTATGGTCTCGAGTCGAAATCGTTGTCTCGAGTTGTGAAGATTTGAGAACACTTATGATTTCGAGTTGAGATCTTGTGGTCTCGAGTCATTAAAAAAGGATCTCGAAACTCCTGTTAACAGCTATTATTGTGAAAGCATAACTGAAAATTTGAATTCTTAGGGATTTTGAGATATGGTATCCTGTTTTAGTGATGATCTAATTTTATCAAATATTTCGAAAATTTTATCTGTTGATCTAATAATAGTTTTCGAAAAAAATTTAAGAGTTAAAAAGATCAAAACATGGAAAAAAACACCCAATAATCCAAATCATATTCCAAAACATAAAGGAATTTTCGAATTTTCCTAAGAACATGTGATGAACCCTAAAAAATAAAACATGATTCTGGAACCCGAAACCTGAAAATTAAGGCTTCTAAACAGATTTCGGACATGAACTTTAACCATATTGGTTTCAAATCATATAATAAACCAATTAAATTTTCAAAACAGTCATATGGATGACTTCATAAGGGACTCGAAACCATGTTATGAATTATATTAGGCTTTTAAAATTTTTGTTTTCCAAATTTCAATCCCAGAATAATGGATACGAAAACAAAACTGACTAATCAACATATGCTCTGATACCACATGTTGAATCAGTTCTGTTTAAACATGATGGAAAATATGAAAACATACCTGTTACAGCAGACAGTGCAGTGGAGAATCCAGTCAGAGAAGATGCCATCGAGTTAGACATGTTTGTCAGTGTGATCTGGTTCCTCCTTAGGGTGCAAACTGATGATGGTGATGATGAAACCGAAAAGGGTATCGGTTTAGGAGAGGGAGGTCGATATTGATGTCATGAGAATTAGGTTATCTGTCTTACCTTAGAACCTCTACATAAGTCTCCTTATATAAGCACCCAAGAGGAAACCTAATTAGTTAATGAGGGTAATATGGTCCATCAACAATTACCAACTAATTATTTAATAGGTTATTATATATTTTGATCTATATAATGTAAATGATTATAATGACTATTAGATTAAATATTAAAACATAATATATTTAATCTTACATGTCAATTGTCACACCCCCAAAATCCACACGCGGAGTACCACCGCTTGGAGGTGTGACATGACCAGGATCAAGCCACCAATCATATTGAACATGTAATTAATGTCAAGTAAAATAAATGCAAACCAATCATTCAATACGATAGGTGTTCAAAACATAATTATAGTATCAAGTGTAGCGGAAGCATAAGTATGAAAACCCAAAATATATCATAGTTCAAATGTTTAAACGTTTTAACATGGTATCCACGATCCATGCTCCACAACGACCTGCTCCTCCTTGTGCAAGCTCCATGTGTACCTAAGGTCCTGCAAGGCATGCAGCAGAGAGTCAACAACTAGTTGAGCGAGTTCACAGTAAACAGTCCAGTAATAATAATAATAGTAATGTAGGCCTTGTGTTCGTTCATTAAGTCATGTATTGTATTAGTTCGTATCGCAGCCCTCTAGGCATGTATGCGAAGATTAGGGAAAGTTCTCAAGTATTCTAGACTATGTATATTTGTATCGCGGCCACCCTGGCATGTGTGCGAAGTTTTAGTATATAGTCCGCGGCCTTTCCAAGGCATGTGTGCGAATGATAGTCATAATATCGCGGCCAACCCCTGGCGTGTGTGCGAAGATCAGTTAAATTGGTATACTAGTCTAGCCGTATCTTATCATTTACCATCCTCACCCTGAGGACCATAAACATCTATCATCTGAGTATGCGTAAATAAATCATCTAATCCCATTCCCACCCTGAGAACCCCATGCCTTGGCTGTGTGAACTCACCTTGGTTTGCTCGGTATGCTAAGTATGTGCTCACAGTTTATCAATCACGTCCTAAAGTACGCACGTAGGTATAATCAGTTCATATTCACGAAGTTGTTCACGTATAAGTATAATCACAGAAGTACTAAACATGCATTCAATATCATACAAGTCAAGCACATCACTTAACAACAGTTCATCAATCCAGTTAACATTTAACAGAGTTAAATCAGGTTACTGTGCAAATTACCCAAGTTGGCGAAACACAGGTTGGCGAAACATATTCTGTTTCGTCAGCTTCTTTTTGGCGAAACACTATCTTGTTTCGTCGTTCATATCTTTGGCGAAACACTTTCTATTTCGTCAAGGTCCCCTTTGACGACACACACTCTTGTTTCGTCAAGAGTTCTATTTCGTCAAGTTCAGATTCGTGAAGGCATCAGTTACGTCAATCAATTACATCAGTTACACAATATCACAGAAACCCTAATTGCCGTCATCGTCCAGAAGCAATCATACGGGAATCATAAACACAGAATTCATACCGAAATCATTCAGGAATCATGACATTCATTGATTATTAATCATAATTAAAATCATGGATTAACTTTAGATCATTCTAGCATATGATTTAACCCTATTAACATACTATCATACATCCGGATAACACGAATAACATTCTAACATGACTGTTCCCGAGCATCATACCATCTAGTTCATCATCAACAATATAAAAGAAGTTGTAACCGATTAATCATACATTACTAATCCAGAATCATCATAAACATATATGCATATTTGATCCAGAAATCACGCATACACACAACATATAACAATAATCAAAGTATCAATGAAACCGATTAAACTAACACGAACTAACCGAGATATCCGGGATGTTAGTTTGATAGCTAGAGGGTTTGGAAGAACACAGAGTTGCCGTCACACACACACAGGAGTTCTAGGGTTTTCTGTTTTGCTAAAGTGTGACAAATGGAGTGGTTACATATGACTTATACGCGTTTAAGCGTTCTGGGCCCTTAGTGGGCTTGACGAATCTGACGGGCTGGCGGAACAGTCTATTTCGTCGAGATCGGGTTGGCGAAACAGGCTTTGTTTCGTCGAGCATGTTCATGGCGAATCACAACTCTGTTTCGTCGAGTTGTTTGATGGTGAATCAGTATAAGTGTTTTGTAATAACCTATGATATATTTTACAACAACAATAAATCACATACATGCACAATCATAACACGTTTCATTAAAACATAACACGTATGGTTACAAATCAAACAAGTCAACTACTAAACAGTCAAGGTCAACGTGTATTCAATGCGAAAGTGAAAGTCGGAAACTCGAGTTGTCACATTATCCCCAACTTGAAAGAAATTTCGTCCCGAAATTTAGCATGCGGTTACTGAGGAAGCTAGGTAAGTTGTGTCATTCACTGGTTTTCCTGGGGTGTCACATCATCCCCCCCGTTGATTTGGAATTTCGTCCCGAAATTCTGCTGTAGTAGCTTCACCCTCAGTAGTGGTTGCATTGGTTCCGAATAACTGGGGATACTTGAGTTTCATTTGATCTTCACGCTCCCAGGTGAACTCTGGGCCGCGACGGGAGTTCCAACGAACGCGAACAAGAGGGATTCTCGTGTTCTTGAGGACCTTAACATCCTGGTCCGTGATTTCAACAGGTTCCTCGACGAACTGCAACCGCTCGTCGATAGTGAGCTCCTTCAAGGGAACTATGAGGGTCTCATCTGACAGGCACTTCTTCAGATTCGACACGTGAAAGACATTGTGAACTGCACCGGGTTCAGCTGGTAAGTTTAGCTTGTATGCCACTTTGCCAATCTTCTCTATGATCTCGAACGGTCCGACATACCGCGGATTTAGTTTACCTCGCTTGCCAAAGCGAACCACACCCTTCCAGGGTGAAACTTTAAGTAAAACCCGGTCCCCGACCTGAAATTCCAACGGTTTCCTACGCTTATCCGCGTAGCTTTTCTGACGGTCGCGTGCTGCCGCCATGCGTTGCCGTATCTGCGCAATCTTTTCCGTGGCGTCCACTACAATCTCTGGACCCATGATCTGACTATCCCTCACCTCCGCCCAACAGAGAGGTGACCGGCATTTACGCCCGTACAATGCCTCAAATGGAGCGGCTTGTATGCTGGTGTGATAACTGTTATTGTATGAGAACTCCACCAAAGGGAGATGCTTTTCCCAGCTGTTGCCGAAGTCGATAACGCATGCCCGAAGCATGTCTTCGAGAGTCTGGATCGTGCGCTCAGACTGCCCATCCGTCTGAGGATGATATGCTGTGCTCATGTCTAATCGTGAGTCAAAAGATTTGTGCATCGCTTGCCATAGTTCTGACGTGAATCGTGCATCCCGATCCGAAATGATAGAGGTGGGCACCCCGTGCCTCGAAACAACTTCTTTAAGATAAACGTCTGCGAGAGTGGAGAACTTATCTGTTTCCTTAATAGCCAGGAAGTGTGCAGACTTGGTGAGTCGATCCACGATCACCCATATAGTGTCATTCCCACGCTGGGATCTGGGTAATCCTGTAACAAAATCCATGGAAATTTCTTCCCGTTTCCATTGCGGTATCTTGGGTTGCTGAAGTAGGCCCGCTGGTTTCTGATACTCCACTTTGACTTTTGCACATGTCAAACACTTGCCAACGTAAGTCGCGATGTGGCCTTTCATGCCAGGCCACCAGTATGTTGTTTTGAGATCGTGGTACATTTTATCCGACCCTGGATGTACCGAGTAGCGAGACTTGTGTGCTTCATCCATCACAAGCTCTCGTAAACCGCCATAAAGTGGGACCCAAATACGCCCTGTTACATAGTAGGCGCCGTCTTCCTTTTGTTCCATTCGTTGCCTTGAGCCGCGTAAGGCTTCAGCCTTGACGTTTTCGGGTTTCAATGCTTCTATCTGAGCAGTTCGTATCTATGCAGGAAGACTGGACTGAATGGTGAGTTGCAAAGCTCGTACACGCCTAGGTGTAGTATCCTTCCGACTGGGGGCATCAGCCACAACATTGGCCTTGCCTGGATGGTACTTGATGGCGCATTCGTAATCGCTCAGAAGTTCAACCCATCTTCGTTGACGCATGTTCAAATCCTTTTGCTTAAGGATATGCTCGAGACTCCTGTGATCGGTGTAAAATGTGCACTTGGTACCGTACAGGTAGTGTCGCCATATCTTAAGTGCGAAAACAACAGCTCCCAGCTCTAAATCGTGCGTCGTGTAGCTCCGTTCATGAACCTTGAGTTGACGAGAAGCGTAGGCAATAACTTTATCCCGTTGCATCAATACACACCCAAGACCCTGTATCGACGCGTGACAATAAACCATAAAGTCGTCCATGCCCTATGGCAATGAGAGAATAGGTGCGCTGCAAAGCCTATCCTTTAGGTACTGAAAAGCGGTTTCCTGGGGACCTCCCCAATGGTAGGTGACACCCTTCTGTGTCAGTAGTGTAAGCGGCTGTGCGATCTTGGAGAAGTCTTTGATAAACCGTCTGTAGTAACCCGCCAAGCCCAAGAATTGGCGTATTTCCATTGGTGTACGCGGTGCAGGCCAGCTCCTGATCGAATCTACCTTGGATGGATCGACATGAATCCCATCCCTGTTCACCACATGGCCTAAGAAGTGGACTTCACGAAGCTAGAAGTCGCATTTGGAAAACTTGGCGTACAATTGCTCCTTTCGAAGAAGTTCCAAAATCAATCGTAGGTGCTGTTCGTGCTCCTCTTGACTCTTGGAGTAAATCAGAATGTCGTCGATGAAGACAATCACAAACTTGTCTAAGTACGGCTTGCACACCCTGTTCATCAGATCCATAAATACGGCAGGCGCGTTCGTTAACCCGAATGGCATAACAAGAAACTCGTAGTGTCCATAGCGAGTTCTGAATGCTGTTTTGGAGACGTCCTCATCCCAGACTCTCAGCTGATGATACCCTGACCTCAAGTCTATCTTGGAGTAGTAACTCGACCCTTGCAACTGGTCGAATAAGTCGTCGATACGCGGAAGAGGATAACGGTTCTTCACCGTCACCTTGTTGAGTTCCCGGTAATCAATGCACATCCTGAAGGTACCGTCCTTCTTTTTCACGAATAACACTGGAGCTCCCCAAGGCGAAGAGCTTGGACGAATAAAGCCCTTTTCCAAGAGCTCTCGTAGTTGCTTTGACAATTCTTCCAGTTTAGTTGGAGCCAAACGATACGGTGCACGGGCTATTGGTGCTGCTCCAGGAGCTAACTCAATCTGGAATTCGACCTGGCGATGAGGCGGTAGCCCAGGTAAATCTTCAGGAAACACCTGGGGAAAGTCGCGTACTACCGGAATATCCTCCAACTTCTTTTCTTTAGCTAATGTATCAGTAACAAGTGCCAAAATGGCAGTGTGCCCCTTTCGTAAACATTTCTGAGCCTTCAAGAAAGAGATGATTCTAACCACAGCACCACTCTTGTCGCCCTGAATTTCGAGAGGTTCCTTGCCAGAACGAGGAATGCGAACTATCTTTTCCTTGCATAAGATCTCTGCGTGATGTTGGGATAACCAATCCATACCGATAACGATGTCGAAACTACCCAAAACTATGGGTATAAGATCAATCGAGAAGGTCTGACCAGCTAAAACGATGCTACAACCCTTGACTACATGTGCGGCTTCTACACTTTTACCATTTGCTAACTCTACGACATGTTTGGTGTTTAGGGGTGTTGGTGTACGTTTTAACAATTTACTCACTTTTAACGATATATAACTCGTATCCGCACCCGAATCAAATAAGACAGTAACATAAATATCGTCGAGAAGAAACTTACCCATAACCACATTGGGATCATTCATTGCATCGCCCCGACCCAGCACGAAAGCACGGCCCCGAGCTTCGTTGCTATTGTTGTTGTTGTTTCCCCCGTTGTTGTTGTTCCCGTTGCCCTGGTTGTTGTTGTTGTTGCGATTCTGGTTCTGGTTCAATTGAGGGCAATCACGTTTGAAATGACCTTCTGCCCCACACTGGAAACACCCCCGGTTTCCACGCTGTGGCTGCTGCTGTTGGTTCTGTGGAGCTGGTAGTTGTAGTTGCTGGTTCTGATTCGCAGGTCGCGCACTCCTGCAGTCTTTAGCTTCATGCCCTAACTTGAGGCATCTCTGACAACGTTCCTTGCGACACCGTCCACTGTGGTGTTTGTTGCACTTATTACATAGTGGGTGAATTCCCCGATATCCACCCTGCCCCTGATTGCCTGAAGAGTGCTGACTGGGACTTGATAACTGTCAGTCTTTCGCTGCTGAACCTGTGACTGAACTGAAGCTGACCCCTTGCTGGAATCCCCATCCCATTTTCTTTTGTTGTCACTGGGAGTAGCAGAAGTAGTAACAGCAGTAGTGGTAGCACCGATGCGTTTTGACAGCTTGTTCTGCTCTACTGCCTGATCCGTAATACGATGAGCAAGGCGCTGAATAGCTTGGATGTTGTCAAGATTAGCCGATATCACATGGCTCTGGATTTCTGGCGCTAACCCCTTGAGATACAACTCAATGCGCTTGATTGGAGGGTCCACCATCGTTGGACACAGCACGGCCAGCTCGTTTGACCTCTTGGTATAAGCTTCAATTTCTGACCCAGTCATTATCAATGGTAAAACTCGTCTTCCAACTTGTGGATGTCTTCCCGTGTGCAGTATTCACGTTTAACCAGTTCCTTGAAATCATTCCAAGGGGTGGCGTTAGCAGCTGCCAACCCTAGGATCTGTACTTGCGCGTTCCATCAAGTTAACGCGATTCCTTCCAAAGTACCAGTGGCGTACTTGACCCTGCGAGCCTCAGGGCATTCACACATCTCGAATACCGACTCGAGCTTCTCGAACCAATGGAGTAGTCCCACTGCTCCTTCCGTGCCACTGAATGTGCTTGGACGACAGTCCATGAAGTTCTTGAATGTGCAGACATGTTGTGGAGCGTTTTGACCTATTGTGCATAGAATAGGACAATATTAAATACAAAGGTTGATTTAGGAATGTAGGATTCAAAGATCCTAGTGTGTATCCCATCCGCAGGGTATACTACCTGCTGGTGCAGCTGCAAGTGCCGCAGCTACTCGTTCATTGATAAGTGCCGTCAACTGGGCTTGAGTCATGTTCACTCGTCCAGACATGATCTTCATAGTAAAAGTAGAGTAAGTGAGAAAGGTTCGCGAGTAGTGCGATGACAGAAGAGTGTAAGCACATAGGTATTCTCATGTAGTGACGTATAGTAGGCAATGTAATCTAAGCATACTACGAGCAAAGTTCTATATAGTTCTAGCAAGCAGGTAATAAACATAAACCTTATTACCTAGGATATTGAGTCTTGCACGTGGAGCGAAGCGTCATTGTGGATCGTTGAGAGCACTGTTCTGGTTATAGTCTGGTTTTAATAAAAACGTTTTTCCCATATTAAAACCAAGTTCTCTATAACCAATGGCTCTGATACCAATCTGTCACACCCCCAAAATCCACACGCGGAGTACCACCGCTTGGAGGTGTGACATGACCAGGATCAAGCCACCAATCATATTGAACATGTAATTAATGTCAAGTAAAATAAATGCAAACCAATCATTCAATACGATAGGTGTTCAAAACATAATTATAGTATCAAGTGTAGCGGAAGCATAAGTATGAAAACCCAAAATATATCATAGTTCAAATGTTTAAACGTTTTAACATGGCATCCACGATCCATGCTCCACAACGACCTGCTCCTCCTTGTGCAAGCTCCATGTGTACCTAAGGTCCTGCAAGGCATGCAGCAGAGAGTCAACAACTAGTTGAGCGAGTTCACAGTAAACAGTCCAGTAATAATAATAGTAATGTAGGCCTTGTGTTCGTTCATTAAGTCATGTATTGTATTAGTCCGTATCGCAGCCCTCTAGGCATGTATGCGAAGATTAGGGAAAGTTCTCAAGTATTCTAGACTATGTATATTTGTATCGCGGCCACCCTGGCATGTGTGCGAAGTTTTAGTATATAGTCCGCGGCCTTTCCAAGGCATGTGTGCGAATGATAGTCATAATATCGCGGCCAACCCCTGGCGTGTGTGCGAAGATCAGTTAAATTGGTATACTAGTCTAGCCGTATCTTATCATTTACCATCCTCACCCTGAGGACCATAAACATCTATCATCTGAGTATGCGTAAATAAATCATCCAATCCCATTCCCACCCTGAGAACCCCATGCCTTGGCTGTGTGAACTCACCTTGGTTTGCTCGGTATGCTAAGTATGTGCTCACAGTTTATCAATCACGTCCTAAAGTACGCACGTAGGTATAATCAGTTCATATTCACGAAGTTGTTCACGTATAAGTATAATCACAGAAGTACTAAACATGCATTCAATATCATACAAGTCAAGCACATCACTTAACAACAGTTCATCAATCCAGTTAACATTTAACAGAGTTAAATCAGGTTACTGTGCAAATTACCCAAGTTGGCGAAACACAGGTTGGCGAAACATATTCTGTTTCGTCAACTTCTTTTTGGCGAAACACTATCTTGTTTCGTCGTTCATATCTTTGGCGAAACACTTTCTATTTCGTCAAGGTCCCCTTTGACGACACACACTCTTGTTTCGTCAAGAGTTCTATTTCGTCAAGTTCAGATTCGTGAAGGCATCAGTTACGTCAATCAATTACATCAGTTACACAATATCACAGAAACCCTAATTGCCGTCATCGTCCAGAAGCAATCATATGGGAATCATAAACACAGAATTCATACCGAAATCATTCAGGAATCATGACATTCATTGATTATTAATCATAATTAAAATCATGGATTGACTTTAGATCATTCTAGCATATGATTTAACCCTATTAACATACTATCATACATCCGGATAACACGAATAACATTCTAACATGACTGTTCCCGAGCATCATACCATCTAGTTCATCATCAACAATATAAAAGAAGTTGTAACCGATTAATCATACATTACTAATCCAGAATCATCATAAACATATATTCATATTTGATCCAGAAATCACGCATACACACAACATATAACAATAATCAAAGTATCAATGAAACTGATTAAACGAACACGAACTAACCGAGATATCCGGGATGTTAGTTTGATAGCTAGAGGGTTTGGAAGAACACAGAGTTGCCGTCACACACACACAGGAGTTCTAGGGTTTTCTGTTTTGCTAAAGTGTGACAAATGGAGTGGTTACGTATGACTTATACGCGTTTAAGCGTTCTGGGCCCTTAGTGGGCTTGACGAATCTGACGGGCTGGCGGAACAGTCTATTTCGTCGAGATCGGGTTGGCGAAACAGGCTTTGTTTCGTCGAGCATGTCACGGCGAATCACAACTCTGTTTCGTCGAGTTGTTTGATGGTGAATCAGTCTAAGTGTTTTGTAATAACCTATGATATATTTTACAACAACAATAAATCACATACATGCACAATCATAACACGTTTCATTAAAACATAACACGTATGGTTACAAATCAAACAAGTCAACTACTAAACAGTCAACGTCAACGTGTATTCAATGCGAAAGTGAAAGTCGAAAACTCGAGTTGTCACATCAATGAACACCCAAATTCATGGGATTTTTATAATTATAAACATGCACCCCATCATTTTACGAGTGAGAAATTTGGAACTGGATTTTCAAGGTTATCATAACAAAACGTGTTGCTTTATACACAGGTTTTAAATTTCGTACAAATATAGCAAGAAGGGTTGTTTAAAAATAACTGTTGCTAAACTCGAGTAAAAACTTGCTAAACTTTTGTATTGACTATTGACTCACCAATGTTAATGACATTTAAGTATTTTTTTTATAAGCATATAAAATTGTATGTAGAGAATACTAAGCGTCGGAGATAGCTTCACCGGAATATTGTGAAGGGTCCTGGTTAATCCGTTGATCTAACCAGTTGTACCGTTCTCCCTGTCTCGGCCGGCGATTCTTCCTCCGCTTTTGAGGCGACATCTTTTTTTCATTCTTTCTAGCAGCATCTTTCTCCTGGTCTCCTTTCCACAGAGTTTTCACGGTTTCCCGGAGGGCTTAGCGGGTCTGATACCGGTCGCGGCTATCTGAGTATAGTTAAGCTAGACTGGTTCGAATCCCATTAACACCTCTAGGGCCGTTTAACTTTGCTCATTTGTTTTCTCGGAGAAGCCATGGAGAGAGAGTAGAGAGAGGAAGGTGAGATTGAACCGGAGAACGGCGAAAACAGCAATAACAACTACAACGACGAAATAAGAAAGGAGAAGGCAATAACGTTTTATGTCTCAAATCTGCACCCCCACATAACAAATGGAGATCTTTGGTTGGAATGTAAGAATTATGGGCACATAGTGGACGCATACATAGCAAGGAAACTGGATAAAAGAAGGAATCGGTTTGGCTTCTTGAGATTTGTCAAAGTCAAGGACGAGGAGAAGATGGTGAAGGCATTGAATCAAATGTCATTTTATGGATGGAAAGTTAAGACTAACGTGGCTAGATTCGTTAAACCAAACAAATATAATCAAAATCAAAAGAAGATCTGGGCGGAGAAAGGTAAAGGTCTGGAACGACCCGTTATCAACCAACCGGTGGCATCAAAAAATGGATATGTGAAACAAGGCGTCTCGTGGGCGGATGTGGCAGCTAGAAAGACGGTGCAAAACAAGGAAGAGGCATGCATGACATTTGCAAACGAGTCAATCCCCTATGTTAAATGGAAAGGTAGGTCCATAATTGGAGAGCTGAAGAACATGAATGCATTAAAGGACGTCAGTGCAATGAAAAGAAATATGGGACTAAAAAATGCACAAGTTAGATACTTGGGTGGACTGAAGTTATTATTGATTTTCCATTCAGAAGATGAAATGAATATGAAGGTGGAGAAAGGAAAAGAATTATGGAAGGTATGGTTCAGCAACTAAACGACATGGAACGGGGAACTTGTACCGTATGAGAGAATCGCATGGTTGAAGATTACAGGAGTACCGCTGCAAATCTGGATCGATGCAGTTTTTGACTGTATCGGGGAAAAATTCGGAAGGGTTGTAAAGAAATCGGAAGCAAATAAGAAGGATAGCTGCTTCAATGAATACATAGTTGGTGTTATTGTTAATTACGGAACCATGATTAATGAAAAAATTTGCATAAGATGGAAAAACACAATGCTTGATATATGGGTGTCCGAAGTCAACCAATTGTGGCTGCCGGAATTCATTATGGAGACGGATCCAGCCGACGACGTGGAAGTAGATAAAGAGAATAGTATGTCATCGGAAAATGTGGAAGATAACTCAATACCGGAGGAAATAGATACCAAAGAGAAAGAGGTCGAGGAAGTAGCACCGGCACCGGAGACGAACCAACCAGAGAATAATCCGGTGGAAAATGCTCCGGCGGAAAAGGATCCGCCGGGAAACGAAAAGGTGGGAACTGAAAAGATAGGGGAGAAATACGAGGAGGCAGGAACCATTGCAACTGAGAATTCCGAGGAGGTGGGAGTTGTCCTAATCGAGGAATCTATAATAAATACAAAAGGTGGTCAGGATACGGAAATAAATGAAGTTAACTCGGAGCCGACAAACCTGATGGGGTCCACTTGTCCAGGTCAAAGCGTTTTGGACGGCCCACCAATAACCCCAATAATTGTTGGGCCTAGTGACACAGCCCAAAAGAAAAGAAAGAGAATTTCCCTTGCAGAGGCCCGATCCAACCAATTAAAACCACAAACGGTGGTGGGCAAGAATAGAATCCCATATCTCAATATTGAATTATCAGATGATTCCAGAAATAGGCCAAAGAAAAGGATACTGTTTAAAAAAAGGAGGTCACATAGAAGAAGGAATAAAGGTAAAATTCGAGTCACAGAGGAGGAGATAAATAGCTATGAATACAACGGTGGTAGTCTAGACGACGAGGTGGAATCGGAATGGGAAGATGAGGATGGGGGGGGGATCTAGAGCAAAACGAGGAGAATACCGTAGAAAGGAATAAAGGAATCGAAGAAAATGGGAATGATGAGTTGGAAGTAAGCAAGGAAGCAAATGCAACAATAGACATCGGGAAATTGATAGGTGTGGATCTGTCAAGTTTCGAGACATTAGTGAAGACTGCAGTTGCCGAAGACAAGGTGGAAGGTATACCACAATGAATTTTGGAACGATAAATATCAAAGGAGCGGGTGGCGCCGGGAAAGCAACCGAAATCAGGGGAATATTGGGTAAGTACAATTTATCTTTCATAGTTGTACAAGAGACACAATTTAGAGATCTACCAGTTAGTAAGATTAGAAGATTTTGGGACAATTCAAGTTTTGAGTTCTCAAAGGTGGACGCGGATGGAAGGTCTGGGGGGTTATTGTCACTTTGGAACCCAAGAGTGTTCAAGAAAGAAATAGAGACAAAAAACCAGAATTTTATTTTATTAAAAGGTAGTATTATTGGGGAAGGAGTGGATCTGGTTATTGTAAACATATATGGCTCAACGTCAAAAATAAACAGGGGGGGTGTGGGAGGAATTATTGGAAGCAAAAAAACATGATACACTGGATAATGCTGGGTGACTTTAACGAGGTGAGATCACCGGAAGAAAGATTTAATTCTCAGTTTGACGTTAGTAGTGCCATGAGCTTCAACAGTTTTATAAGTAGAGGGGGCTTTCAAGAATATAACATGGGGGGAATGAAATTTACGTTCATGTCGGGTGACGGATCAAACCTTAGCAAGATTGACCGGGTACTGGTTTGTGATAATTTCATGGGTAAGTGGCCGAACGCGTATCTTCTAGCTCTTAACAAGAGCATCTCTGATCATAGCCCTTTGATATTAACTACGGTTAATAACAGTTTTGGGCCATCCCCTTTTAGATTATTCAATAGCTGGTTTACCCTAGCTGGTTTTGATGAAGCAGTTAAGCGGGGTTTAAGTAAGACTTGTGTCTCACGTTTTAAAGATGAGATAATGGCAGTCAAACTCAAGTCCGTTAAAGATGAACTAAAAACATGGAGAAAGAACAACAAAGAGGAAGAGGAGAGAGAATTGACGGAAGCACAAAATAAGTTAAAAGAACTAGATGACTTGGCGGAGAATAGAACATTAGCCGATTCAGAAATATTCGTATGGCAAGGCTGTAAAGAAAAAATCATGAAATGGCACAACAAGGTGGCATCGGATCTAAAACAAAAGGCGAAAGTTAGATGGATGGGTTTGGGGGACGAAAATACAACCTACTTTCATACAATAGTAAATAACCATATAGCAAGGAATAAAATTAGCGGATTGTGGATTGGAGGGGTATGGATATCGGATCCATGTGAAATCAAATCACAGTTTTTGGCAGCTTTCAAGGAAAAATTTAAAGAACCACTAAATGTCGGGCCCAGGATTGGTGCTGCAGGTTTTAAAAAACTGAACGAGGATCAAGCTGCAGGATTAGTCATCCCCTTCTCCATCAATGAAGTTCGCAATGCGGTTTGGGAATGCGGAATTAATAAGTCGCCGGGTCCTGACGGGATTACCTTCAAGCTAATAAAATCATATTGGGAGGATATAAAGGGGTTGCTTATGGAAGTCATGCATCAGTTTTACACACACGGCTCAATACACCATTCATGTAGTGCATCTTTCATCGCCTTGATCCCAAAGGTAATTGATCCCATTACGTTTTCTGATTTTAGGCCAATTTCTCTAATTGGAGTAGTCAATAAAATTATCTCGAAAGTTTTAGCAAATAGAATGAAAAGTATCATCAAAGGTGTGGTGTCAAATGTCCAGTCTGCCTTTATGTCGAATAGGAATATAATTGATGGCCCTTTGGTTATAAATGAAGTGGTAGGCTGGGGTAAAAAATCGGGAAAAAGTATGTTCGTGTTCAAAGCCGATATTGAGAAGGCATACGATACACTGAATTGGAAATTCTTGATATCCGTTTTAGCTCATATGGGATTTCCACCGAAATGGAGGAATTGGGTTATGGGAATTTTATACGCGGGGAGAGGATCAGTGCTAGTGAATGGATCTCCGACGGGGGAATTTCACTATAAAATAGGATTAAGAGAGGGTGACCCCCTATCTCCATTCCTCTTTATCACGGCCATGGAAGCTTTACACGTGCTGATGGAAAATGTAAAAGAGAAGGAAATATTTCACGGGGTAAAATTACCAAGGGATGGCCCATATTTAACTCATATGTTATATGCGGACGACTCGATATTTATAGGAGAATGGGGTGAAGAAAATGCAAAGAATCTCAAAAGAATACTCTGTATATTCTACTTAATCTCTGGTTTGAAAGTAAATCCATGCAAAAGCCATTTATATGGAGTAGGAACAAATGATGGGGAAGTGTCTAATATGGCCACGTTTTTCAATTGTAAGGTGGGAAAATTTCCTTTTGTGTATCTAGGCCTGAAAGTGGGGGCAAACATGAATAGAGTATCAAATTGGAAGGAAGTACTCGATATGTTCAACAAAAGGCTTTCAAATTGGAAGGCGAAGAACTTGTCCTTTGCAGGGAGGGTTATTTTAATAAAATCAGTCCTTGGTAGTTTGCCTAACTACTACCTATCGCTCTACAAGTGCCCGAGCGGAGTTTTAAAAATATTAGAAGGGATTCGAAGGAAGTTTTTGTGGGGAGGTAACTTTGCAAATAATAAGATCAGATGGGTAAAGTGGGAGAAAGTGGTAGCATCAAAGAACTTTGGAGGCCTTGGCATCGGAAACCTGAGGGATACGAATTTGGCCCTCTTAGCAAAATGGTGGTGGAGAATAAAGATGGAACCGGATAGTTTATGGGTAAAGGTAATAAGCTCGATACACGTGAGTTCGAGAAAAGTGGAATCTATACCGTTCAAAAAATCCTTACCGGGGGTATGGAAAAATATTGGGGAGATATCAAAAGATTTTATGAAAAACAACGTTAATATGAGCTCAAATTTGAGAAGCAAAGTGGGGAGGGGGGACAAAACGTTATTCTGGGTGGATACTTGGATTGGAAATGAATCACTGAGAACACAATTCCCAAACTTGTATCAATTGTCTTCGAAGAAAAAAGCAAAGATTATGGAGGTCTATAGAACGCTAAACGGGGGTACGTTTTGGGATTGGGGTTGGGTAAGGACACCGAATAGTGATGAGGAAAAGCAAGAAATGAATATATTAAAGGAATACTTACAACAGCAGGAAATGACAGGATCAGGTGACGTGTGGGTTTGGAAAAATTATGAAGATCAAGAATTCTGTGTAAAAAACGTGAAACGCTCTCTGAGTCAGAACTTAGATTTAAACGCGGAGCCAAACAACTTTTGCTGGAATAATTGGGCAACGGGGAAGAGTGCAGCGTTTGTATGGAGAGCATCGGACGAGAAGATTCCATCGGCAACGGCTTTAAGATATAGAGGGATCAATATACAAGACGTAAGATGCAAGATATGTGGCGTGGAAGATGAAACTGCAGCCCACATACTGCTGAGGTGCAACTTAGCTAAAAGAATCTGGGAAGCTGTAATGATATGGATAAGATTTCCGATGCTGAACATAACCGGAAGTATATCAGATCTATTGCAGTCAATTCTGGAGAGTCACAGGAGCCGAGTAATTAGAAAGTTACTTCATGCGATAGCCATTCAGTCCATGTGGATCTTGTGGAAGAACAGAAATGACAGGGTATTCTCAGGTAAATCGAGGTCGACTCAAATGATTGTCGAAGACATAAAAGACACAACCTTCCAAGGGGTGAAGTATCGATCGAAACATAGCACAATAACAAGGCAAGAATGGTGGGATTTTAATATAAACGTGTAAAAGTTAGTTGTTTCTGTTTTCGTTCCTCGTTTATCTGTTTTTGTTTTTCCTTCTGTTGTTTTTTGTTTGGTTCAGCTGCTGGCTGAGTTTGTTTCTGTATGCGGTTTCCTTTAATGAAAGTTCCGTTGGCCATTCAAAAAAAAATATAAAATTGTATGTGTGAGATTCTTGCTAATCTTGGATCATATAATTATTTTGAAAATAATCAAATGGATTTGTATAATCCAAAAGTTTACATCGCCTTTAAACCTTGCAAATGCTTGTTGTCTTCATAATCCACACTTCCCCATCGATCCTTTATGATCAATCGAACCTCGTTTCAACCCCATGCCTACCCACACCAAACACACACGTCATCTCCATGGTACCTTAGGCTTTAATTTGGCTAAGTCATGTTTAGTCGATCCCACTATGGTTCCACTCTAGACGTCTTATTAGTTATCAATTTGCAATCAATGCAACAACATGACCTTGCGGTCCACTCTCGATAGTGGTACAACTAGCTCTAGACGCCACCCGGAATTCTATGATCATGATTCTTGTAAGTCATGATAATCACAAGGAAGCGATTTTACAACGAGTGGAGTAAACATATGAACTCACCAACATTATGTTGACTATTTTAAGCATGCTTTTCAGGTGTTTGATCCAAGATGGAGAGTCTTAGTTTTGATTGTGCATGCATACTAGGATATCGAGCTTTTGGAAGAATTCTATTTTAGTCTATTAGTGTAGATTTGTTTCTAAATCTTTATGCTTTTAGATTGTAAAACACTTTGTAAAATCCTCGGTATTAATGACAATCAAGTGTTTGCTTAATTATATGCTTCAAAAACCTTTTATGATTGCACCCGTGTGATTCCGCTTTGGCGGGGTGTGACATAATTGGCATCCTTGGACTAATGTGAAAGAAAGAAAGGGAAGGATGGCGAAAGGAGAGAACAAAAAATTCATCTCCACAAGCATGGGAGGAGAGAGGAAGGGCCACCCGTGAAGGTCAGCGATGCAGATGGTATGAGTGTTGCAAGTATTTTAAACGTTTAATAGATTTTCCTCCATCTAACACAGGGCTGGCCCGTAGGGGGTGCGGGGTGGGTGACGGCACAAGGCGCAAACCCTCCGAGGGCCCAAATTCATTTTGTATAGAAAACTTACAACTACAACTCAAACTATTAGACTTTAACTTTCAGAATTAAGGGGCATTTAAAAAGAATCAACATTAACGGTTTAGCTGAAGGTTTAAGCTAAATAACCGAATCGTAAACATTCTTAGTTTTCAGCATTGCAAAACGGTTAAAAGGGTATGAAACTGACTAGCTGCTGGGATTGCCTTTCTTGATGGGTTTTTTTTGTCATTTTGAACCAGTGGTAGTTGAGAATTAGGAATTTGAGTTGCATAAACTAAATTAAAAACATATTTATAAGTGTTGGTTTTACTTAACTATCTCCTAATTATATGTCATTCTTTTGATTTTCCTAAATAAATATATCCATATGAATCTCCCTACATAAACCTGGTTATGGTTAACCCCAAGTAAGAAATATGGCTGGTAGTGGAGACCTTAGTTCTATAACAGCAAAAACAGGCGAAAATGCGGTTAGGAGGCCACGAGGCAGGCCCGCCGGATCCAAAAACAAGCCGAAACCACCCATCATCATCACTCGTGACAGTCCCAACACGTTACGGGCTCATGCCATGGAGGTTAGCCCCGGGTGTGACATTGGTGAGAGCTTAGCCACTTTTGCTAGGAGGAAGCAACAAGGGATATGGGTGCTAAGTGCCGCTGGGTTTGTGAGTAACGTCATGTTACGCCAACCATCACCATCACCTTCCGGTCCGGGCTCTGGGCCTATAGTCACCCTTCACGGCCGATTCGAGATTCTATCATTGGTGGGTTCGGTATTGCCGCCACCAGCTCCGCCAGGTGTCACTGGCTTAGCCATATATCTAGTGGGCCCACAAGGTCAAGTCGTGGGTGGTGCCATTGCTGGCCCACTCATGGCCTCTGGACCTGTGGTGATCATGGCGGCCACTTTCATGAATGCCACTTTCGATAGGTTGCCCATTGACAAGGACGAAGCGATCGCGGCTACTACTACGCATGATCAATCTCACCACCGTGTTATTGGTGTTTCAGATATCTATGGCCACCCTCAAAACATGCTTTCTAACACCACCCTCCCTCCTCCCGAGATTTATACTTGGTCAACTGCGCGGCCGTTGTCCAAGACATGAGTATAACATTGGCAAGTGATTCTCTAGACAACTATGTCGACGCAAAAAAAAAAAAAAAAAAAAAAAAAAAAAAAAAAAAAAAAAAACTATATATGTTTAATTTGTATTTTATATGTTTCAAAACTTAAGCAAGCAGAAATAGTACTATAGGGTCAACAAACGATTATGACATTAATTTCGTGTTTGAACGTTTGATATGTAAACTTTTATTAGTGATATGATCAAACTTTGACGCTCCTAACGTCAAGGGTAAAATAGTAATTTTACAGCCAAGAAAATACACAAACATAATTTATGTTTGAAAGAAGCTATCTAATTTCTGATAGATATCTCAAATTTTCTGATCATTTTAGAAATATTTTGCAATAATTTGGTGGCATCAACCTTCCCGGGAGATGGAGAGGTCCATTCCTGGTAACGGTGGAGGCTACCGGTGAAATCGGTAAAAAGGCCATCAACTCCAATTGTGTTAATCCAGTAATCATATTCCAAGTAAGGGTCTTGAGAGAAGTTGAAATGCAAATACTGGTTTTCATTGCGGTAAGTGTATGGATGCACCTGCAAGCATAGAAATTCAACTTTGGTTTTATACAACAATAAAACCATGTATTTATGATAACAATGAAACATGTAAGCAAGGGCGTAGCCAGGATTCTTTTCCTACGGGTTCGAAAATTTTCAAGGGGCGGACGATAGGTTGTCTATTACTAAGTTTCGGCTTTTTCTACGGGTTCGATGTTGAAATTTCTACCCTGCATGTAAGATGTATGATTATACAAAGGGGGAAAGATTTTTTTGTGAAGAAATAATAACAAATCCACATCAATATGGATTTCTGAAAGTAATCGTTGACCTAAAAAGTCAAAGTGTGACTAATGTACCTGCAGATTATGAGCGTGTGCTCTGGTCACGAGATCAGTAGGTTTTTGAGTGTAGTTATCTTTCACAGGAACAATGGTATCCTTCCACGGACCAATCCCGACAACATATTCTTTGATGTAGTTAAAATAATCATCTGAAGTGATTTCTGCATACGTCTACAGGTGAAAAGGAAATTAGATTCTTGAAAGCCATTAAAAGGGTGTTTTAATGTGTGTTTTAAAAGTGACAATGTGATTGAATAATCAGGATAATTAGCATGCGACTTGTAATAATCAGATAATTATATGTTTGAATCTTTTTTTAATAAAATATTCGATAAAAGTAAGTCTGTTAAACGGTTCGTGCTCGTGGGGTTCTGTATTGAATCCGACACAAACCCAAAAGATTTACCTGACCCGTTTAATTCGAAAAAAAAGTTTAGTTTTTTAATTATGCCATTTTATTTTTGATAAATGTAAACATAAAAAATACCCAAATATCTTAAAACACATTTTAAACTTGGTTTTAAAAAGCGAGAGGCGCACAAAAGTGACGAGGTCTAAAACCGAGGCGCGAAGCCCAAAAGCAGTGGGCTTTTCGTACCCGAGGCACAAAGTGATTATATAATTTTTTATATATATCCCATAGGTTTTTAACATCACTTATCCAAAATATAGCTATAAATAAGGTTTATATATGATCTTACCTACAAGTACAAGTCAAATACCCTGTTGTACAACAGTTTGATGCTTAAAAACAGCATAAAAACACCTTTTGTACATGAGGGGCGCGCCTCAGGCCAGAAAACCCCCAAAATTTGCGCTTTTTGGGGGCTGTTTTGTAAAAAGCGCGCCTCGGGCTACCTAAGGCGCCAAGGCTCGCGCCTCAAGCGCGCTTTTTAAACCCAGATTTAAAAAAAAATACATACACACGTTAAAGGAAACTGACCCAAACCCACGAATTTCGTGTTTTGTTAGTGTCGTGTCAGAGATTCACACCCCTAAATAAAAGTACTAAAATCGAAATTTATAAATGCAAATGCTAGAAGTATTGATCTTTTTATTTATACCTGATTGGTGTCTTGGGTTCTAACATCCACATTATCAATTAGGAATATCTTGGGTAAATCTGTTTGGTTGTGGATACGAACAAGTGATGACGGGGCGAATGACTGAATAAAACACGGTTGTTTTAGCCATTCCGTTGATAAATATGTACCCTTATACCCGTATTTCTTAAGTACTTCCACGACAACATCTTCAAACTTTTTCCCTTTCCGCCATTTCACCTGCAAAGTAAAAGTTAAATTTCGTGAATCCAATGTAACGTTTTAGCACGTGAAGGTTAAAGTGGAGAATATAACTCACATGCTGGTTCATCAATATAGGATTCTTAATTTCGGGATATATTCCAACAACCCGTGGTGCATTTAATGCAATTTGAATGTACTCTTCAAATGTAATGATAGGAAACTTTCCTGTTCATGGGTATAACATAGATTTATATGTTAGATACACACATATACGTAGCTGCAAATGGTTATTTTTTTCTGTCAGTGACATTGAACAGAAACTAACCGTTATATTGCTGATCACGGAATTCAAACCTCTGCTTTGCCCTCAAAGTTTTTAGTTCTTTAAGTGTAAAATCAACTGAAAGTAGTCAAGTAATTAGCAAATCATCTACATGTTGACAATAATAAGATCGTATTTAGTTTCAAAAAAATAAGGAAGCCCGAGAATACATATGAAAAGTCCAGTTGTATTTTTTCCCTCAACTTCATAGGTCTTCACTCGGTCTGCAAATTCCTTGTGTTCTGCGACGTCAGTTGTTTCATCAAGTGTAACATCGTGATGGCACATAAGAACACCGTCTTTGCTAACTAAAATATCTGCTTCTATGAAGTCCGTGCCTTCTTCAATTGCTCTCTGTAAGAATAATGAACACCCAAAAAAAACAAATTATAAGCATGTTACCGTTGCAAGAAACTGTGGCATCTAACCAACAGTTTTCTTTTTACTATAGGTGGCAAAATTTGGTGGGTCGGATCAGTTACATGAAGGGTCAAAAAGGGTATTTTTTTTGTGTGATCGAAATGATGGGGTTGGGCTAACCCGTAAAACGATTTTGATCCATTTCATTTGAATAAGAAATAATCATTGTATTTACTATAAAAATCATCTTACCAATAAAGTGATTTAGGATGTTATATGCATTTGAATACACTTCAAACGAGTTTCAATCTGTTTAACTGACTTGACCCGGTTCAAGTTTAAAAGTTATATGTTTAGCTTAACTTGTCAGACCATATAGAGTCGAAACAATAACAATATCAAAACGTTTATAAGTCAACTGGTTGAAATGACACCTCTTGTTCTACTAGGGGTATTGATAAGAATTATACTTAGGAGTAACGGCTGGATAAAAAGGGTATTATCGGCAGCTGAAAATGTTGACATAGCTATAATGTTCAATTAAATATGGCAAGTAGCACATGTGACAAAGTGTTAAATGAGATTGCTTTACCTTCATAAATTATCTTCACTGTTGACCTTTTTGGTCATGCAGGAAAATTAATGACTAACATTACACTAAACCGAAGAAAAGTCAACTTTTCTTAGGAGGAAAGATATGGTTTAATAAATGTACCAAGTAAGCAGGACCAGTTTCCTCTGGGAGTTCTCCATTTGAACCGCGGTGTGCAACATTAAACGGACGAAAAGTCTGTAGGGGCTTTTTAGTACTTCCGTTATCGCTTGGAAGGGGATAGTGTCTCCTCGCAGAACATCCGATAAAGAGTAGCAGAAACGTAACAATCACACAACCTGAAAAACAGTTGATCAATCTTAAGACATTGCACAAATTTTCAACACATATAATAACCACAAACTCTAATCTGAGGTCAGCAGTTTTGTTCTTTAAACTTCATAAAAATAAATGGTTTACAAAGTTTCTAAAAAAAAGTTTAATCACTGCAGATAAGTTAAAGAGCAATATTGCAGAATTTAAAATGCTGATTTCAGAATTTGTATATAGATTTTTTTTGTTTTGAATGGTCAAAATTATATTAAAAAACTGGTATAATAAAAAGTTTAGAGTTAATTACTGTATTCATGTCCTGTGGTTTGTCAAAAATCACTATTTCAGTCCATTAGTTTAAAATTGCGATTTCAGTCCATGTGGTTTCACTTTCGTAACCATTTCAATCCATTTATTTTGTAAGTACAAGGACATTACGAAAGTAAAACCAACTGAAATCGCAATTTTTAAACTAATGGACTGAAATAGTGATTTTTGACAAACCAACTCAAAAGTTTAACATAGTAGAGTTGACCTAAAAAGTCAAACTGTAATTTGGATAATCCTTCAGCAGATATTTTTTCCTAAAAATGTATCACTAAATTCAAATCAAAATAACTTCCACATCAAATCAGAGGCTAATAATTCATTGATTGAAACGGAATCTTACTTATAACTAACTTAATTGAAGCTAAAACAGAATGTATACGAAATGAGATCGGAGAAAGTAAAAATTGGAAGATATGAAGCTGAAATTAGATGCTTACTGGATGAATTCATGTTGATTCGATGCTGTTGGTGATCCTAAGCCCCCCGAAACTTCTGATCTCGGAGGGGGGAGGGGGTGTTGACGGGGTTGACTGTAAGTTGTTTGGATTGGCGAGAAGAAGATATGGATCAAGACTCCCATAAACCCATTTTCCACGCAGAGTTTACCGGAAATTTGAAATGTTGATTGTTTGGATTCGGATATTCTCTTTTAACATTATTTTTTATATCGTTTTGAACTTTTATTTTATTTAATTATTTAATTCGATAGTTGCGAGAATAGCAATGAGTTATGAGAGCATTCACATCCAATCCATCAAATTATACATACATTCTACTAAAAAACAACTTCTATATCAATATATTTTCACTAAAAACAAATACTTTTTCTCTCTCCTTTTCAATTAAATAATATTATCATTACATTTTTCTCTCTCCTTCACTCACAACCACTTTCAATATATATTAAAAAAATTATAGTGGGTGAACAGTGTCCCCTCAAATATACAGATGAACAGTAACATTTTCTCTCTCCTCCACTCACAACCACTTTTTATACCCTTTATAATATAAAAACCCCCCTCACATATTTTGATGGATAGAATGTGAATGCTCTGACTTATGAGTATACTCCATCCTCCAACTTGCAAGGTTTTTTTTTTTTTTTTAACGTAAAACATAAGAATCGCCGGATACTTCGTACGCGGCACCCATTGGTCGAAAGGTAGCCCGCGGCAGCCCAACCTGCACGTACGGAGCCCCTAGCCTACCATGCCGCCAGTTCCAAGGAAAACCCGACCCTACATCCGTCCGAGGGCACGACAATGAAGAGCCGATAAAACACGGGTGGATCGGAAATCGAACTCAAGACTTTTCGGTCAGGAGTCTTCCTTTATTTCCATAACCACAGACACAAAGCCCAGGGTTACTTGCAAGCTTTTAAAAGTCGGCTTTAGCTATTTCCATCGAATCGGACAATGTTAATATTGGACTTGCTTGTTAGATCATAAACATAAATTAATATTTGTTTAATAATAATTAATATTATAATTATAATTATATTATTATATTATATTATAAAACTATAAATTAGCAACATCTTTATGCTTATGGTTGTCGTTTTCTTGGCTTTCAAAAAAAAATAATAATAATAATTGGAACTTTCATTTCTAATACTAAAGTTTAATGTTTGGCAATTTAAGTCTAAAGTTTCAATCTTTAGTAATTTAACCCCTTTGATTAATTTGATTTTTCACTTATAATTCAAAAATTTTCTTCTTTTGCAATTTAACCCCTTTGATTATTTTGCTTTTAATCCAAAGCTTTTCATCTTTTGCAAGTTAACTCTAGAACTTTTTTACTTTCAATTTTGATCCCTCATACTTTTCATCTTTCACAAATTTTCCGTTTAACGTTTCGTCCTAAATTTCCCGAGTTAACACGCCGCAATGTGCGTGGGGGGTTCAACATTGTTTTTTCATTTAATTTTTCCGTTTAACAGGCTCATTGCAGCGCGTCTGTTTTTTCCCGTTTGATAGGTTTGTCGCAACGCGCGGGTCAAAGATCGACTTAGTTATTATTTTCTATGTTTTACAAACAGGCTCGCGGTCATGTAAGAAACATTTTCATTTCATCTAATATCATATATAACTAATAAATCCTCCGCCACATTGAGGCGGATGGTAATTCTAGTTAATATTTATTTTATGATTTTTAAGTAAAAAGTAGAAAAATTAAACAAACACGTAAAGTGACAAAAATGCTCTTGAGTAAAGGTTGGTTTTTGGATAAAGTTAGTGGATTAGATGAAAATGAAAAGAATTGCGAGAATAGCAATGAGTTATGACTTATGAGTATACTCCATCCTCCAACTTGCAAGGTTTTTTTTTTTTTTAACGTACAACATAAAAATCGTCGGATACTCCGTACGCGGCACCCATTGGTCGAAAGGTAGCCCGCGGCAGCCCAACCTGCACGCACGGAGCCCCTAGCCTACCATGCCGCCAGTTCCAAGGAAAACCCGACCCTACATCCGTCCGAGGGCACGACAATGAAGAGCCGATAAAACACGAGTGGATCGGAAATCGAACTCAAGACTTTTCGATCAGGAGTCTTCCTTTATTTCCATAACCACAGACACAAAGCCCAGGGTTACTTGCAAGCTTTTAAAAGTCGGCTTTAGCTATTTCCATCGAATCGGACAATGTTAATATTGGACTTGCTTGTTAGATCATAAACATAAATTAATATTTGTTTAATAATAATTAATATTATAATTATAATTATATTATTATATTATATTATAAAACTATAAATTAGCAACATCTTTATGCTTATGGTTGTCGTTTTCTTGGCTTTCAAAAAAAATAATAATAATAATTGGAACTTTCATTTCTAATACTAAAGTTTAATGTTTGGCAATTTAAGTCTAAAGTTTCAATCTTTAGTAATTTAACCCCTTTGATTAATTTGATTTTTCACTTATAATTCAAAACTTTTCTTCTTTTGCAATTTAACCCCTTTGATTATTTTGCTTTTAATCCAAAGCTTTTCATCTTTTGCAAGTTAACTCTAGAACTTTTTTACTTTCAATTTTGATCCCTCATACTTTTCATCTTTCACAAATTTTCCGTTTAACGTTTCGTCCTAAATTTCCCGAGTTAACACGCCGCAATGTGCGTGGGGGGTTCAACATTGTTTTTTCATTTAATTTTTCCGTTTAACAGGCTCATTGCAGCGCGTCTGTTTTTTCCCGTTTGATAGGTTTGTCGCAACGCGCGGGTCAAAGATCGACTTAGTTATTATTTTCTATGTTTTACAAACAGGCTCGCGGTCATGTAAGAAACATTTTCATTTCATCTAATATCATATATAACTAATAAATCCTCCGCCACATTGAGGCGGATGGTAATTCTAGTTAATATTTATTTTATGATTTTTAAGTAAAAAGTAGAAAAATTAAACAAACACGTAAAGTGACAAAAATGCTCTTGAGTAAAGGTTGGTTTTTGGATAAAGTTAGTGGATTAGATGAAAATGAAAAAAAAAATACAAATGTTAGGAACACAGATAAAAAAATATTTTAGACTCAATTGACAAATCTAACCAAACCAATTGAATTAAAATGACAATTTAGTCTATGTAACAACCCGACTTTTGAAGTCAAAGTACAAGTCAAAGTATAAGTCAAGAAAAGTCAACGTTCAGATCTGTCATTTCTGACTTAATTATTGTTTGTACTCTTTGACTCGATAATCAATACTTTGGTTAACGTTGTTTTAGTTTACGATTTGTTAAAATGTGAAGTAACAATGTGATAAACACAATTAAACGCAAATCTACTAAACGCTATTCTACTTAACGCTAACGTATCGCTATCGCATCGCAACTCGAATCGCAGTTATTTGATTGTTCTATGTGTGTGTGTTATTATGTGTTACTTGTGCATGTTTATATATGTTAATGGTGTTATTCGCAAACGCAGTCGCAACTCTATCGCAACGCAATCTCATCGTGGACTCGAAAATAAGTTATACTTTTATTTTATGTGTCAGTTATGTTATTTGTGTAACTATTCATTAATACTATCGCATCGCTTACTCGCAACTCGCCTAAACGCAACGCAGCACTCAACGGACGAAACGAAAGTTGCAAAACCAACTCGCGAAGGCCCTCCGATCGAACGACCATCCGACCAGTCTACTCTGCACCGACTTTTCTCGCCTCTCACTATAAATACCCCTCCTGTCACATCACTGTTCATTGATGTGACATCTCCCTCCGACCCGTGCACTCTCAGCCTCTTTTCTCTCGATTCCTCGCGATTCTTGTAAGTTTTCTTCCTAAATCTTGTACTTCCATCATCACTACACACTTTCTCATCATCTTCTCCAACAAATCACAACTTTCACCATGAAATCACTGGATTTGGGCTGTTCTAGGGTGACGTCATCATGGAGTTCTTATGAACACTAAAGTGTGACCTCATTTCACTAAGAACGGTTCGGATCTGATGGATTTCCATATGTTTTACACTGATTCCAACATAAATCTAAACATTTTCAAACTGTTTCAAACTTTTCTTCAACATCTATTACTGTTCACTCAAAACCGTTAGAATCTGGACTCGTTCGGGCTCTCTACTCATTCTCTAGTGGAGAACCGGTCTGAGAATGGATTTCTACCGGAGAGATGACCGATTCACGGGTTGAACATGAAACTCCGTCAAGAACAGTTGGTTCCGATCGAACGGGGTGATTCCCGTCCGAATGGACGAGTTGGGCTTGATGAGATTTTCGTTGTTTAACACGTTGTCACACCGTCTTCGTCAAACCGCAAACTTTTCAACTTAACTGATTTCATAGGGTTTCAAACAATCAGGTTGTTCAATCGAATAGTCATCCGATCGAACGACCATTCGATCGAACGACCATCCGATCGAACAACCATCCGATCGAACGACTATTCGACCAGGTGCCTTGATTTTACAAGTTAAACACTTAAACTTTTCCAAAATTTTCAAAGATCATCAGTTTCAATCGAACGGCCATCCGATCGAACGGCCATCCGTCCAGATGACCATCCGATTGAATGACGTTACTTATACTACAACGAAAACTTTAAAAGTTCAACATTTCACAAACACACCTCCCTCAGTCGAATGACCATCCGATCGAACCACCATTCGATTACTCTTCTCACCGACATGTCGTTTTACGCACTGTTCAACGCTTACACTGTCATACTGTGATCAGGCTAATCTCTCAAGCGCTCCCTTTAATCCAAGCTTGTGTTTATCTACTAAACACGAACTGTGAGTATACTCGATCCCTTTTTGCTTAACGCACTTTTGGGTGTTACATACGTTACCTATATCAAATCACATCGACACACAACGCAATCACTTTTTATACACTAATCGCTCTGCATGTTATACGTGTTTTCGATGAATGCTTGTATGTTATGTTTACACAGTGATTGTTACCTGGCACCTTAGCAACGATAGTACTATAGTTTGGACTCAGCACATGTCATGGACAGGGGTTGTTAAGGGTATTTCTTCACGTGTCACAGTGGTGATATGTGTTGCGCATTCTACAACTCGCAGTCATGTCTGTGCATATGTCATTGTCGATAGCTTACTTGCTTCACATTTCTATGTGTTACATGCTGGTTGTGCGTATATCGCTTTCGCTACTATTATGCTGTTAAACTTGTATGCTCACCTTTACACTACGTGTGTTGACCTATTTTAACGTATGTGACAGGTGTTTAGGATGCTTGCTTGCTGTGATGAATCGAGCTTAGGTGTTCTAGAAACCCACGAAATAATTCATGAGTTGTCGGAACAGTTATGTTGTTTTTGAGACAATTATCTGTAATAACTATTTTTATATTATCTGTTAGTAGTATAGGATATTAACGTTAAGGATTTAGTAATATTATAGTTGTTGTGGATTCTCTTGTACAATTTGTTTCGTTCAGTGCCACGCCTCGATGATTCCGTCATCGGTTGGGGTGTGACAGATTGGTATCAGAGCCATAACTATAGGGAATTAGGCTAGACTCGACCTAGTCCGGGTCGATGTCTTAGTATTGACCTAGTCTATAGTCTAAGCACCAACAGACCGCCTTGTGCGAACCCAGTAGGGGTTCTGCGCGAGCCTATTACTTTTACTCCCTCGAACTCATTCATGCACGAACACCGCATACTACAGCTTCGTGCAGGATCGACCTTTCCTAAGGTCGAACACTACCACTTAGCCTTTCCTAAGGCTAATACACACATGATTTTTCAAAAACAAACGAGTGGGTGGGTCAAGATTAGGTGTGAAAACCGCAAACTCTCGACTAGATTGCTCACTCGACACGCATTTTTACTATAAACACGAGAATTTGCGTTGAGTCAAGAGTGAAATCCATATCTCGACGAAATTCTCCTTCTCTATCTCGTGACTCTATCACAGAAACAGGAGTAAAGTTGTTAAGTTAGGGGTGAAACCTGCATCTTAATGACTAGTTCCGCTCTCTATTTGGTTTTAGGGAACTCTCACCAAAGTCTCAGTGGATTCCAACGACACAATTCACGTATTAACCGAAAGGATGCGTGCCATTCACCGTATGTCGCTGAGAGAGCACAGTCTATTAGGCCAAGCGTGAACTCGGAGTCCTTGAGAATAGTCGAATCACTTTGGGTAGTCGACGTCTATCACCCAGGACAATCTATTTTCGATCGCCGATTTTACGCTTTATCGCTTTTATGTATAATTTTGATGTGTTTATGTGATTTTATGTGTTTATGTGTTTCGATTTTGGAGACTATACGCTTTTCCTCTTTTCGCCTTGATAAACACGCACAACTCGCACTGCACATTTATCTCAACACGCTAACAAATCGCAGACGCTACACTACTCACTATGTTACCCGCTTATGTTACTCGCTACTCGCAATCGCTACTCTTGAACGCGCTCACGAACTGGAATGATATGTGAATACGTGCAATATATGTAGGAGAATACTTGCAAAATATAGTTGAATATGTGCTTCTGTGCTCTACGTGCTTATGTGTTTATGTGCATACGTGCCTATGTGGATTATGTGCCTACATGATGATGTGCCTATGTGTTGGACGTGTTCCTGTGCTTTACATAAAGTAGCTTTTGGAGATACGCTAGACTATACTCGATTTAATCGAAATCGTGTCTGAATCCTATGACGATGTCTGTTGCAGAAAATTTCGTCATTTGGATCGCACACCTCTCACGCTACCCGTTGCAACCACGCTGACAAACGCATCGCATCGCTATTCGCCAAGGACATAGCTAAGGTCATTCCGAAAATCGTCAGTGAAATCAATGAAATCGATAGCAAGTCCTCTGAGGAATCTAGGACTGACTCGCCCAAAGCTACTTTTAGCTTCAAGCAGTTCAAGGCCTGCGGCCCCAAAGACTTCACTGGTGAAGACGGGCCAAACGCCATGTTTTAATGGTTCGACTCGATTGAAGTCACTCTTCGCCAAAGCGGATGTCCAGACAACCTCCGCACTGTCAATGCAACTGGCGTTTTCCAGTCTAGGGCTCTGGATTGGTGGACTACCGAAAGAAACAGACGAGGTAACGACGCAGCCTATGGGCTTTCTTGGGAGGAATTGAAGGAAATCATGATGAAAGAATTATGCCCCCCACATGAGATTCAGAAGTTGGAGGACGAGTTTTGGAACATCAAGCAAGAAGGTGGCGACAATGTTGGTCTTACTACGCGCTTTAAGCAGCTTAGCATCATTTGTCCTAGCCAAGTCTCAACTCTCGACATCACAATCAAGAAATATATCCGTGCTTTACCTGATTGTGTTGCTGATTTCGTGCAATCCGCCAAGACGACTACCATCGAAGAAACTTATCAACTCGCTGCAGAAATCAATGATAAGTGAGTTATGGCTGGTTACTTCAAGAACACCACCAAAAGTCTCCATCAAGTCACCGCTACTCCGACCTCTAAAACCGCTGCATCTCAAGGATCGAAGTCATCACGCCGCAAGCGCAAGAGCAACAAGAACTACGCGGTCACCGCCGCTCCTCTCAATGATGTCCCTGCCCAACCTCAGAACCAGAACCGCCAAGTAGCTGCACCCGTGACCAACGCACCGCCTGCAAAGCGTGCGTATACCGGTCCGCACCCTCTGTGCCCTACTTGTACTTATCATCATCCTGTTGGGATCGCATGCCGCTTTTGTGTCCACTGCAACCAATACGGGCACTTTACCGCCAACTGCCGTACTGGTCCTCGTCAAGCTCAAGTTCAAGCTCCTCCTGCACTGCCAGCTCCTCTTCCCGCTCCTTAGGGTAATCAAGCAGCTCCTGCTCACGCAAGAGTCTGCTTCGCTTGTGGTGATCCTAACCACTTCGCAAACATCTTCCTGAACCAAGTGGTGAAGCAAGAGCCTCAGCAGCAACCAGCGCAGCAACAACATCAACAGCAGCAGCAGCCAGCTCAACAAGCAGCCCGTGGCCGTGCATTCAACATCAATGTCCACCAGGCGCAAACTGACAACAATGTTGTCAATGGTATGTTTCTTGTCAACGGTATTTATACTTCGTTTTTATTTGATACTGGAGCAGATAACTGTTTTGTATCGTTAGAATTCGAAAAGCTCCTAAAACGTAACGCGCTAATCTCCCTACAACGTTCGACGTAGAAATTTCCACTAGAAGAACCGTCACTGTTAGATCTGTTCTCCGTGATTGTATGCTTGAACTCAACAATCACGTCTTCCCGATCGACCTTATTCCGATGCAGCTTGGTAGTTTTGATATCATAGTAGGCATGGATTTTCTTCGCGAAAATTGTGCCAAAGTCGTTTATTTTGATAAGATGATTCGTTTCTCCGTCGCAAATGGTGATCAACTTTGTGTCTATGGCGAAGTGTCCTCGAAGGATCTCAAACTCATGTCGTGCATCCAAGCGAGCAAGTATTTCCGAAAGGAATACAAAGCTTTCTTGGCACACATCGTAATAGCGGAGGAAAAGAAGTCAATGGAAAAGGTGCCTGTGGTTCGTGATTTTCTTGTTGTCTTTCCTGACGATTTACCTAGTTTACCCCTGAGTCGTGATATCGATTTCCGTATCGACCCCATTACTGGAGCCAACCCTGTTGCTAAAGCTCTCTATCGCCTCGCTCCGTCTGAAATGCGCGAACTTTCGAGTCAACTGCAGGAATTGCTTGATAAAAGCTTCATTCGCCCTAGCACCTCTCCTTGGGGCGCGCCTGTCCTTTTCGTCAAAAAAAAGGATGGATCGTTCCGGATGTGCATCGATTATAGGGAACTCAATAAGCTCACTATCAAGAATCGCTACCCCCTACCCCGAATTGATGATTTGTTTGATCAATTGCAAGGTGCTACATGTTTCTCAAAGATCGATTTACGCTCAGGTTATCACCATTTACGAATCCAGGAGGAAGATATACCTAAAACCGCTTTCCAAACTCGATACGGCCATTATGAATTCGTCGTTATGCCCTTTGGTCTAACCAACGCACCCGCGGTTTCCATGGATTTGATGAATCACGTGTGTAAACCCTTTCTCGACCACTTCGTCATCGTGTTTATCGATGATATCCTTATCTAGTCGAAATCGAAAACCGAACACACGCAACATCTACGCTTGATTCTCGAATTACTCAAAGGGAATCGACTCTATGCCAAGTTCTACAAGTGTGAATTTTGGTTGGAGGAGGTTCAATTCCTCGGTCATATCGTCAATAGTCAAGGTATACACGTCTATCCCGCGAAGATTGAAGCAGTTAAGGGTTGGGTTACACCAAAATCCCGTCTGAAGTTTGTTCGTTCCTTGGATTGGCGGGGTATTACCGTTGATTCATCGCCGATTTCTCTAAAATCGCCATTCCGCTTACCTCTTTGACGCATAAAGACAAGCCTTTTGTTTGGGGAACCGAACAAGAGGAAGCCTTTCGAACTCTCAAGCATATGCTCTGCAATGCTCCTATCCTCGCGTTGCCCGATGGAAACGACGACTTCGTAGTCTATTGCGATGCCTCTAACCTCGGTCTCGGTTGTGTTCTTATGCAACGAGATAAGGTTATTGTGTATGCCTCTTGTCATCTCAAAATCCACGAGAAGAACTACACAACCCACGATCTCGAGCTTGGTGCGGTTGTTTTTGCATTAAAGATCTGGCGACACTACCTTTATGGTAACAAGTGTACGATCTTCACCGACCATAAGAGCCTACAAACATATCTTGAACCAGAAGGAACTGAATATACGCCAACACCGATGGGTTGAACTTCTCAATGATTACGACTGTGAGATCCGTTACCACCCTGGCAAAGCAAATGTCGTTGCCGACGCTCTAAGCCGACGAAGCTATTTGCATAGCATTCGTAATATTCAAGCCCAGCACGACCTCGAAGCCCTAATCCGTGACGCTCAGCACGCCTGCTTCATTGAGAACACCTTGAAAGAGGAAATGAAGAAGTGTGGTGCTGAAACCCAACTTGTCACCAAATCGAACGGTATTTATTACTATCTCGATCGCATCTGGATTCCAAGTGGCAATAACCTTCGGGAGATATTGCGGACTGAAGCCCACAAGTCTCGATATTCCATTCATCCTGGTGCCGAAAAGATGTACCGTGACCTTCGTCTTCGGTATTGGTGGCCTGGAATGAAGAATGATATCGCTATCTATGTTTCGAAGTGCCTGACTTGTTCGAAAGTCAAGGCTGAGCAACAAAGACCCTCTGGTTTACTCGTACACCCCGAGATCCCTATGTGGAAATGGGAGAGTATAGCTATGGACTTCATAATGAAGGTTCCGTGCACGCCATCAGGTCACGATAGCATCTGGGTTATCGTTGATCGTCTTACTAAATCTGCTCATTTTCTGCCGATACGAGAAGACTTTAAGGTAGAACGATTAGCACGAATCTATACTGACGAAGTTATTTGTCGACATGGGACGCCTCGTGATATCTTCTCTGACCGCGATGGTCGATTTACCTCGTGTCTTTGGGAAACGTTTCAAATTGCTCTCTGTACTACTCTTAATCTAAGTACCGCTTTCCATCCCCAAACCGACGGTCAGACTGAACGCACGATTCTCACCCTCGAAGACATGCTTTGTTCGTGTGTCATAGATTTTGGTGGTAATTGGGATTCACATTTACCTTTAATCGAATTCTCGTATAACAACAGTTATCATTCTAGCATTCAAATGGCACCATTTGAAGCATTATATGGAATAAAATGTCGATCGCCTATTGTATGGCACGAGATCGGAGATGCGCAAATTACCGGTCCTGAGTTATTGCAATAAACAACTGACAAGATCCTCCAAATATGAGACAATCTTTTGAAAGCTCGGAGTCGTCAAAAGAGTTACGCCGATAGACGCCGCAAGCCCCTTGAATTTGACGTTGACGATCACGTACTCCTAAAGGTTTCACCTTGGAAGGGGGTGATCCGATTCGGCAAGAAAGGAAAGCTCGCGCCTCGATATGTTGGACCCTTTAAGATTCTGGAAAGAATTGGCAAAGTGGCCTACAGGCTCGAACTACCGGAGGAAATCAGCAACGTCCACCCGACTTTCCATGTTTCTAACCTCAAAAAGTGTCTAGCCGAGCAGAATTTACATGTACCTCTTGAGGATTTACAAGTGGACGAAACATTACACTTCGTGGAAAAGCCAGTCGAGATCATGGACCGAGAAACCAAGAAACTTCGACGATCACGTATTCATATAGTGAAGGTTCGTTGGGAAGGCAAACGCGGCGCCGAGTTCACCTGGGAACACGAAAGTGATATGAAGGCTAAATATCCACAACTATTCGTTATGCCTGCGCCTTAATTTCGGGACGAAATTCCCTAAAGAAGGGGAGGCTATAACAACCCGACTTTTGAAGTCAAATTACAAGTCAAAGTCAAAGTTAAGAAAAGTCAATGTTCAGATCTGTCATTTCTGACTTAATTATTGCTTGTACTCTTTGACTCGATAATCAATACTTTGGTTAACGTTGTTTTATTTTACGATTTGTTAAAGGCGATAAACGCAATTAATCGCTAATCTACTAACGCTATTCTACTTAACTCTAAAGCATTGCTATTGCATCGCAACTCGAATCACAGTTATTTGATTGTTCTATGTGTGTGTGTTATTATATGTTACTTGTGCATGTTTATATATGTTAAAGGTGTTATTCGCAAAAGCAATCGCAACGCAATCACATCACGGACTCGAAAATAAGTTATACTTTTATGTTATGTGACAGTTATGTTATTTGTGTAACTGTTGTTTAATACTATCGCGTCGCTTACTCGCAACTCGCCTAAACGCAACGCAACGCTCAATGCACGAAACGAAAGTTGGAAAACCAACTCGCGAAGGCCCTCCGATCGAACGACCATTCGGTCGAATGGACATCCGACTGGATCGGATGGCCATCCGATCGAACGGTTGTCCGACCAGTCTACTCTGCACCGCCTTTTCTTGCCTCTCACTATAAATACCCCTCCTGTCACATCATTGTTCATTGATGTGACATCTCCCTCCGACCCGTGCACTCTCAGCCTCTTTTCTCTCGATTCCTCGCGATTCTTGTAAGTTTTCTTCCTAAATCTTGTACTTCCATCATCACTACACACTTTCTCATCATCTTCTCCAACAAATCACCACTTTTCACCATGAAATCACTGGATTTGGGCTGTTCTAGGGTGACGTCATCATGGAGTTCTTATGAACACTAAAGTGTGACCTCATTTCACTAAGAACGGTTCGGATTTGATGGATTTCCATACGTTTTACACTGATTCTGACATAAATCAAAACATTTTCAAACTGTTTCAAACTTTTCTTCAACATCTTTTAGTTTTCACTCAAAACCGTTTGAATCTGGACTTGTTCGGGCTCTCTACTCATTCTCTAGCGGAGAAACGGTCTGAGAATGGATTTCTACCGGAGAGAAGACCGATTCAAGGGTTGAACATGAAACTCCGTCAAGAACAGTTGGTTCCGATCGAACGGGTATTCCCGTCTGAACGGACGAGTTGGGCTTGATGAGATTTCCGTTGTTTAACACGTTGTCACACCGTCTCCGTCAAACCGCAAACTTTTCAACTTCACTGATTTCACAGGTTTTCAAACAATCAAGTTGTTCAATCGAATAGCCGTCCGATCGGACGACCATCCGATCGAACGACTATTCGACCAGGTGCCTTGATTTTACAAGTTAAACACTTAAACTTTTACAAAATTTTCAAAGATCATCAGTTTCAATCGAACGGCCATCCGTCCAAATGACCATCTGATCGAATGACCTTACTTATACTACAATGAAAACTTCAATAGTTCAACATTTCACAAACACACCTTACTCAGTCGAATGACCATCCGACCGAACGGTCATCCGTCCGGATGGCCATCTGATCGAACCACCATTCAATCACTCTTCTCACCGACACACCGTTTTACGCACTGTTCAATGCTTATACTATCATACTGTGATCAGGCTAATCTCTCAAGCGCTCTCTTCAATCCAAGCTTGTGTTTATTTACTAAACACGAACTGTGAGTATACTCGATCCCTTTTTGCTTAACGCACTTTTGGGTGTTACATACGTTACCTATATCAAATCACATCGACACACAACGCAAACACTTTTTATACGCTAACAGCTCTGCATGTTATACATGTTTTCGATGAATGCTTGTATGTTATGTTTACACAGTGATTGTTGCCTGACACCTTAGCAACGATAGTACTATAGTTTGGACTCAGCACCTGTCATGGACAGGGGTTGTTAAGGGTATTTCTTCACGTGTCATATTGGTGATATGTGTTGCACATTCTACAACTCGTAGTCATGTCTGTGCATATGTCATTGTCGATAGCTTACTTGCTTCACATTTCTACGTGTTACATGCTGGTTATGCGTAAATCGCTTTTGCTACTATTATGATATTAAACTTGTATGCTCACCTTTACACTACGTGTATTGACCTATTTTAACGTATGTGACAGGTGTTTAGGATGCTTGCTTGCTGTGATGAATCGAGTTTAGGTGGTTTAGAAACCCATGAAATAATTCATGAGTTGTCGGAATAGATATGTTGTTTTTGAGACAATTATCTGTAATAACTATTTTTTATCTTATCTGTTAGTAGTATGGGATATTAACGTTAAGGATTTGGTAATATTATAGTTGTTGTGGATTCTCTTAAACAATCTGTTTCACTCAGTGCCACGCCCTGATGATTCCGCCATCGGTTGGGGTGTGACAGTCTATACTATTAAACATATGAATTAAAATTCGTGATTTTAAATTGTGACAACCCTCAAAATCCTATGTATTCCATACAATTTATTATTGATAATTAAAGTGTTTGACGACTGTGTGGAATTACTTAACTGCTTTCTGATATCTGTGATGTACTTACATGTGTATGTTAACATACTAGTAGTATACAGAAAAGTTACTAAATAGTCTGTTATGCTTTCCTGAGTGTTGAAAATTAAAAACGTTACAAAAATATATATGTATGACACTTTACGGATTAATTAAGCACTTTAACAGAACAGTATCAAATCGAACAACCAGACATTACCCGGAACACTAAAATATTACCGGAGACATTGTTTTTATTTTTCTGAATTAGTTATGGTCCCCGAATATCATAACACACACTACATAAATATCTAGTAACTAATACCCTAACCAATACACTTAGATTTCAACTATGATTAAACTAACTAGTTACAACCTACATCTAGACCCCCCCCCCCCACCTATGACCATCCAACATGGTGGCCCCACCATAGATTTTATTTGATTATTATATTGGATCGTGTTCCCCCATCTATGACACTTTACACAATGGATGAACACATGAAATGGTTATAAGAGTAGTCTTGTGAGCATAAGCCTCATTTCACCATCCACACATTCAACACCACTTCTCTCCCTTCTCCTTCTTCCTTTGTTTTGGCAGCCAACAACCACCACCATACCACCACCCTCACATCATCTTTCAAGCAATCTACACTCACCCAAAGGTGCAAGAGGTCCTACAACGAAGGATGGGATTCATGTGGATCCATCTAAGGTTGAATCGATCAAGAACTGGCCTGCACCCCACACACCAACCGAAATCCGCCAATTCTTGGGTTTGGCAGGATACTACAGAAGATTTATCAAGATTTCTCAAAGATTGCGCAACCTCTCACTTCACTGACTCAGAAAGGTGTCACCTATCGTTGGGGTGATGCACAGGAGTCCGCATTTCAGCACTTGAAGGATAGACTTTGTAGCGCGCCTATCCTCTCATTGCCCGAAGGCACAGATGATTTTGTGGTTTATTGCGACGCTTCCATTCAAGGACTTGGTTGCGTCTTTTGGCTCACGATTAGATATGAGCACCGCTTATCATCCACAGACGGATGGGCAATCAGAACGCACCATCCAAACTCTTGAAGACATGCTTAGGGCGTGTGTAATCGACTTTGGTAATGGCTGGGAAAAGCATCTCCCGTTAGTGGAGTTTTCGTATAACAACAGTTACCACACCAGCATCTAGGCCGCTCCGTTTGAGGCATTGTATGGACGTAAATGCTGATCACCTCTCTGTTGGGCAGAAGTTGGCGATAGTCAAATCACTGGCCCAAAACTCGTAGTAGACACAACCGAGAAGATTGCTCAGATACGACAACGAATGGCGGCAGCTCGTGACCGTCAGAAAAGCTATGCTGATAAGCGAAGAAAGCCACTCGAGTTCCAGGTTGGGGATCGAGTGCTGCTCAAAGTCTCACCTTGGAAAGGTGTAGTCCGATTTGGCAAACGGGGCAAGCTCAACCCGCGTTATGTCGGACCGTTCGAGATCATTGAGAGAATTGGCAAAGTCGCTTACAGGGTGAACCTACCTGAAGAACTCAGTGGAGTTCACAACGTATTCCATGTGTCGAATCTGAAGAAGTGTTTGTCAGATGAGACCCTCATAGTTCCTCTCAAAGAGCTCACTATCGATGACAAGCTGCGATTTGTCAAGGAACCAGTAGAGATTACGGATCAAGACGTTAAGATTCTCAAGCACACTAGAATACCTCCCGTCCAAGTTCGTTGGAATTCCCGTCATGGCCCAGAGTATACCTGGGAACGAGAAGACCAAATGAAACTTAAGTATCCCCAACTGTTTAAGAAAAATGCAACCACTACTGAGGCTGAAGCTACTGTAAAATTTCGGGACGAAATTCCAAATCAACGGGGGGATGATGTGACACCCCAGGAAAATCAGGAAAACAACGCAACTTAACTAGCTTCCTCAGTAACCACGCGCTAAATTTCGGGACGAAATTCTCTTAACAGGGGGAGAATGTGACAACCCTCAAAATCCTATGTATTCCGTACAGTTTATTATTGATAATTAAAGTGTTTGACGACTGTGTGGAATTATTTAACTGCTTTCTGATATCTGTGATGTACTTACATGTGTATGTTAACATACTAGTAGTATACAGAAAAGTTACTAAATAGTCCGTTATGCTTTCCTGAGTGTTGAAAATTAAAAACGTTACAAAAATATATATGTATGACACTTTACGGATTAATTAAGCACTTTAACGGAACAGTATCAAATCGAACAATCGGATATTACCCGGAACACTAAAATATTACCGGAGACATTGTTTTTATTTTTCTGAATTAGTTATGGTCCCCGAATATCATAACACACACTACATAAATATCTAGTAACTAATACCCTAACCAATACACTTAGATTTCAACTATGATTAAACTAACTAGTTACAACCTACATCTAGACACCCCCCCCCACCTACGACCATCCAACATGGTGGCCCCACCATAGATTTTATTTGATTATTATATTGGATCATGTTCCCCCATCTATGACACTTTACACAATGGATGAACACATGAAATGGTTATAAGAATAGTCTTGTGAGCATAAGCCTCATTTCACCATCCACACATTCAACACCACTTCTCTCCCTTCTCCTTCTTCCTTTGTTTTGGCAGCCAACAACCACCACCATACCACCACCCTCACATCATCTTTCAAGCAATCTACACTCACCCAAAGGTGCAAGAGGTCCTACAACGAAGCTGGGTGCGTTCGGAAGTGGAAGGACCTTCTCCATTTGCTATTAACCACCACTTTTCTACACTCGAACTTCCCTAGCCTTGAGCTAGTGGTAAGAACTTAGATCCGATCATTCTTTATGTTATTTAAGTGGTTAATAGATGTTAAAATGATAAAAAGTTAAGAAACCTTAAAGCTCATGAACAAGTCTTGAACATAATGTGTTAAAGTGTGGATAAAGAGAAGATATGTGTGTAAATCATGTAGATCTTGTGTGGTTATGATTATTGGTTGATTATCTGATGTTTTGCTAGGTAATATTGATGTTTGATGTTGTTATAATCACTAAACATGTTAACGGAATCAATCGAACACAAGTTAGTAAGTTAAAGAATGAAAACAGAATCTGTCCAAGTTTTACAGCCAACTTCAGTTGGCTGTAAACAGGTTGTAAACACTACGAAAAATTGATATTTTGACTCTAAAATGTTTTATTATGAAATACGGTTCTAATGGCACCGGAATCGTAATTTTTGGACTCCGTTTACTATTTTAAAAGCGTCTTTTCGTAACAGCAGCTAGAGCTGCAATTTTTCTGCTGAAAAAGTGCGTCTTGTTTTCTGTTATAACTTGTAATCTGTGTGGATTCTAATCACGAAATTTATACCATAGTTGATCATCTATGTATTTGTAATTACCCCACTGGAATTTCGTAAATCGGACGCTCGATGAATTTTAAATAAATTATCTCGTGGACTGTGGTCAGAAAAATATAAATCTGAATTCAGTCCGGAAAATGAATTTTTATAAAATATTGGTAATGAACCGGACCTCGATATTTTTACACAATAAAATTTAGAACGTTTAAGGCATTCTGTAAAAAAAATGGGAATTTTTGGAATAAGTTAACTATTTTATTAAAATGTCCGAAAACAGCCGGTTTTGAATGTTAATGCTGAATTGACATAAGTTGTGACTTGCGTGTCTAAATGTCGAGTATGCTATCTGTGAATGATCTAACATGTTATATGTGTTACGTGCACTATCGTATGTATGCTTATGAGTGGGGAATGGATGGGAAGTATATATATACGGGCATAAACAGTTAAAGTAATGCATGCTATGTGATAGATACGTGTAGGAACTTTGTGCTCTATTTGTAAGACACTAAATGACTAACTGTAAATCATACTAGGACGTGATTGACCGACCTTGACTGTTAGTGATATTTGAGAATCTAACCGAGCAAACCGAGGTGAGTTCACACTCTTTCCAAGGCATGGGATTCCCGGTGGGTTGGGAATGGGATTGAATGGCTACTCGAACTATCATTACTATTAAACTACTTACTACTGTCCTCGGATTGAAGGGCACGTACGTAAAGCCTACGTACACGACCATAAGACCATCAACTCTATCAATTGAAGTCCCTCATTTATCGACTTAATCGCCGAGGCCTATGGCGAGTGGGTCATTAGTTAATAGCGCTATTAGGTTTAACAAACCTCACACCGTGCCAGTCGGGCGGGCGTGTACTAATGGACTATGGGCAAAGGGTCAATGCTGATAGACATTGACTTAGGGCACCTCTTACATTTTCGTAGCAGTCGATACACGTGGTCTAGTAACACATGGGAAGCCCCCACCAATCTTCGTAAACATGTTAGGAAGACCGCGATACGAATTTATACGATACATGATTTACAAAACGAACAAATGATTTACGAAACGAATGCTATAACTAAACAACCAGCTGTGAATTCACTCAACTTCATTGTTGACTCGTTGATACATGCCTTACAGGTCGTTAGATGCTTGGAGCTTGCACGAGGAAGGAGTCGTTGTGGTGTACGGACTGTTATGTTCTGTGCTTAATATTTAAATCCTTATGAACCTATTAAACTTGCATTTTGAACTTTAAACTTATGGACTACGAACTTATGTTTTGAACTTTACGTTTATGCTTCCGCTGTCTAAATTAAAACTTGGTTAACTAGCTTTTAGTCACCAATCGTAATGTGGTTGGCTTTATTTACTTAAATATGTTGTTCAGTATGATTGGTGGCTCGATCCTGGTCACGTCACGCCTCCAAGCGGTGGTACTCCGCATGGTGGAATTTTGGGGGTGTGACAGATTGGTATCAGAGCCATTGGTTATAGTGAACTTAGTTTTAAAAAGGGAAAAAGCTTTTTGATAAAACCAGACTATAACCTGTATAGTGCTCAACGATCCACAACGACGCTTCGCTCCACGTGCAAGACTCGACACAATAGGTGGTATGATCTATGTTATATTGTCGGTTAGATAGTTTACACTGTGCATTAGATAACGTGATAATTGCTATATGAACCTTGTGTGCTTACTCTCTACTGTCGTCCCACACTTACGCACTTCCGCGACACTTTCCTCACTTACGCTGCTTTGTTATGAAGATCATGAGCGGACACGGAGGACGTATCAACCTCACTCAAGCCCAGTTGATGGCTTTGATCAACGAACGAGTTGCTGAGGCACTCGCAGCTGTTCCTGCAGGAGGTATAACCTGCTATTTCGACCTATCCTAGGATGTTTAGATCCTACTCTCGCGAACCAACTCTTGTGCTTAACCTTGTCTTTTATCCTCGCACCCTAGGTCCACATGCTCAGCCTCCTGTGTGTACGTTCAAAACATTCATGGATTGCCGACCTAACACCTTCAGCGGCACAGAAGGAGCTGTAGGTCTACTTCAATGGTTCGTGAAGCTTGAGTCTGTATTTGAGATGTGTGAATGCCCCGAAGACCGAAGGGTGAAATATGCTACTGGAACACTCGAAGGAGCTGCATTAACCTGGTGGAAAGCACAAGTTCAATTGCTTGGGTTAGCGGTTGCCAATGCCACCCCATGGAACGGTTTCAACGAACTGATTAGAGAAGAGTACTGCAGTCGTGACGACATCCACAAGCTGGAAGTGGAATTTTTCAATCTGAAGATGACGGGATCTGAAATTGAGGCATACACGAAGAGGTCAAATGAGCTAGCCATCTTGTGCCCTACTATGGTGGACCCTCCCTACAAACGCATTGAGTTGTACCTTAAGGGCTTGGTGCCAGAAATTCAAAGCCACGTAACCTCAGCTAACCTTGGCACTATACAACAAATCGTCAAGTTGGCCCATCGACTCACTGACCAGGCGGTGGAGCAAAACAGGCTGCCCAAACGAATCAGTGCCATAGCTACGTCTAATGCTCTTACCGACAACAAGCGAAAATGGGATGGAAACTCCAGTAAGGGTTCTGCTTCGGGTCAGTCTCAGCAGCGAAAGACTGAAGACTACCAGAGTCCTGGTCAGCAATCCTCCGGTAATCAAGGACAGGGTGGATATCGAGGAAACCACCCAAAGTGCAACAAATGCAACAGACACCATAGTGGTCAGTGCAACAAGGGACGCTGTCAGAGGTGTCTTAAGATGGGTCATGAAGCCAAGGATTGCAGGAGCTCACGGCCTGCAAATCAGAATCGTCAGCAGCAACAGCAAGCACCGCAGAATCAGCAACGGCAACAGGGCAACAGGGGATGCTTTCAGTGTGGCGCTGAAGGCCACTTGAAGAAGAACTGTCCCCAGCTGAACCAGAATCAGAACAACAACCAAAGGAACGGGAACCACAATGGAAATAACAACGGAGGCAACAATGGAGGTAACAATAACGGCTATGGCGCCCAAGGTCGTGTGTTCGTGGTTGGCCAAGGGGAGGCAAGGAACGATCCCAACGTTGTGATGGGTAAGTTTCTTCTGGATGATTTCTTTGTTACTGTGTTATTTGATTCGGGTGCCGATACTAGTTATGTGTCCTTAAAAGTTAGCCAAATGCTTAAGCGCACTCCAACACTTTTGAACACCAAAGACACGGTAGAAATAGCAAACGGTAAAAGTCTTGTAGCCACACACATAGTTAAGGGCTGTAACCTCGTCCTAGCTGGTCAGACCTTCTCCATCGATCTTATTCCTATCGTTCTGGGTAGTTTTGACGTCGTGATCGGGATGGATTGGCTATCTCATCATCAAGCGGAGATTATTTGCAAGGAGAAAATCGTCCGTATTGCTCGTTCTAGTAAAGAACCTCTCATAATTCGTGGCGACAAGAGTGGTGCTGTTGTGAGCATCATCTCTTTCCTTAAGGCCCAGAAGTGTTTGCGAAAGGGCCACACCGCTATTCTAGCCCTCGTTTCTGATGCATCCTCAGAGGAAAAGAAGATAGAAGACATTGCTATTGTGCGCGACTTTCCCGGGGTATTTCCTGAGGAATTACCTGGTCTTCCGCCTCATCGCCAAGTTGAATTTCAAATCGAGCTAGATCCTGGAGCAGCGCCCATAGCTCGAGCACCGTATCGTCTAGCTCTATTAGAACTTGAAGAACTGTCCACGCAACTAAAAGAACTCTTAGAAAAGGGTTTTATACGTCCTAGCTCTTCACCCTGGGGAGCTCCAGTCTTGTTTGTGAAGAAGAAAGACGGTACTTTCAGGATGTGTATTGACTACCGCGAGCTCAACAAGGTAACAGTGAAGAATCGTTATCCTCTTCCACGCATTGATGACTTGTTCGACCAGTTGCAAGGGTCGAGTTTCTATTTCAAGATTGATTTGAGATCAGGCTACCATCAGTTGAGAGTCCGAGAGGAGGACGTCCCCAAAACAGCATTCAGAACTCGTTACGGCCATTATGAGTTTCTGGTTATGCCTTTCGGATTAACGAATGCACCTGCGGTCTTCATGGATCTCATGAACGAGTGTGCAAGCCTTACCTGGATAAGTTTGTCATAGTGTTCATCGATGACATCCTGATCTATTCTAAGAGTCAGGAGGAACACGAGCAACACCTGAGGCTTATTCTGGAACTACTTCGTAAAGAGCAGTTGTATGCCAAGTTTTCGAAATGTGACTTCTGGCTTCGCGAAGTCCACTTTCTAGGCCATGTGGTAAACAAGGATGGGATTCATGTGGATCCATCTAAGGTTGAATCGATCAAGAACTGGCCTGCACCCCACACACCAACCGAAATCCGCCAATTCTTGGGTTTGGCAGGATACTACAGAAGATTTATCAAGATTTCTCAAAGATTGCGCAACCTCTCACTTCACTGACTCAGAAAGGTGTCACCTATCGTTGGGGTGATGCACAGGAGTCCGCATTTCAGCACTTGAAGGATAGACTTTGTAGCGCGCCTATCCTCTCATTGCCCGAAGGCACAGATGATTTTGTGGTTTATTGCGACGCTTCCATTCAAGGACTTGGTTGCGTCTTTTGGCTCACGATTAGATATGAGCACCGCTTATCATCCACAGACGGATGGGCAATCATAACGCACCATCCAAACTCTTGAAGACATGCTTAGGGCGTGTGTAATCGACTTTGGTAATGGCTGGGAAAAGCATCTCCCGTTAGTGGAGTTTTCGTATAACAACAGTTACCACACCAGCATCTAGGCCGCTCCGTTTGAGGCATTGTATGGACGTAAATGCCGATCACCTCTCTGTTGGGCAGAAGTTGGCGATAGTCAAATCACTGGCCCAGAACTCGTAGTAGACACAACCGAGAAGATTGCTCAGATACGACAACGAATGGCGGCAGCTCGTGACCGTCAGAAAAGCTATGCTGATAAGCGAAGAAAGCCACTCGAGTTCCAGGTTGGGGATCGAGTGCTGCTCAAAGTCTCACCTTGGAAAGGTGTAGTCCGATTTGGCAAACGGGGCAAGCTCAACCCGCGTTATGTCGGACCGTTCGAGATCATTGAGAGAATTGGCAAAGTCGCTTACAGGGTGAACCTACCTGAAGAACTCAGTGGAGTTCACAACGTATTCCATGTGTCGAATCTGAAGAAGTGTTTGTCAGATGAGACCCTCATAGTTCCTCTCAAAGAGCTCACTATCGATGACAAGCTGCGATTTGTCAAGGAACCAGTAGAGATTACGGATCAAGACGTTAAGATTCTCAAGCACACTAGAATACCTCCCGTCCGAGTTCGTTGGAATTCCCGTCGTGGCCCAGAGTATACCTGGGAACGAGAAGACCAAATGAAACTTAAGTATCCCCAACTGTTTAAGAAAAACGCAACCACTACTGAGGCTGAAGCTACTGTAAAATTTCGGGACGAAATTCCAAATCAACGGGGGGATGATGTGACACCCCAGGAAAATCAGGAAAACAACGCAACTTAACTAGCTTCCTCAGTAACCACGCGCTAAATTTCGGGACGAAATTCTCTTAACAGGGGGAGAATGTGACAACCCTCAAAATCCTATGTATTCTGTACAGTTTATTATTGATAATTAAAGTGTTTGACGACTGTGTGGAATTATTTAACTGCTTTCTGATATCTGTGATGTACTTACATGTGTATGTTAACATACTAGTAGTATACAGAAAAGTTACTAAATAGTCTGTTATGCTTTCCTGAGTGTTGAAAATTAAAAACGTTACAAAAATATATATGTATGACACTTTACGGATTAATTAAGCACTTTAACGGAACAGTATCAAATCGAACAACCGGACATTACCCGGAACACTAAAATATTACCGGAGACATTGTTTTTATTTTTCTGAATTAGTTATGGTCCCCGAATATCATAACACACACTACATAAATATCTAGTAACTAATACCCTAACCAATACACTTAGATTTCAACTATGATTAAACTAACTAGTTACAACCTACATCTAGACACCCCCCCCCCACCTATGACCATCCAACATGGTGGCCCCACCATAGATTTTATTTGATTATTATATTGGATCATGTTCCCCCATCTATGACACTTTACACAATGGATGAACACATGAAATGGTTATAATAGTAGTCTTGTGAGCATAAGCCTCATTTCACCATCCACACATTCAACACCACTTCTCTCCCTTCTCCTTCTTCCTTTGTTTTGGCAGCCAACAACCACCACCATACCACCACCCTCACATTATCTTTCAAGCAATCTACACTCACCCAAAGGTGCAAGAGGTCCTACAACGAAGCTCGGTGCGTTCGGAAGTGGAAGGACCTTCTCCATTTGCTATTAACCACCACTTTTCTACACTCGAACTTCCCTAGCCTTGAGCTAGTGGTAAGAACTTAGATCCGATCATTCTTTATGTTATTTAAGTGGTTAATAGATGTTAAAATGATAAAAAGTTAAGAAACCTTAAAGCTCATGAACAAGTCTTGAACATAATGTGCTAAAGTGTGGATAAAGAGAAGATATGTGTGTAAATCATGTAGATCTTGTGTGGTTATGATTATTGGTTGATTATCTGATGTTTTGCTGGGTAATATTGATGTTTGATGTTGTTATAATCACTAAACATGTTAACGGAATCAATCGAACATAAGTTAGTAAGTTAAAGAATGAAAACAGAATCTGTCCAAGTTTTACAGCCAACTTTAGTTGGCTGTAAACAGGTTGTAAACACTACGAAAAACTGATATTTTGACTCTAAGACGTGTTATTATGAAATGCGGTTCTAATGGCACCGGAATCGTAATTTTTGGACTCCGTTTACTATTTTAAAAGCGTCTTTTCGTAACAGCAGCTAGAGCTGCAATTTTTCTGCTGAAAAAGTGCGTCTTGTTTTCTGTTATAACTTGTAATCTGTGTGGATTCTAATCACGAAATTTATACCATAGTTGATCATCGATGTATTTGTAATTACCCCACTGGAATTTCGTAAATCGGACGCTCGATGAATTTTAAATAAATTATCTCGTGGACTGTGGTCAGAAAAATATAAATCTGAATTCAGTCCGGAAAATGAATTTTTATAAAATATTGGTAATGAACCGGACCTCGATATTTTTACACAATAAAATTTAGAACGTTTAAGGCATTCTGTAAAAAAATTGGGAATTTTTGGAATAAGTTAACTATTTTATTAAAATGTCCGAAAACAGCCGGTTTTGAATGTTAATGCTGAATTGACATAAGTTGTGACTTGCGTGTCTAAATGTCGAGTATGCTATCTGTGACTGATCTAACATGTTATATGTGTTACGTGCACTATCGTATGTATGCTTATGAGTGGGGAATGGATGGGAAGTATATATATACGGGCATAAACAGTTAAAGTAATGCATGCTATGTGATAGATACGTGTAGGAACTTTGTGCTCTATTTGTAAGACACTAAATGACTAACTGTAAATCATACTAGGACGTGATTGACCGACCTTGACTGTTAGCGATATTTGAGAATCTAACCGAGCAAACCGAGGTGAGTTCACACTCTTTCCAAGGCATGGGATTCCCGGTGGGTTGGGAATGGGATTGAATGGCTACTCGAACTATCATTACTATTAAACTACTTACTACTGTCCTCGTATTGAAGGGCACGTACGTAAAGCCTACGTACACGACCATAAGACCATCAACTCTATCAATTGAAGTCCCTCATTTATCGACTCAATCGCCGAGGCCTATGGCGAGCGGGTCATTAGTTAATAGCGCTATTAGGTTTAACAAACCTCACACCGTGCCAGTCGGACGGGCGTGTACTAATGGACTATGGGCAAAGGGTCATGCTGATAGACATTGATTTAGGACACCTCTTACATTTTCGTAGCAGTCGATACACGTGGTCTAGTAACACATGGGAAGCCCCCACCAATCTTCGCAAACATGTCAGGAAGACCGCGATACGAATTTATACGATACATGATTTACAAAACGAACAAATGATTTACGAAACGAATGCTATAACTAAACAACCAGCTGTGAATTCACTCAACTTTGTTGTTGACTCGTTGATACATGCCTTACAGGTCGTTAGATGCTTGGAGCTTGCACGAGGAAGGAGTCGTTGTGGTGTACGAACTGTTATGTTCTGTGCTTAATATTTAAATCCTTATGAACCTATTAAACTTGCATTTTGAACTTTAAACTTATGGACTACGAACTTATGTTTTGAACTTTACGTTTATGCTTCCGCTGTCTAAATTAAAACTTGGTTAACTAGCTTTTAGTCACCAATCGTAATGTGGTTGGCTTTATTTACTTAAATATGTTGTTCAGTATGATTGGTGGCTCGATCCTGGTCACGTCACGCCTCCAAGCGGTGGTACTCCGCATGGTGGAATTTTGGGGATGTGACATAAATTGTTTATTTACTTTTTATATCTATTTTCCAGCATTCATTTATTTAAAAAAAATACTTTATTCATCATTCAATTAAATATTTTTGTTATAACTTGCTTCATTAATTTTTAAAAATTTAAATCCGCAACTATATTTTTTTTTCAACATTGCAATACAAGTTTTACTGAAAATGGATACTATGCCGCTGTTGTATAAAACCAAACCAAAACCGTCGATGAATTGTAGTTTGTTATTTTGATGTAGTTATTTACTTTTTAGAATGTTTTATTCATAGTTGATTTGATTTTTTTTTCTAATAACCTGCGTTGTTTTAATCTTTTGTCAACATCACGATAAAAAATTTATTGATAACAGCCATTGGGTTGTTAACATACCAAACAAACCGAAACGACTGAACAACATTTGTAACGATACCAATATTTATTTTTAATTGTCTTTTACTTTCGGTGAATTGGCACCATAGCGTTATCATAACGTAACGAAGCCAGCCGAGCAACATCGCTACCGACACATGTACTCATTTTTATGGTTTTTTTTGTCGGATAACGGATATTATACCGCTACCATGGTGAATCGAGCTGAAACTGGACGAACAAAATCAATTCAGTACTGGTATTTATTTTTTTTGTTTTGTTTTAGATAAGCTGACACCGTGTAGATATCGTATTGTACCATACAACATCGGTACGACATGTATTCACTTTTATGGTTTATTGTGGTAATCTAAATCAATCGATATCGTTCGAACACCATCGGTGTAGGTACATGTGTTCGTTTTTATCGTTTTCGGTCAATGTAAAACACGAGTTGCTTTCTCTATGGAGTGCATGTATCGTATCAATACTATAACAAACCGAACCGATACCCAGGGGTGGAACTAAAGTGCTGTTAGGGGTTGCACGGGCTACGACTCAACCCTATCTTCGTAGTGTAATTTTTTATTTTTTTCGGTTTTATACAAAGGATACTTCTGAATAAATACGAGTATATCCCTGAAAAAATAGGATACTTGACTTTATTAAAATTCCTAATTTTTTTAAGCCCAAACATTTTATAACCCCAAATGATAAAGTTAGTCCAAGATAAAAATAGTTTTATTGAAAGGAGGTCCACTTGATAAACTTAACCCAAGCCCCAACGTCCAAAACAATAAAATATTCATTTTTAATTAAGGGCGGCAATTGGAAAAGGTACCGGATGGTCGCTAACCGCTGCTGCAAGGCTGGAGAAGTTGCACACTGTTCTGATCGCCCGCACAGTTCTGATCAAGTTGACCGACGATTGACCTTGGTGATTTTGTGAGTGTTTCTTGTCCTTTGATTTCTCTTTTCTTGTTATTGATTATATAGAATTGTAGTTTGTAGGTTTGTTAGGTTTTAAGTGTTTAGATGACTTAAAATTTACAAACATTTATACAAATCTATTAGGTATTTGTTTTACTTTATTTATTATCATTTTTTATTATTCTATGATTGCATAGTAATTTTTTGGGATACCCCTAAATTAATGCCCTTGCTCCGCCACTGCTAATACTAATCCAATGCTAACGGTAATGTGCCGCCGCAACACGGTCAAATAACCTAGTGTAAATGAAATCTAAGGTACTTATTTTATTTTATATATATAGTTTTCGAAGCTTCATGAATAGTAATTTTAAATTTAAAATAATATATAACTTTTTAATATTTTATTATATCAATATATTATTTTTAATATTTAGTTTTAACTTTTAACATGTTTTAATTTTTTTCTATTTACTTTTAGCTTTTATCGTATTTTCTTTTTTCCTTCTAAAACCATATTTCCTTTATCATTATTTTGTTTTTATTAATTATTTTTTCTTTTTTTTAAATCATCTTTACTTTATCAATTAATTTGATATTTCTTTAATAATTTATGTTCGTTAATTTTTTTTTTAAATTAAGTACGTAGTTGTGCTTAATTTTTACCCTCGATTAGTATAAGTTTTATTAAAAACGAATTTATATTAAAAAATAGAGGATTTATTTGGTATCGTAAAATGAAACGATGATAAATTAAACCGATTCTAACGATTTGGCTTTTTAAACCACATGCTACATTTTCAAATACTATTTGTTTTACATTATCATTTGTTCCGTTTCACCGCAAAACGCGACAGATAAAACCTAGTTATAGTTATTGTGAAAGTGGGCATATCACATTATCACATATGTTGTAAAAACTCAAAAGGTACATACTAACTTATGAATTAATGATATTACACTATGGGTCTGGAGAGTTTTGGGTTGAGGACATTGCTTGATATGTGGCAAGGGTAGGATCCACAAGCTAATACTCAAAAAACTAGGTGTGTGGTGGGGCGTCGCTTAGCTGGGCGTGGTCAGCCATGTGGATTTTTTTTAAAAATTACAAAGAAAATTAAAAAAAAAAAAAACTACGTTGAACCAGGCAATCAAAGTCAGCTATGTCAACCCCTGTCCCACGTCAGGCTCAATCCCCATGCCAAAGGGGCAATGCCATGCCTAAAGCTTACCCGAGGGTGAAGCAGCAGGCGTTGAACTCAAAGTTGGTGACAAATGCTACAAGTAGGGAGCAATTATTCAAGATAAAGATATCCATGGATAGTGAAAAAATCTTGAAGTTTGGTGACAAATGTTACCAATGACATAATGACACGTGGACAACTCCAATCCAAGAACCATGTAGGCTGTAGTTTCTTTCTGTATCACTCAAATCAGCTCAAAGGGTACCCTAAACTGGCCTAAAGAGCAAACATCATCAAAATAATTAAAAAACAAAAACTCATAAGGAGAAATATGGCAATTTTGGTTCCATCAATGGCCACCCAGAAGGCTCTTACATCTGCTAAAAAGACCTTTGGGTATACTAAGGTTAGTCTTTGTTTACTTGTATTGTACAAATTTTCAATGCAGGTTACTTATGAATATTGTAGATTCCACTTTTGTCTGTGTTTCTTTAATAGGACAGAAAGATCTGAACCTATGCATGTTATTCAGTCATATATATAACTTGATTAACTTCAATTGTGGATAAGAATACGGTAAATGGCAAGAATGTAATTACGGGGGGTTTGTTTTGAGGGTCGGATTTGAGAATATGGGTTTGATAGTGTTGGGTTAGCGGGTTAAATGTTCAACCGCCCATATTACATTTATGTCTAAAGGATTTAAAATTGTGTAACCTGACACACGACCGTCTAAAGGCTGTTTGGCAACTTCTGAATGGGTAAATGCTGAACCAGTAAGAAGTAAGAGGTCTGAACCATTAAGAGCCGGTATAATGTTTAACCATTCAGAAGCAAATGTCTGACCAATTCAGATAAGAGGTTTTAATCATTCAGACTCTGTATAATGCTTAACCATTCAGAGGCAAATGTCTTAATCATTCAGACATCTGCTCGCGAAACAAACTGTCTGAACCATTAAGTGTTGAACCAGCAAGAGGTCTGAACCATTAAGAGCCTCGTTAAGAGCTAAACAAACAGCCCCTAACCCATTTATCTAAACGTGTCAAACGGATGGTAATCAAATTGTAAACGTGTTAATAGGTTGTACAAATGATTTAAATGAGCTTTAGTCGGTCTCTTTGATTAAACGGGTTGGCGAGTCGACCTCTTAAAATAAACGGGTTAACCTGGTCAACCCAAACGCGACCCGTTTAACTCATTTATCTAAATGTGGCAGTCGGGTAATAATCAAGTTGTAAACATGTTAGCTAGGTTGATGGGTTGAATAAACGGTTAAACAAGTTAGTGGTTCGATCTCTTTAATTAAACATGTTGGCGAGTCGACATGTTTAACAAGACGGGTTAATTCGTTAAACATGTCAAGTTAAAAATGCATCAAAATGTTACCAACCTGACATGCTCTAACTGTCTCCGTTCCTCGTATCACATAACTCGCAGGCTGCAACAATGATGGGTGCAACCAAAAAATCAACGACCACATCAAATATCAAACTGCTAACAAATGTTGAGAAACTGAGACTGCTAACAAAGGCCGAAAAAGCCGGTTTTCTTTCTGCTGCAGAAAAGGCTGGTTTTTCATTATCTTCAATAGAAAAACTTGGGTTGCTTTCCAAAGCCGAAGAGCTCGGGGTCCTCTCGGCTGCCACTGACCCGTCAACACCATCGGCTCTGTTGACCTTAAGTTTGGCTCTACTCGGGTTGGGCCCACTTTTGGTGTTTTTGGTACCTGAGGAGTATCCTTGGGAGATTGGGCTACAAGTTGTGGTTGCTCTTGTTTGTGTTGTTGGTGGTTCTGCTGCTTTTGCAGCTTCAAATTTTGTGTCTAATTTGCAAAAGTCAAGTTAAAGTTGTATAAAAAAGTATATCGTACATTACGGCTTAACGTACTTCACGTACGGCAACGTGCGTGATTTGTTCTATAACATGCGTGATTAATGTTTTCAATATGCGTGATTATTGTGTTTCAACATGCGTGATTTTGGATTTTTGAATTATAACGTGCGTAATTACCTGTCGTACGTGATGTACGTTAACCTTCCTCTATGTATATATGTTGTATATTGTTTGGATACTTGCATTTGCAGACTTTTAGGGATACAATTAGCATAACCATGCTAAAGGGGTGTTTGGATATTTGTTGAAAGTGATTTTACAATATATTATTTAGTGAATGAAAACATAATTCAATGTGAGATATAATGTTTAAATGTATTTTTGCTGTTTTGGCATATCTAATTGTTTAGAAAATAGTAAATAAAATGAAAGCATTATTGTAAAAAGTGTTGAAAAAAAAAATATAACTTATATCTTCTTTTATTTAAGGTGAATTTTAATATATTAAAGTTTTTGAATATGTTTAATGTATAAATTGTTTAACATGCATGTATATGTAATATTTAACCCTGTAAAAAATTAATTCTACTTTTAGCAAAAAGGGTGCTATAAAGATCCAAATCAAACACCAATAGTCTATAAAAAGGTTGAAATTTTGTGCAACTTGAAAATAAAATTAACAATAAATCTAAATTTATGGTCAAAATTTTGATTGGAGGCCTCATTGCTTGTGATTACTGTGTGGAATTGGATTCTTTATTTGGTTGATGAGTGTATCGGCCGCCATTGTTCTGGTCAACTCTTTGATAGACCTCTGAATTTCGTCCTGTTGGACCCTTTGAACGGTTGGGAAACTCGCCTTGGTATCTAAACTCATTTCTGCCAGAATTTCGGCCTCCAAAGTAACCACCACGACCCCTGAAACCACCGCCTCTTCCAGAGGAGTAGCGTCCTCTTCCACCACCACTGCCGCCAACTGAGAAACCAATGTCGCATGGACTCGTTTAGATGGGTGATGAATCAAATATTTTGGACAAAAACAACGTAAAAGAACTCATGGATACCTCGTGTTGTAGTTCTCTTTTCTTCAACTACCACCTGGCGGTTCCCGATTGTCATGGAAGGTGCCTGGAAGCAAGTTAATTTCGAATCGTAAAAGTCAAGTAGAAATATTAACAGAAACTCGTGTCAAGGAGAAAGAGTGACGGAAAACTAGCAGGGTATCATACCTTGATAGCATTATGCATGGAATCCAATGACTCGAATTCCACAAATCCGAAACAGAATCCCTGTTGCTGAAAATAAGAAAACGGGTTACATAAAAATAACTGCAAAATTTCACCGCGATGAAACACGTGACAGTACGGAACCAAACCTTATTACTTCTGACTTGGATACCGTTGCTTTTTATGGGCCCAAACTTTTTAAATTCCTCTTCCAGTTGTGCGACAGTTGCATTCATTGGTAAATTCCGTACATATATGGAGTGACCTTCTGCTAAATCCAGCCAATCAACATTACAACATTACTACTTACATTCCGAATCTCACAAGCTTAAATAACTTTTATATATATTGAAACTAAATCCATGGTCCGTATTCACATGATCAACAAAAAAATAAAAGATTAGAAGTATAATAAGTTTGTTACCATCATCATTAACGTTGTTGCTTTCAGGACCATTAACAACCACAGGGACTAATGTTTCTGGTTCCGGAGAAGGCTTTGCGGGCCTAGATTTGTGTTGATCAGTGTTAGCAGGGGCCCACCTTAAACTGCCCGTTTGACCATGACCAGTACCCGATGATCCAGAAATCTTGGTTACCCTCACCTGTGAACTCCGTTAAATCAATAAACTGAACGAAAGATTTAAAAAAAAAAGAAAAAAAAAGAAAAGTGAAATTAGAATATTTAACAAGCATAAACCCACAATTGAAGCATATGATTTCTTCTCATCTAGGGTTGCAGAAGAATCTGGTTTCTGAACAGGACCCGCTACGTTCGGGCTTTTCTGAACTAGAGCAGGTTCATCCGCAACTTCTTCCTCAAGACCCGACCCTGATCCTTCTTTATCCTCAGGGTCACAAACATCTGGCCTGATATTAAGATCTTCGGTTGCTACGTTTGTTGCGGTCTCATTTGTGGGGTTATCATCTGAAACATGAGTCACCGCTGACAAATAAAAATACATGCAAGTACGCCTTAGGGGGAGCGGGGCACCCTCGGTGACCCCGTGCGGGGACCAACTTTGCCGAGCGGGGCGGTGCCGCCATCCAGGCGGGGAGCCAAATCGGGGAGCCATTTCGGGGAGGGGGCACCGAAGAAGGAAGGAGAGAGAAGGTGGGCCACCCTTTTTTTCAACCAATGAAAACTTTTTTTTTTTTTGAATAAAAAAACAATTCCCCTAAGAGGGGAGTGCCGCCATCAAATTGGGGTGCGACGGGAGTTGACGTGGCATAACCTGATTGGGTGTGCGTAAGAGAGGGGACTCCCCTAAGAGGGGAGTGCCCCTCTCACCCTTAGACCTATTTTTTCCCCGTTCAAGAGAATAATAATTGTTGTTCCTTACGTGCTATAATATAAAAAAATGTAACTCGAGAGAAAACGGGTCAAAGGTCGCCCAAAAAGTATTTTTGATGCTTAACCTCCTGTGTTGCTTTATTCAAAACATCGTTAATTAAATTAGAGTTAAATGCCATTTTAGTCCCTGTGGTTTGGGCCATTTTGCCAGTTTAGTCCAAAGGTTTCATTTTTAACCTATGGGTCCAAAAAGGTTTCACAGTTGCCATTTTAGTCCATTGGGTTAACTTCATCCATTTTTTCTGTTAACGAGAAGGCCAATTTGGTCATTTTGTATGTAATTCTGTTAACTAAACGGGCAATTCAGCCATATAAAATGACTGAATTGGCCTTCTTGTTAACAGAAAAAATGGATGAAGTTAACCCAGTGGACTAGAATGGCAACTGTGAAACCTTTTTGGACCCACAGGTTAAAAATGAAACCTTTGGACTAAACTGGCAAAATGGCCCAAACCACAGGGACTAAAATGGTGTTAAGCAATAAGTAGTTGCAAAGCATTACAATTTCAGGACCAAAAGGTGTTAAGCCACTACCGTTTTGACCCGCCCATAGTCACAGAATTCGCCCAAAATAGCACGAATTTCGAATTGGTACGTTTCGTACGGTACGGAATTCGTATACGACCCAATTCGCTATCAATTCACGAATTTAGGGTTTGATTCGTCGTTTCAATTTGTTCATTTGGATCGTTCCAATTCGTGTTTCCAGAGCTTAGAGCTTCAACTGAAGCCACTACAAGGTGATTCGTGACCACATTGAATTATCGACCAAATAGCGAATCTCGACAGAGAATCCTGGTGCCGGTGCTGCAATATCGGCAGGAAAGAAGAAGGAGAATAGCGGTTGTGCGTAACTTGGGTTTCAGCTTTAGGTTTAAATAAGTTTAGAAACTTTTAACATTTAACCCCTCCATCTTTTACTACTTTACATTTAGTCCGTAAAGCTTTAAAGTTTTACATATAAAGTGTAAAACTAGTTGTTTTATTTTAACATTTAACCCCCTCTATCTTCACTAGTTTACATTTGGTCTTCTAACTTATAAGTTTATACACAAAAAATATAAAATGAACATTATAAATGGTACACCGTACCGGAATAGCGTACCGAATCGTACCGAAATGAACCTACCCCCGTCCGTACCGAATTCGTGCTATCTAGCGAATCGCGAACCCGAACCGGAGCGAACCACGAATTAGGTGACTATGGACCCGCCCATTTGGCCACCTTTAGATATTAATCACATCACCTAAAGTACCTGACACGCACCTGAACTTTTTACGGCAAGATCTGCTGAAGCACTGTCTACAATATTCTCAACGGATGGAGAAGGATTCTCCAGTGGTTCTCTCTCCTCAACATACCTAAATACATCATTTTGAACAAAGTAGCCCTTTTCTTGTGGAGCAAGAAAGAACGTTTGTGCAAATTTCCTTTTGACGTTGTCTTTCCCAGTTAAACATCCGGTCACTAGAACGATTACCCCCGACTGATGTGAATCTTGTGCATCTGCCGTTTTAATCTCTGCCTTATAGTTCTTGTAATCAAGGGACTGGATCTTCTCATCAATCGCCTGGTTTAATCAGTTAGAAAGAACAAAGCTTTCAAACCTTTTGTTCTAAGTTTAATCTTTTTATAGCATGGTAATTCCGGGATTTATATATGTATAATATAATCTAGAAAAGGTTTATTGTGTAAATTCTATGAGGAGGGACCAAGTGTATAAAAAGTAAGGGTGACAAAAGAATAGAACATAACTTGACAGTTGAATATCTCAAAAAAAAAAAAAAAAACGAGTTAAGACCGACAAAAGGAACTCACTTGCATAGTTGTCACGGAACTCATCAGACCGTTTGCATCTGGCCTGCTTAAGATGCTTGAATCCTGATAAAACTTATGAACTAATTCGGGAGACTGATGGAGAATATGATAGTACTGCTCCACGAACGCATTGCCAACAACTTGAGCACTCGGAAGAACACCAGCAGGATTTTCTGCTTGCATTGCCATCTGTAAAACATATATGGTATTGGTATCCAAACAATAGCTTGTGGTAATATATAAAAAGTAACACTAGTAACATTTAAAACGAAACCATAAACAAATATAACAAACAATCAGATCAATGCCACAAACATATTTAATCCTTAGAACATTAAGTTTTACTGATTACCAACATCTTAATAAAAAATAATTTTAATAAAGGTTTGTCTTTGACGCATTTGGCTCCCTAGCGCCAGAAGCTATCCAATTCCTGACCAGGGTCCAACGGGTCATCCACAACAATTGCTCAGCCTCAGGGGGACGGGGTTTTGTCTTTGGTAGATTAGGGTTTGCAATTCAGAAAGGGGTGGCGGCGCAGCTTGTTGCTCGTCTACCTTCTGTTTTGATGTAACTTGGCTAGCTAATTAGTAATTAATGGTTCATTTTGAATGTTAAAAAAAATTACTGTTTGTGTAACAACCCCAGTTAATCCATAGTACTCAAAGACGCCAAAGGCGCGCACCACAGCTACGACGTGCATCCCAGCGCAGCAAAAGGGTCATTCATCTATGAAACCTCACTCACATGGGCACATTCCTGCCAAATTCTGCAAAAAACGTTCCGCGCAAATCTGAAACAATGGCCTGGAACCGGCCTAAACTAGCCCTAAACCAGCCTAAAACATGTCTAGAAGACTAGAATCACTAAAAACCGTCATTTTATTATTGTGCACCTTGTTAAAAAGTCCTCTCTTTATAACCGCCATGTGCCTTGGCCCAAGGCTCACCATTTGCACCTCAAGTGCGCCTAGCGCCTCTGTTACCAAGTGTTAAATCTTCGATTTCAAATTCAAATTCTAGAATCAAACATTCAAGCCCCTCACACATGTTTTTCCATACGAATAACTTGTCGATTATCGTTCAACGCAACTACAATGCTTTACCAATAATGACCAAACACTAATAAAGAAAAACCAAACCTAAACAAAGCCCAGGTACCAAATCAAACAATATCCACACTTTCCAAACAACCAGCACCAAACTGAAAACTTCTGAAACCAAAACTAGATCTCACAAGATTACTACAGTTAATCTATCACTCGAAATCACAATGCATAATAAGTGAGAAACAAAGAACTAATATCGAATTTAACGTAACTAAAAACTCAGATCAATGGTCTAATTTAAGTGATTAAAACAATTATTAGAATGATTCTCAGATGGGGATCGGAGTATTACCTGATTTGGGTATCTTTAAGAGAGATTGATGGGCGTTGTTTGTTGATGTACGAGGTTTATATGGATCAAACGGCAGAGGACAACGTAGGAGAAGACGAAAGTACAGAGCAAAGATTCGGAATTTATGAATGTTTTTGAAAACGAGATCAAGTTATGTACTGAAAAGGAGGCTTTTGTTGTTGGAACTTGGAGAACAAGTAAGTTGCACTTTACACCCATATAGTTCTTTTTTTTTTTTTTTTTTTTTTTTTTTACGGCAAATTTATTTACTCCCCTCGTCGTCTGTGTGGCTTGAACCCAAACCTCCCCCTCCCTCCTAAAGTGTTTAAATGCATTGCTTTTGCCAATGGTCCACCACCCCATTGGTATATAGTTTTGTTATTTGTAATCATAGGTGATTACTAGAGCCGTAAATGTACCGAACGTATAGCAAATTGTTTCCGTTTCTTTAAGAAGAACGAACATGAATAAGGAATTTTATTTCAATTAATTAAATGAACAAACACGAACAAAGTCGCGTTCATAAACATGTGGTAACATGTTTGTTCACGGTCGTTTATTTTGTTTGGTTTATTTTAATTCATTAGAAACTTGGATACTTGAAACGTTCTTTTGTGATAATTATGGTATTCTTATTATGTCTAACTTGTGTCTTTGTTTAAGAATAATTATGTTTATAATTATTATATCAAGTGTATAATAAGATGATTATGTCTAATGTTCAGGATTAAAAATGTTTTTTTTTAAATGGTATTTGTTCGTTTGTGTTGGTTAACCTTTCATGAACAAGTTCAATAACTTAATGAACTGGCAAGAACAAGAATTTTCTTCTGATATTTGTTTTGTTCGTGACACATTTAATGCTAAGCAAACGAATTTGAACAAGACTACATTTGATTCGGGTCGATTCAATTCATTTACGACCCTGTACTAAAGAAATGTGAGTGTACCAAAGGAATTACATTGGTATACTTGATAAGAAAATATTGTAGATTATATTTTCAAACAATGTGGTTATTGGTAAACTTACTAATGAAGTAATCCTCCGCTTTGGACAAGTATGAACCACTATCAAACAATGTGGATATTGGTAAACTTACTAATGAAGTAATCCTTCACTTTGGACAAGTATGAACCACTAAAGTATTGATCACATGTCTTCAGTCCTTGTTTGATATGTTTTTCTAACAGTAAATTAATCCTACTTTCCTAAATTACATCAAACCTATACTAACTACACCACCATAAAGATCAAACCCGGGTATCTCCAAATTATTCCTAGTCTCCTCAATTAATATGTATGTGCCACCACCACAGAGATCAAACCCGGGTATCTCCAAATTATTCCTAGTCTCCTCAATTAATATGTATGTGCCAATGCCATGGTGTTGTATGAGAAAACTATAAAAACAAATGCCATCTTATCATATCTGTATTGATGCTTTTTTAGAGGTTATGTCATCATAGTGCATTTTCAATGGTTATTTGGTTCGATTTGATAGCTCATTGATTAATGCTCTTAACCAGTTGTATCATCAAGATCTTTAACCTAGTTTAATATACAAGATGCATACTAGGCTCATGTGTATACTCTTTGCAACCCCACTAAAAAGTACTTTTAAAATTCTCATATTTTGTTTTTATATTTTTTTAACGGCAAGGAACGACGTGTCAACCACCGTGATACTGGACACTGTGGCCAAGGTCGAATACTCAATCGCCGCCAGCCTCTTGGCTCTCCCAGATGCGGGGAAACCCGACCTCCACCCGCCCGAAGGCACGACAGTAAAATAATCGATAAAACCTCGCCTCCCATACAAGACGAACCGGCGCCCCCCGTATTCGTCCATCATCTGGATGCCGTAGAAAATAACGGGAAGAACGAGAGTCGAACCTGAGTCACAAGGAACACCAAATCTTTCCACAACCACTCCACCATTATATTGGCATATTTTGTTTTTATTTATTTTGTCATCCTCAATACTCCAAAAGGCTTGTGCCAAGAAGACAAAAGGTTTTTGCTATAAAAACTTTATAATAGTGTCGCAATGGTTAATGGCTATTTTTTTATAATAATATCTAGAATTAATTACATAGTTAGTCCCTGTGGTTTGCACAAAATAACATACTTAGGTACTAATAGTTTAAAATCACCTTCTAGGGTATTAACTTTTCATTTTGTAACGTTTGGATGTATTAACTTCTAAGGTATTAACATAGTTAGTCCCTGTGGTTTGCACAAAATAACATACTTAGGTACTAATAGAATGTGATTTTAAACCTAAAAATAACGTTAATACCTTCAAACGTTACAAAATGAAAAGTTAATACCCTAGAATGTGATTTTAAACTATTAGTACCTAAGTATGTTGCGTTGTGCAAACCACAGGGACTAACTATGTAATTAACTCTAATATCTATATAAAATTGGAGGTGAACTTAAGAGAAATTATTGGGGAGAAATCACCGCTTGCCCTAAAACCCTAAATGATACCTTGAATATTTGAATTTTGATATTGTGTTTGCGATTGAGACTGTCGATGTTTTTTTTTATACTAATTCGAAGAGGCCTCGCCTTTGTAGTTTGCTTAGGGCCTCCGAAAACGTTGGAACGCCCTGCTTAACAGCCTCTAAAGATCCTATACTCGAAGAAAACGAGTGACACAGTTGGACAATCTAAAGATCCTATACTCGAAGAAAACGAGTGACACAGTTAGACAACAATAAATAAAGGAATGGGAGAGTTCAAGAGTTTACTTTCATATATTTCCCTTTCTCAGTTTAGTGACGAGAAACCTACTAGAATTAGACTTATGGAGTGAGATATAGGTTGATGATATAGTTGTGGGTGATCTGAGACTCCAATGTCTAAAGTTGAAATTTTAAATAGAGAGTGAGAAAAAGAAAAATGAAAGAAATACGAGTTATGCAAAGATTTAAGCACATAACCTCTTGTATATATATAGGGTAATATAAAATAACATGTTACCAACTATGCTACCAACTTGGATGTTTATATTTGCGTGACAATTGCTATATATTTATATAGAGTAAACTGCAATTTTACCCCCTGAGGTTAGGGGTCATTGGTATGTCTACCCCCTAAGGAAGTAATTGCAATTTTAACCCCCACTGTTCATCCTTATGTCGCACTTTTACCCCCCGGCGTCAAAATGGGTAACAGAACTGTTAAGTCTAAGTTGAAATGACTATATTACCCTTACATTTTACCCCCCAACATTCCTGTTAAGTCGCACAATTACCCCCCACTGGTAAATTACTAATTCGTCCTTTGTTATTACCCCCTGTACTTTGTGTTAAGACACAACATTACCCCCTACAACTTCGAAAACCCTTCCCGCCAAAATCAAATACCTGTTCTATGATTCTATAATACAAAATTTGAACCTGGTAAATTAAATACCTAACATCTGTTATAAGAATTGGTAAATTACTAACAAGCAAAGACTCCAAAACTGGTAAATTACTAATTCTGAACCTGTTCTATGTATCTGTTATAAGAACTGCAGGTCCAATGTGAACAAACCACACTCCAATACTTGCTGCAGATATATTGATACACTTAGTTCACATTTATATAAGGTGTTCAAATATGATCAACCACTGCACCAAAAATGTGGTTAATCAGTAACACATGCACTAACAACCTGCTGCACTAACAACCTGCTGCACCAAAAATGTGCTTAATCAGTAACACATGCACATGATCAACCACTGTCATTCCAGTGTCATTATAGAACTTAAGCACATGCACATGATCAACCTGAAGTAGCATAGCAAGTTATCATAGCAAGTACCAACCTACAACCTGCTATGCTATTGCTATGCTATGTGTTATTTACTTCAGTCTATTGCTATGTGTTATTTAACACCTGCAAATGCACATGATTAAGCACACTGATTAAGCACATGATCAACCTGTGGTAGACATGATCAAGCAGGGTGTGTTCTATGCACACTGATTAAGCACATGCACATGATCAAGCACACTGATTAAGCACATGCACATGATCAACCTGAAGTATCATAGCAAGTACCAACCTACAACCAGTGTTCTATGCATCTGATTAAGCACCATTATACCCAAACTGTGATCAACCAGTGTGTGTTATGCCCAAACTGTGATCAATCAGTGTGTGTTATGCCCAAACTGTGATCAACCAGTGTGTGTTATGCCCAAACTGTGATCAACCAGTGTGTGTTATGCCCAAACTTTGATCAACCAGTGTGTGTTATGCCCAAACTTTGGTGTGCTCCTAATTTTTATCACACTTATGCCTACAACCCAAACTGATTAAGCACACTTATGCCTACAACCTGCAAATCATCATCATCATTTTAGACAATCATCATCATTTTAGACAAAAGCTAAATAAGTTAAGTTAAGTTAACCTACATATTACACAAAAGCTTCGATTAAGTTAAGTTAACCTACATATTACACAAAAGCTAAGTAACTACTAGAGTAAACATCCGCTCAACTCTCCGGTGGTAGATGGAAGTTGAGGACAGGCCTCCCAAACACAGAGACCACCAGGTGGACCACCAATGATGAGCTTGATAAGCTCATCGTCAGGTCAACTGTAAAAAAGCCAACAGTGAACCAAATCAGACCCTAAACCCTGTTTATAACATGATAATGACTAAATCTGACCCTGATTAACTAACATTGGCCGATTATACCTTTGGTGTGGCGGATGATATAGCGGATTATCCAACAAAACACTGGCATTTCCACTGATCCGACGAGGAGAAGAATGATCGAACGAGGAGAAGAATGATCGGTAGAGGAGATGTCGCCGGAGAGAAAATGATTGCCGCCGGTGTGTTATGTCGCCGGAGAAGAAGGTTGAATGTCGATGGTGGGAAGGTTGGGGGGGGTAATTATGCGGGGGTCTCTTACTTATAGGGGGTGTTGTATCAAAGAAGCTTCACATAAGAGCAAAATGACAATTATACCCTTTGACCAACAGGTTATAATGTTGACTGTTAACCCATTTTGACGCTGGGGGGTAAAAGTGCGACATAAGGGTCAACAGTGGGGGTTAAAATTGCAATTATTTCCTTAGGGGGGTAGACATGCCAATGACCTCTAACCTCAGGGGGTAAAATTGCAGTTTACTCATTTATATATTACGTTCTATTTATTTATATATGTTACTAATGTTTATAGTTTGAACTTGCAAAATGATTAAATATTGAAAATTCTCTCTCGCTCTCGCTCTCTCTCTCTCTCTTTCTATAATATACATACATATAAACCTAATCCTATATATATATATATATATAGGGGATGGTTCAAATAAAAACCACTTTTATTGTGAAAACTCGAAAACTAATTAAAAAAAGCCTAAAAAACACACAAAATTTTTTTTTCAATTTTTTTTATAAAAATCGCTGGTTTTTATATATAAAAAAAAAACTTTTTTTCAAAAAAAAAAAAAATTTGTGTAGTGCACATGTGTAATAATACACATGTGTAGTATTACATATGTGCACTACACAAAAAAATTTTATTTTTTTGAATTTTTTTTATATAAAAAAACCTGCGAATTTTGGTTTGCAAAAAAAAAAATAATAAAAAAAAAATTTGTATGTTTTTTTGGCTTTTTTTAATTAGTTTTCGAGTTTTCACAATAAAAAGTGGTTTTCATTTGAACCTTCCCCTATATATATATATATATATATATATATATATATATATATATGGTAAGGATCCACTAAAAAGTGGATTTTGCCTAAGTAGCCTAAGAAGGATTGTGATGATGACATGTGACACTCCTAATAAGTAGGAATGAAGGGCATTTTGGTCCTTATAAATAGAAGTGAAAATAACATGTGGCACCCCTTTTGTTTTTTAAAAATACAACAAAAAAAATCTAGTACAAAAAAATCTAGCACAAAAAATATAGTACAAAAAAATATAATACAAAAAATATAGCACAAAAAATGTAGTAAAAAATATAGCAAAAAAACCTAGTACAAAAAAATATAGCACAAAAAATTGAGAAAAAAAATTAAGACAAAAAATTCAGCACAACAAATTCAGCACAAAAAATTTAGCAAAAAAATATAGTACAAAAATCCAGCACAAAAAAATGTTATACAACATAGAATTACAACATATTTTAGTGGGGTTTTTTAGTATTCATATTTTATATAGCAATATGATACTCAAATTAAAGATAAAAAGACGCTCGATTTTACGGTTAAATTTTTATGAAAAAATAATGTCGTATAAGAAAGTTATGAACGTTTAAAAAATGTGGGTGGAATATGCATGTGCTTTGCATATGGAGAGAGAAAGTTCATAAATAGGATTTTCCCAAGATACCCTTGCACTCATCCTTTCTCCTACACTTTCATCTTAACCATTCATTTGAAAAATTAATGGTTAAGATTTCTTCTCATCCTAATTTGGCAAAATAAACTTTTTATTTGATCTTACCCCTATATATATATATATATATATATATATATATATATATATATATATATATATATATATATAGGAATATTGGATTTTAATAATCCAAACTATTCGCCGTTTGCTGCCAACAGTTCCAACTTCAAAAATACTCACTGACAGTCTCAACTATTAACATATTGGCCTCTAATGGACCCTGACTAATAGAAAACCCTAACGCCGTTAGTCTTCGATCGCCGGAAAAACGTTTTTTGCCGGAAAACTCATTTTTGGCCAGAAAACTCAACATTTTCGTTCAAAACCTCTTTGTAACCTTATTACGGACCTTTAGGAACCTTTTTCTAGTAAAAGCCCCAATTATTGAAGTCGCCGGAAAACTCCTTTTTGGCCGGAGAACTCAACTTTTTGGCCGAAAAACTCAACTTTTTGTCCTAAACCTCTTTATAACCTTAGATCAGGCCGTTAGAAACCTTTTTCTGGCCAGAAATGGTTTTCCGGCAACCGGAGACTAACGGCGTTAGGGTTCTGTTAGTCAGGGTCCATTGGTGGCCAATATGTCAATAGTTGGGACTGCCAGTGGTTATTTTTGAAGTTGGTACTGTTAGCGGCTAACAACGAATAGTTGGGATTATTAAAATCTAATATTCCATATATATATGTATATATATATATATATGAGAATGATCCGTTAGAAACCACCCTTTATTGCGACAACCGCGAGAACCAATGTGAACACAACCAAAAATACCTAAAAAAATCTAAAAAATACCCAAATTTTTTTTACTATTTTTTAAAAATCACTATATTTTGTGAATAATAAAAAATTTTCAAAGAAAAAAAATTTCGAATAACAGTTATCCATGCACATGTGCATATGTATCATTTCTTTGATAAATTCCGTAATTCATTACAAAAATTAGACAATTGCACTTTCATTTACACTACCATATGTAATACACTACTTTTTACATTACCAATATAAGAAATGCACATGTGCATCTATATGTATCAACATGAAATAAAGTGTTTTGGTACATTACTTTGAATACACTTTCCCGTTCATCTATCATACCATCCATAATACACTACCATTACCTCCTACCATCCAAGATATAACTAACAAAAAAACATGTATATGACACTTCTCCATTCAAAATCACAAACTTTTTGTACCAAAACACGTTCTATCATGGTTATACCTAATGATGCACATGTGCATTTTGAATATTGGTAATGTAAAAAGTAGTGTATTACGGATGGTATTGTAAATTAAAGTGCAATTGTCTATTACTGATAACGTATTACGGAATTTGTCGAAATAATGATACATATGCACATGTGTATGGAGAAATAATGATACATATGCACATTTGCAATTGTGCATGGATAACTGTTACTCGAAAAAAAAAAAAGTTTTTTTTGGTAACGAGATATAGCGATTTTTTTTTAAATATTAAAAAAAAACTGAGTGTTTTTTTTTCATTTTTTTTAGATTTTATTTTGTGTTCACATTGGTTCTCGTGATTTTCGCAATAAGGGTGGTTCTCAAATGAACCTTACCCTATATATATGGTAAGGTTTATTGAAAAAAGGTTAAAAGTGTGAGAAGTGTGAGAAATATTGTGGAGATGACATGTGTCATCAATCTAAATTAATTCAAAAGGGTAAATAAGTAATTTTATCATTGGTTTAATTAATTGATAATCTTCCATAACCGCCACCCTTATTTATAGGAATACGATTTTTTTTAAAGATCTCTATAAAACACTACGAATAACTCGGTATAACACTACAACATTATATATAACACTGCAACCACCATTCAGCACAGTAATAAAGTATATAATACTACAAAAACACCATTCAACAATTCATAACACTGTAGTAAGTATATAACACTACAAAACAATAACCTTTTTATAACTCTGTATAAAACTACAACATTATATATAACACTGCAACCACTATTCAGTACTGTCATAAGTATATAACACTACAAAACACCATTTAACAATTTATAACACTGTAATAAGTATATAACACTACAAAACAAGATATAACACTACAAATCATTATTAAACACACTACAAAACATCATTCATATAACACTACAAAACAAGAAATAACACTACAAATCACTATAAAACACTATGAATAGTATATAACACCATATTACCATTTTATAACTCTATATAACACTACAATCCGTCGTTCCACTGCCGGCACCACCACTGCCGCTCCGCCGCCGCCATCATGGAGAGGTGGCCGGCGCCGCCTCTCTACGGTCTCTCTCTCTCTCTCTCTCTCTCTCTACGGTCTCTCTTTCTCTCGCTCGAACCTAACCACCCGACACCACCTTGCCGGAACCCCCTGTCGCTTCGGCGCCACTACCTGCGACAACCCATCTGACCGGCCATCAATGGATCTTTACAGATCTGGAGAAGATGATGATACGGAGATGTCATGATTCACGAAATTGTAGGGGTTTTGATTTACAGTTTCCTATTTTCAAATGGATATAAAGACTCTATTACCTCTACAATTTTCAAATCAGTCCAAAATAATAAAACACAATTTACAATTTGGTCCCTATTGATCTCAACCACTAGATCAAAGATCTAATGATGTAGATTCTTTCATACCATTCTCACAAAAAAACACCTTTTTTACAAGATCCTCTACCTATATATAGGTACGGGATCAGGAGAAAACGGTGAAAAGTGTAAGAACGGATCCTGGCCCAACATGTAACAAGGGGCGCTAATTGATATGCAGGGGTACGGTTTTCCTTTCATACGTTCCCTCCTTATTCGCGTTATAAATCTGTTTCAAATTAAAACTCCAAAGATTTCGTGTTAGCTGTTACCTCCTTTGCAAGCTTTCTCAGATCTATGGAGTCTAACGTGGATTCTGTTCGACAAAGTAAAATTCGATGATGTTTCCTATTTTTGTTCCAGCAAATCATGCAACAGATATGGCGTTTTGTTCCTTTTATGCTTGTTTCATTGTTTTTTATTTATATTTTCATAATGTGTTGTATGCTTTTCAATGGCGTTGTTCATGTATCCAATTTATTCGCATTTTCATTGGTAGTTAAACAATTAGTAAGAACTGATAATTGGAGTTTTCAATATTACTTTTAATTGTCGTTTGGGATCTAGTATATTTCTTATGTTTTTACAATCATTGGCGTTTTACACCTGATTAGTTTTGAATATTATTTAGTAGTATTTGTAAACATCAGTTATTACTATTTGTTAATTCGTGTAAACATCAGTTTTGTTAATTATAGTGTTTTCATTATGATGTTATATTTAGTTAATTATTTATGTTGTTAACTGTTTTTAATTATTCATCTCATGGCATTTTCATTATCACGTTGCATTAGTATTGTTAGTTCATTATTTTTGTTAATCAATAAAGTTATGGTGTGCGTATTTTGGCGTTTTCATCATGGCGTTTTCAAATTATGTGTTTATTATGTCTTGCTTATTATTCAATTAATGGCGTTTTAATCTATAATGTTATTTCGAGACATTTTCTATTTTTAATGGCGTTTTTCTGAATTGTTTGTTCCTCACTGTGTTTTCTCAGACGAAGTTGCTTCCTCGAGTTAAAGGTTTTGCCCCAAAACTGGATTACCATTTATCATTCCTGACGTTTGTGAAGAAATAAAGCCCACAATGGACATGATATTCACAAGCCTCGATGATTGTTATTCAATGTATGTTAAGTATGCTAAGGCTTGTTTCAGTCAGGAAAGGGACTAAAAAGACAAACTCCAAAGGTGTATTACATATTAAGTATTACATGTGTACGAGAGCTGGGGTATATAAGGACAAGAAGGTTGATACGTTAGGCCCCAATCAAAAGGAGTGTTTAGTGCGATCCAACTTTTCAAAGAGGACTGATTGTGGTGCACTGTTATGTGTAATTTTTGAGGCTGGATCATGGAAGGTCTATAAGTTTATCGAGGAGCACAACCATGATCTTGTTGAACGTCCTGATAAGCATTTTCTTCCAACTGAACGACACCTCACTCAGTTCTAGAAGCATGTTATACACAGCATGTCTAAGTTGAATTTGGGTCCAATTAAGGCGTTTAATGTTATGAAGACTTGTTTTGGTGGTTTTGAAGATATGGGTGCAAGTAAAGTTGAATTTAAGAACTACAAGAGGCAAATTAATTTGTTCATAGGGGAATACGATGCCGATATCATTGTGAGACGTTTGGATGAAAAAAAACATTCCCAGCCTAATTTCTCGTACGATTACTTCACAGACGAAGACAATCGTTTGAAGGGACTTTTTTGGTGTGACGATCAAGCCAAACGTAATTACCACGTGTTTGGTGATGTGATTTCGTTTGACACCACGTATCGTTCCAACAAGTAATATTTTATAATTCAACTTCTTCTGTTCTTTTTTGGCGTTTTATGAGTTTACATGCAATGGCGTTTTATTATTATTTCAGTTCTCATGGCGTTTTCATATTGCAGATACGCTATGGTGTTTGTACCGTTCACTAGTATAGACAATCATCACTGCAATGTTACATTTGCTGCTGCATTATTGGTGTCGGAAACTGCTAATACGTATATTTGGTTGTTGAGAGTATTTCTAAAAGCTGTTGGTTCTCAACCAAAAGTTGTTGTCACTGACCAAGATCCAGCAATGAAGAAGGCTATTTCTGCTCTATTTGTTGACACGAGGCATCGGTTATGCATGTGGCATGTGATGCATAAACTTTCTTTCAAGGTTGATATGTTTATTTATACCTTTGGCGTTTTAGGATACACTTCGCTTTAAAATATATGGCGTTCTGTACTTTGTTACTGTTTTTTTAATTAAGTTTTGTCTTTGTGTAATATATATGTTTTTATGGCGTTTCATGTTATACATAGGTTAGTGTTAGGCTGTAACACCCCGAAAACGGGTTTGGTAATCAAACCACGTTAATACTAAACTACGGGTAAAGTACCGTTAGTGGTAAAAAATTAACCCGATGAATATTAGGATTTAAATAAATAAACCTAATATTAAATAAAAGGTGAAAGAAAGCTTTTGAGGAAAAATAAAGTTTATAAAAGGCCCGAGTTAACGGGATTTAAAATAAACTGAGTCATAAATTCCCTGAACCCACTAAGTTAACTATGAATGTTTAACCTAGTTAATAAGTGGGAATATTGTCAGAAATAAGTAGGTTGTGGCCTACTTAATAACTAAACAAACATGAGGGACCAAAGTTGGATAACTTGAAAGTTAAGTGATAAAAAGAAAATTTAAAACAAAACACACATTTAGTGTGTGTTTTGGGTGTTCTGTTAGAACTCAGGAGAGTTCCATGGAGCCTAAACCCTAATTCCAACAAACTCATCAAATTGAAGGGCCAAATAACGCTCAAATTCACAATTGAACGTGAATTAACGATCACCCAAGCTAGGGGATCATAAGGTATGTAAAATTTTGATGATTTATGAAGTTGTAAAAATTGAAGAAACATCATAATCATGAATTATGGATGAATTATTGAAGCTATGGTTGAATTGTGATGTATAATTGCTTAGGAACAAAACCTTAAGTGAAAATTATACATATATTGCCATGAATTGAATGTTTAGATGATTTACCACACTAGGACAAGTGGGTTTTAATCATATGATGAAATTGATGAAATAATTATGATTAGAATCATCATACATGATAGTAATAAAAGATACTTGAACAAATTATGTGTTTGAGTACATAAATAATACTTGCCATTAAGTGATTTTAGTATGATAAAATGAAAATCGATGATATATTCATGTTGAATGATGTTTGATATCATCATGTGTTAAAAATGATTAAAGTTGAATTTTGATTGCAAGAACTTGGTTAATAAAGTGATTAAAACGGTAGGATAAGAATGACGCTTACCAGATAATTGACCAAGTAATTAAACGCGTAGTTGAGCTACATCGTGTAATTATTTACGTTAATAGGCAGTTGACTTTAAAAAGTCAAATTGACCATTGATATGGTCGAATGATAATTTCGACTATAATAATCGTAGGATGGAATAATCGTGATTGATTATGACTAATTTAACCATCTTACGAATTTCAATGATAGTTTGACGCTTAACAAGTTAGGTGGAAGCTTGGGAAGGAAGCGGGTCAAACAAATCAAATATGAAGGAAAAGCATAGTTTGATACAAGGTAAGTAAAGCTTACACCTTTTATTGAATACCTATTTGTTTTATAGGTTATGAATAACAGAAAGTCATGTGTGAATTATGATGTTCCGACGCGACATGATACGGGTTGGAACAAAAGACAATAATAATAAACCATGTTTAGTGGTTAAAAAGGACTAATACGATTATTTAGTCATGCAATGACTAATAGATAATGAGTTTAAATGGTTACCTTATAGGGTAAACCAATATAAATAATAAGGGTAAAATGGTAATTCGGTCACACGTTGACGATAACCGCTAGTTTTTGAAAGACACCTTATGGCGTAAGCCATAATGGGTCAAAAGAGTTAAGAAATTGTTTATAAGTAAAATGACCCTACGGTGTAAACCAGAGCGAGTCATGTAGATGAGATGATAATAAATATCATCTCGCAAAGATAAACGGTCACTTAGACCAAACGGGTCAAAAGGTGAAGATATCACCCTTTGACAATATCAACAAATGATTATTTGTCGAGTTATATGCATACAGGAATAGATATCTAATGGATATTAGCATCGCTATTAATTAGCGGTTATTAAAGCAAGGTATTAAAATGGGCCAATACATTGATCCGAGCCAGGTATACGTAATAGATTAACTACTCATTTAGAACTTAAGGTTCAACGAGAGATAAATGAAGTCAAAATTTGACACTTGGTTACCTTAATAGGTAAACCCGATAATTTAAATAATAGTCATTGTGTTTTAAGAAATATAATGATTTCGAAACAAAATTACAGTTACAATATGGGATTTTGGTCAAACATATCATTAAAAGGTCCTTCTCGTGAAAAAGGGTTAAAGACGACCAAAACGCCCTTGTAAGCTAAATCGAGCAAACGACCCTTAAAGGTTTTTTGAAAACGAGTTTTATAATCAAGTAAATACTTAGAATAGGTATAAAAAGCGAAAGGTATAAACCTTTGGGTCAAATGACTCTAAATGAGTCTTTGCCGTAAAATGATAATCCAAGGGATAAAACTCGGAATAAATAGCATACCACATTAAATCCACCACGAATATAGTTGTGGTGGAAGACCATTTGATAAGAAATGTGGAAATATGACACCATAAAAGAATGAGCAAATTTTATGCTTAAAAGTGCTTAAACACCCTTAACGGGTCAAAATAAGTATATAAGCAAAAACGGGTTAAATATGTATGTGAACCATTTGGAACTAATATAATAGAAAATAGTTATAACATGAAGTTCATGATCATTTGATTGCAACACATATGTTTGTTTGATAAAATCGTGAACAAGTCGAAAGTCTCGTAAAAATATATTTAGCCGAAGGCTTAAAAATCTCGAATGTCGTTAATCCGGATGTCGGATTTTAACCTCATGTGATAGAGAATCGAATTACGATCACGTAGGAAGAAACGTGACATAAATCGGATCAATAACGAATAAGTTATGGTCATTTCCGTAAAGACTAGTATTGCTGGAACAATGCAGGTCTGCAAACAAAATTCGCTGGAAAAAGTGCTTCCTTGCGCCACGTGACGGAAGAGAAAGATCCTGGCGCGACATGCATCGCCGCTTGCGGCCCGCAAAAGGATCTGGTAATTGTGTCGCGGCCCGCGAGGGCCACTAGAACTGGCAAAAGTGTTGTTGTACCATTGTTTTGATATTAGGAACTTGTTTAAACATGTTTTAAACTAGTATCACTAACTCATTTCATGTTTTATGAAATGTAGGTATAAAGTAAGTTACCGGAGGACGATCAACCTCACCAACGAAGAACCGAACACGATCAAAATTCAAGCTTCCGCGTTATGATTCGCCGTCACGTTTTTAAACGACGAATGTTTTATAAAATATTGAATTGTTTTATTTCTTAAATTTTTTTAAGAAATACGTATGTTGTAAAGTATGTGTAAGCGTATTTACCCAATTATAGTCGAAAACTATATGAAAATCGTATAAATCAAGTAAGGGTCTTACATAGGCTATGCAATTCCACCAATTTCAAAGAACGTATTTGTAGTGTTGTGTGGACGGATATTCTTACACCTGAAGAGTTTGAATCAGGATGGGAAGTGGTTATCGGAGAGTTCAATTTAGCAGATAATGACTGGCTATCTGATATTTTTGCACTTAGGGAATCTTGGATCCCTGCATACTATAGAATGGAAGAGCTGTCGGTCCTTATGCGAACGACATCGAGGTCGGAGACTGAGAATCATTTTTTGGTCAAGTGTGCAATTCAAAAGCTATTCTTGTTGAGTTCATGACTCATTATGAAACTGCAATAGAAGCACAGTGTCACACGCACCGGAAAAATGATCATGAATCTCGATACAAACGACCCCAGTTGAAGAGTAATTACCAAGTGTTGGAAGGCCAAGCTGCTGAGATATACACAAAAAATATTTTTTGTGACGTCCAAGCTGAGCTAATTGGACTTGTGGATTGCATAAATCAACGTTACGAAGATCAGCCCGATGGGCTTGTTAAGTTTTACATAAATGACTTCCAGCAGCCTTGTACATCCTTATTTGAGGTAAATAATGGCGTTTTGTTTTTTATATGGCGTTTTATGTGCATGGCATTTTATCATATCCAATTGTTTTTTTTTTAATTTTTTTAGACAAACATTCTCTGTATGGCGTTATAGAGATTTTGTTTTTGGGGGTTTTCAGGTAATGTACCGTAAGTCTGATTGCACATGCAGTTACTCATGCAGGCGTTTTGAGCAGTTTGGTTTGCTATGTAGACATAGATTCTATGTTTTGAGAAGTATGGACATTAGGGAATTTCCAAAACAATACATTTTGAATAGATGGCGCAAAGAGGCTTCCCCAAACTGCTTTCCCGAATACTCAATTAGTCGTGAATATATGACGGAGCTTGATCCCGATTTGCAAAGTATGATGCGAGATATTTTTTTTTCAATAGAATATACTTTGAACCGTTTATCTGGTAATAAAGAGGAGCTATCCTTATACAAGGATCATGTTCAATCTTATATGAAGAAGGTTCAAAATATGCAGATTGTTGCTCCTCCCGCTAGTGCGAGGGATAGATTTGCTGAGATAACCGGTCAATATAAAAACGACAAGAATCTGATAAGAGTCCTTGTTGGGTATAAATCCAAAGGTTCTGGTTCTCGGAAGCGCTTGAAATCTAAACAGGAGATAGCAATCGAGAAAAAGAAATCAAAGTCGAAACCCGGGGTCAAAGAAAGACAGTGTCAGAACTACAAAGGCTATGGACACTACGCATCGACATGCAAAAAAGCCGTAATTAAAAGAAGATCGACAAGGTCTTCGAGAGCCATTGAAGAGTAGTTTGGCGTTTTGTATTTTTCATTCTTACAGAACACACACAGATTTCAATTTGGCGTTTTACATATCTTATATATCATTTTTCCATTTTTTTTCTACCTATTTGTTCATAACATGTTACTTCGAAGTTACATAACAAACAATATAAGATCAGACAAGCAAATCAAACGCCCAAAAAAAAAAAAAAAAACAACGCCACTAAATAAAACTACCCTAAACCTCTAATTTTGGTCATGCTAAACTCAAAAATGTTTTGCTAAACGAGATGGACAACATTGTTAATACTCAGTCAATAAAGATGTCGAACAATGTTGTCCACCCCGTTTAGCTAAACTTTATTGAGAACAAAACTGAATCTCCAAGAAATGACGTTTTTGCAATTTTGTGGTTTTTGTATGTTTTGGCGTTTATATTGAGGATAGACTCAATAAGATTTTACTCAATGAGATGGACAATATCCCCGCATAAGGAAATTGCCCATCACATCGAGCGAAAGTTTACTGAGAAAATAGTGTATCTCAAAGAAAGGTCGATTGGAATCTTTGATATTTGGGTTTTTTGGCGTTTCTAAGATGAATGGTATATAGGAAAATATGGCGTTTGTGGTTTGGTGTGGTTATTAGTAGGTTTGAGAGGTTGTTTATATAGGAAGTTTTTGGCGCGTATTTTAGGCGCGATTTTATTATAATAAATGCTAGTAATTAAGTTCCGTTGTTTCAGTTACTATTTGTTCAGCTTTATCGGTTAAAACACAAGTTTGGCGTTTTATATCTAATGTCGTTTAGATTAGGATGATGTGTGCTATGTAGGTCAAGGCGGGAATTTTAATGGCGTTTTATTCATGAGTTTGGCATTTTGTGTAGAGAAGTCAAAAGACTTTTACCCTTAATGAAACGCGTCCACTTAATAAAAGTGATGTTATTTACGAAAACGACACCGCGTCATTGTAGGATCGTGTGATGACCCAAACGAGTCGTTCAGAGGAGCTTTGATCTGTTTCAGATGCAGAAAATAAAAAACAGACTTCGACACAGCTTGCAATTCACTTTAAACACTCTTCTGATTCATATAACAACGATTACAACCACAGGATAAACCGGCAGCACCTCGGTATCCAAATTCACAATCAATTACAAATGATTTCGCTCGAATGCTATTTCAATATCTAATTGTCGGTATGAAAGTGATTTGTGGTAATCAAAGACTCTTATTAAAAATTTCAACTTCATTTATAGTGAATGAAGTTCCACTTGAAAGTGTCATAAAGCATTTCAAGCGGAAATAATAACTTGTGATTCCGCTTGAAAATGACACAAGTCATTTCAAGCGGAATATGCTCATTCAAGCGAAATCAGCATTAATTACACTTAAATCTAACATTTTCTTGAACAACGTGCCATGATCTAACACATCTAGATACAAGACACGATACAAGACGAAGACGACAGATGTATGCACCAACAGACTCCCCCCAGATGTTGACGAGTCTTAAGTGTCGAGTCTTCGCATCTTCAGTCTTTATCAGCCTTTGGTCTTTCAGAAACTCTCCTCTTCCAGAATCTTAATCTGGCTCTTTCCTAATTCTCTTGATCAGATCTCTTGATTCTTTAAGTTCATCAGCATCATCTGCTTCAGGATCATAATCTGACTCATATATCTTTCCACAGACATCTCAGGTATCAGAAACCTGGCACTTTCTCAAATCCTCTTTGATGTTGTTCCAAGATTGTGGCCTGACTCTCATCCAGCTCAGATTATCTGCACATCCTCTACCTCAAAGTAAATTTCACAATTTAAACATTTTAATATTATGATGTATGCACCAACTCAGACTATCTTTGATCACTCGCAGAAGAATATTCAAACATTTTATATTTAAACAGACTCCCCCTCAAAATATGCTCATCATGTTTAGCATTTGGAACTTTGAAAATCAGCCCTCCAACACCAGTTGTCGAAAATCTTTTTGAATTTTTCAAATATGCTAAAACACACTGAAAATCTTTTTGGATTTTTCATATGAAAAGCAGTAAAGAAATATTTACAGACAATATTTTTGAGAGTTTGTGTAAGAGGATCATATCAGTTTATGAGACAAATCACCAACACCGTTAAGCTTCATTTCATTTTAAGTTCTAAACAATTCACCTAGATTGTCAGTATATTGGTCCACTTAATTTTTCACACAAAGTTCAACTGTTTTGAGATACGATATTAATATCTTAAGCACTTAAACTTATTCGCGTGTCCCACTACTTGAATATACTCCCGTATCCAGATCCCAATATTCAGTCTTACATGTGAGTATACCTAGATGATATCTGTAAGGGGTTAGGTGCGAAACCGTGAGAGCTCAGGTCAGAACTTCCGCTCAGCAGAGAGATGACGGTTCGACTTTTGGTGTGTCCCCTTTAGTGGATCTTTTCTTCAACAACAATGATTATCAATTTTATTGTTTCATCATTTTTGCTGAGGGCGAGCTTATATTTCAAAGCATTTTGCAAAGTATTATACGGGGACTAGGTCAGAATTTCCATTCAGCAGAAGTCCCGGGATAATACCCCAGATATCACTGAGTATAAAGACCTAATATCTTAGAAAGAGGGATCTTTCAAACAAGATTTCGAGGGTTACCCGTATATCCAAGAAATGTTACCCACGAAATAAGCAAGTTTGAATTTTTAGGTTTATATCTCGTCACAATCTACTAAATGTGTAAAAACCTACTGGCATATCATCAGTGAGATTGTTTATCACATTTTAACTTTCCATTTCTTTAGCATTTTGTGACGGTTTGTTTATCACATTTTAACTTTCCATTTCTTTAGCATGTTGTGACAGTCCACTGATGTACTATCATTTCCTCTTTTTCACAACAAAACTCATTTTGATTTTATCATGTTTTTGACTTTTTCAAATTTTCTAATGTTTTTGGATTTTCTGAAATTTCTTACTCCCCCTAAAATGCAAACGCACTTAAAGAAATTTGAAACAAACTATACAGAAAGATGACAACTGATATCGAATCACTTCAATTCGCCATCCTCTTGGCATAAACAATCAGAACTCCCCCTTTCAACAAACTATTTTCCCATTTAGATTTCAAAATACTTAAGTTTGTTTTAATCAAAATGGTTTTTTCGGAAAATAAGTTTTGTTTTAACCACTTGTAGGTTCGGGGTAAACTCATCACTTATATGAGAATTACTTCAAGTTCAAATTAATGACCTTGAGTAATCACTTTGTCAGAATCAATTTCTATACCACTTGTAAGTAAGCACTTGTACCAAGTGTAGGAATAAAACATCTACATAAACTAATTTTACCAACAGAGGTGCCGATTCCTGCTTCACACTTACCAACCTGGAAGCTCCGACAATTCCACAACCTGTAAAAATTTCAACAATTTTAAAAAAAATCTTTCACAATAACTATTTTAACAATAATGATGCCGATTCCTGATCCGCGATTACAAACTTGGGATCTCCGGCAAGTCCAGATTTTTCAAGGAAAAAGAATTTCCACCCAAGTCTTACCAACCTTGGGTGATTTTAACTCTTTTTCAGTAGGGTTATAAGTTGCTTTCTTTGTCGCATAAAAATCTTTAACCCCTTTGGCTTTTCCCTCGACCATTTTTCCAAAAATTTTCTTAACATTTCCATTGAATGCTTTCTCAACATCAAATTCCTTCTTTTCAGAATAAAATTGATTTGAGATATCGACCTTAGCAACTTTTGATTTGAAATTGTCAGTTCTCAATGGTGGAATTTTAACATCATCCACTGAAGACACTGATTTTACTTCTTTTACCTCAACCTGTGGCTCCTCTGATTTTGTGAAATCAGGTTCATCGCCGATTTCCTCATCTGACTTTTTAACAACCCACATTTGGTTGTCTTTTGCTCTTTTTTGTAAAAATTTTTCTTAGAGCATTCACCAACTTCATAAGTTGAATCTTTAAAAATTTTGAATTTCTAAGTTGGTGGTTCATCTTTCTCAACAACTTTTTCTTTAAGTTTTTCAGAAACTCCCTGTTTTGTCTTTGTAGCTTGAGAACAGTTCCATGCAATGTGACCAACTTCATTGCACTTGTAACAGGTTCGAGTATCCTTTCTGTGAAAAACTCCAGTTCCTATTCTCTTCTTCTCAGCAAGAAACTCCTGGTTTGATTGTCTCCAGAATGGTTTCTTCTGTTCTTCTTCAGCACTTCCTCTTGAAACAAATTCTGTTTTTGTTTTAGAATTTTTCTCATTTTTATAGTTTTCTGGTGGAATAAAACCAAGACCTTTCTTTTTGAAATTACCATTATGGTTTGGTTTATTTTGAAAACCAGAACCAGAATTGTAACATTTTTTCTTGTTTAAACGCTGTTGAACTCTTGAAGTGTATTTTTTAGGTTTTTCAGTAAGATTTAAATCTTTTATTTTAGAAATATTAATTTCTGTCATTTTGAAAACCTTTTTGATCATTTCAATTTTAACACTTCTTATTGGAAACTCTTTCTCGGAATATAATTTGTCAGAATCATTCAAAGTATATGCTACTTCAAATGTTTCATCATTCAAATTTGATTTTGATAACAAAAACTCTTTACTGTAACTCCGTTTAACCGACGGTTTTGAACTGTTGATTGACGAACTTGAACCTCCAGACTCAGACTTTGACTCAGACTCCTCATCTGTATCCAACACCTGATCGACCACCTTTTTTATTAACTCAGACTCATGATCAGTGTCAGACGAGGTGAACGTGACATCAATGTTTTCTGGTAATTCATCAGTTGTATCGGTTTTTAACTTTATATTGACTGCCTTTTCAACTTGCTCCTCATTTGGTTTTCTGGGAGAATAACCTTCCCAGATTGGAGGCGGACACTTGTTATAGCTAACACTCGGTTTCTTACCAGTATCCTTTTTCTTTGGCTTCTCATCCTGAAATGCTTCGAAACCTGCAACAGTTGGATAAATTCGATCAATAAGATAATCAGAACTAGAGTAACTCTGTAATAATCGTCTGATTCTCTCATTCTCAATTCTCTCAGTCTCCAACTCTTGTTTCAGCTTGGCACATTCCTCAATGTAATGATTAATTGCTTTTTGCTTCGTCATCATCGTTGCATTCATCATTGTCAAAGCGTCTTCTCTCTCAGAATTTGTCTTTTGAAGACCAGTTACTGTTCTGTTCAAAACATCGTAAGATTCCTTCACGTAGTTGAGATTGAACAGTAATTGTTCCTTCATCTTCTCAAGCTCAGCCAGCTTTTCATCTTTGGTTGTACATTCTTTGCAAGATTCTAGACACTTTGAGCAAGGCTTGATGATTTCCACAATTTTTTCTACTTCAATAATCTTTTCAGATTCAACAGCTTTTTCAGCTTCAGTCACCTTCTCTGTTTCAACAAACTTCTCAGCAACAATTTCAACTTCTTCATGTTGAACAATTTCATCTTCTTGAGCAATACTTTCAGACTTCATTTGTTTTTGTTCTTTTGCTGCTCGTCTCTCCTTTAGTTTCTCCAAGCGATCTGCAAAATAAAAATGAAAACTTTCAGGAGATAAATGAGTTTTTGCAACATTAATATGTCTTTCTTCTTCATCATCCCCACTGTCATCAGTCGGTGATTTATCAAACTCAATTGATTTTTCAGAATTATCATCTGAAAAACTAGAATCAGATGGTGTTTGGTCTAAAACAGTTTCTCTTTCTGAACTTTCTTCTGAAATTTGTGAGCTTTCTTCTGATGAAACAGACTTTTCTTCTTCACTCTTTACACTAACACAAATAGCTTTCATCCACTCGGTAAACATATCTGGTTCTTTCACCATTTTAGCAATGAAAGGTTTAAACTCTCCTTTTTCATCAACAAACATATCCCAGCTAAATCCTTCAGGTAATCTTTCATCATCCTGATTGATTAAGCATGCTTTGCTGTCGGATGGAATATATTTATCCCAGCTGAAATTTTCTTGATTCACTAAACATGCTCTCTTTGAAGAATCTTCTATCACTTTTCTACCATGAGCCACTTGTGGTTCTTGTTGTTGTTGTTGACCAACTTGTTGATATATGGCTTTCCGGTAGTAATCGTCTTTTCCGAACGAATTCTTTGCTTCATTTGGTTCTATATTCTTGCATTCCCTCTTGAAATGACCTTTCTCCCTGCATCGAAAACAAGTAACTTTAGATTTATCAAAACCTAAAGTAGAAACATGTGCATCAAGAAAATCATTTCTTCCAGTAATCAGTTTGAATTTTTCAACTCTTCTCAAAAACTAGCTAGGCACCATTTGATGTCCATTAGCTCCATTTCTTCAGCATCTATCTGATCGTAATCCTCTTTCGTTAGCATAGGATTTCCGATTCTCCCTGCAACCAAGCCTTCATAGGATAGTAGCACGGAACCAAGTAATGCCATGTGATCTTTCGCAACTTCTTTAGAGAAGCTTTGACCTTCTGGAAGATTTAATGCAATATTGCATTATATCACACAACCATTTCTAGATTTTGAGCTTTGAGAATGAAAGCTTGATGTCGAATTCTTTGGATTCACACTTGGATATGAAGAAAAACCACTGCTACTAGTAGGACTTTGTTCAACATTTTCAGATGAGTTTCCAGCACTGAATGCAGTTTGTATTTTTGGATTCTTTCAACCTCTTGAACACTGCCTTTGTAGTACATTTTCACATCTTGTTGACCACTCGGATTATTCATCCTCGCAATCTTTTGCTGTTCAAGATCTTGACTCTCAATCTTCTCAATAAACTGAGAAATCATTAGTCCATCATACTCTCCGGTGTTCTTTAAGATCATCAAAAATGTACCCCACTCTTTCTGAGGTAACGCATCAGCAAGTTTGTCTACCCATTCTTCTCTATCTTTGGTTATGCTTAACAATGACATAGAACGCACTAAATGGAAATATCGTTCAATCAGCTTCTTTGTATCTTCCCCTGGCAAACTAGTGAAAAAATCAAATTCTTTCTTAAGAAGTGCCTTTTTACTCTTAATCATCTTCTCACTTCCCTCAAATTTTACTTTAAGAGAATCCCAAATTGATTTTGAAGTTTTGTCATGTTGAAGCAGCATAAAGATGTCTTCTTTAATAGCTTGCTGAAGTAAACTGATCATCATTTTTTCAGCTCTGTACATTTCTCGTTCTTTGTCATTAAACTCAGAGATTTGTTTTTCAGTTTGCAGTTCAGTACGTGGTAGAACATATCTCTTCAAAATACACTCCCACGATCTTAGATGGTTAGCTTGAACCCAGTTTTCAAACCGATCTTTCCATCCATAATATTCTTCAATGCTCATTAGCTTCGGGGGTTTTTGTGTAGTTCCAGTTTCATTTTCCAAATTCATGTTTTGAGCAATGGAAGCCGGAGTAATCGAAGATGTTGCGAATGCGTTGTAAAATTCTTCACTCATGATTCGGTGACACGTTTTTCAAAAACAACACAATTCAAGCGGAATACTATCTTCAAGCGAAATAAGATCTTCAAGCAGAATCACCTAAAATAATGCTTCAAGCGAAGTAAGAGATTAATGTTTTAAGTGGAATAACAGGTTGAATTTCAAGCGAAATAATATTTTGAAGCGGAATCACAGATTTGAAGCGAAATCTCTGATTTCGCTTGAAATTTCAAGCGAAATATCAACTTTGGAGCGAAATCAAACAATTCAAGCGGAATCTCTGGTTTCGCTTGAAAATCTCAAGCGGAATAATGCAAACTCGAGCGAAACCCATATGTACGTTCAAGCGGAATAAGAACTAAGGTCCATTTTTACCACTTTTAGACTGAATATTGTTCTGAAACTCTCAAGGGTTTGTTAATATGCAGTTTTACACTATATATGAGAAATTTGGCTGATTTTAACCGTGAAAAGTTGTTAAATTTTGAAAAGAAGGTGTAGAAAACAGAAATTTTCAGCTGAATTAGAAAGAACTCCTCCTCCTGAGCTCTGATACCACTTGTAGGATCGTGTGATGACCCAAACGAGTCGTTCAGAGGAGCTTTGATCTGTTTCAGATGCGGAAAATAAAAAACAGACTTCGACACAGCTCGCAATTCACTTTAAACACTCTTCTGATTCATATAACAGCGATTACAACCACAGGATAAACCGGCAGCACCTCAGTATCCAAATTCACAATCAATTACAAATGATTTCGCTCGAATGCTATTTATAGTGAATGAGGTTCCGCTTAAAAGTGTCATAAAGCATTTCAAGCGGAAATAATAACTTGTGATTCCGCTTGAAAATGACACAAGTCATTTCAAGCGGACTATGCTCATTCAAGCGAAATCAGCATTAATTACACTTAAATCTAACATTTTCTCGAACAACGTGCCCTGATCTAACACATCTAGATACAAGACTCGATACAAGACGAAGACGACAGATGTATGCACCAACAGTCATGTAGTCCATAGATTGTTTTGATCTGACAATCCATAACCGTTCTCTCTGTTCTCACACTTTTCACCGTTTTCTCTAAATCCTGAGAAAGCTCTCTCTTTGTGAGAAAACTCTCTCAAACGACGATTGATATTTATGTTGACTTTTTTGGGGGGGTTAGCTTTTAGGGTTAGGTTTGGGGTTTAATTTTTAGAGGGTAGGGTTTAGTTTTTTATGGTTTAGGGATTAGGATTTAAAGTTTAGGGTTAGTAATAGATAAATAGAGTTTTCTTGAGTTTTGTCACAAAGGGGAGTTTTCTCTACTGATGATGAAGTTTCTACTAACTAGATATCCATCCGATTGTGGTTAATAGAACAAGGTGAACACAGAGATAGTTAACAAAGATTCATTAATCAACCGGTAAGAAGAAGATGGGAATTCAAACAAATTGAGATGGGAAACTAGATCATTCATATATAAGTTTATTCATGCCCAAAACTCTATTCTACTCTTCCTTTTAACCTTCGAGGCAATCCTTCATAAATTGTTGGGCCTTACTAACTCTTGAACTGGGTACTAACGAGCATTTCATTATCTTTAATTCGAGCAGCCTATTGCTATAGTTTTCTCAAAAAAAAAAAAATTACATGATTTTGAATACTCATTACGTGATTACGTGATTTTGAATACCTAACACATTGTAACACTTCGCATTTCTGTACTTTCCTTATTTAGAAAGTTGTAATCGTATTTCTATTTTTGAAAATTTGTATTCGTAATTCTTTTCCAATCTTGTAATATGAGATTTTGGTCATAATAAAATTCATTTTTATACTTATACACGTTACATACTTGTGTTATACGCTACAATCTGGAATACATGTTTATACGCAAAAACCACACTTGAAATACTTGAAATTATCAATTATACGTGCATTATACTCATACATTACTTTGATACACTTGGAATACCTAAAAACATGCTTAGTTATGAGTTTCCAGCATACAATAATGGAATTATCAAACTCTAGGGGTCAAACTGCAAATTCTAGAAAGTTTGTTAAATTTGGTCCTTTCTCACTTGAAACAACTTCCCCCGTTGATTTTCAAACGGCTATAACTTTTTCATACGTTAATCTTTTAAAAAAAATTACATCATATTAACGAGCATTTCATTCTCTGTAATTCAGGATTTTGAATAAACATTAGTCCATTATGTGATTACGTGATTTTGAATACGCAATACTTGACTACGTGATTTTGAATACCCATTATGTGAGTACGCATTCAACATAAACCATTATGTGATTACACTTTCGATATAAATCCATTACTTGATTAAACATTCAATATGATTTGTTATAAGTAATGTTATTACAATTATGCTTATAACTGAATCACTCAATGTGTCTCACATAAAATACTATAATGAAATCACGTAATCACGAAATGGTTATTCAAAATCACGTAGCACTTAATAATACATAGTCTACTATTGTTACGTAATTACATAATCACTTAATATGGTTTCACATTCTATAATGAAATCACGTAATCGGTATTCGAAATCACGTAGTCATATGTTGGGTATTCAAAATCACGTACTGAGTATTCAAAATCATGTATTTTTTTTTAAGAAAACTATAGAAATAGGCTGCTCCAACTAAAGAGAATTAAATGCTCGTTAATACGGTGTTATTTTTTTTTTTAAAATATTAACGTATGAAAAGTTGTAGCCGTTTGAAAATCAATGGAAAAAAGAGTTCAAGTGAGAAAAGACCAGAATGCCCTTTCTCTATTTGTTTCTTCAATTGTTTTAACCTTATATTTACGAAAATACCACTACCTAGTTTGAGTAATTGATCTTAAGAGATCAATGGTTGAGATTGGCTTCTATAAGAATTCTCTTTTGTACATAATCTCTTATCTAATTATAACCTTATTAAAAAGCAACTAAGTTATGCATATGAGAGTTGTACAATTGGCTTTGGGAGCTTTTCAAAAAAAAAAATGAAATTTTCCTTTTTGACCTTAAAGTTTTAAACTTTGACAATTTAAGTTTAAAGCTTTAATCTTTGTTTCATTTTTAACCTTAAAGTTTTAATCTTGACAATTTAAGTTTATAGTTTTAATCTTTGTTAATTTAACCCCTTTCATTAATTTGATTTTTCACTTCTAATTCAAAAGTTTTCATCTTATACAATTTAACCCCTTTGATTAATTTGATTTTTCACTTCAAATTCAAAAGTTTCCATCTTTTGCGATTTAACCACTTTGATTTTTTTTACTGATGTGTTGTAATCTTGGCTTTGGGAGTTTTTCAAAGAAAAAATGGTTATGCATATGGTTGTTGTAACCTTGGCTTTACTTTTCACTCAAATGTATTTCATAAATTACCTTTAACGCAAAACTATTTGTTTTTTTACTTTTAACATAAAACTTTTTATCTTTTGCAATCTATGCTCACAACCTTTTTTACTTTCAACTTTGGCCCTTTATAATTTTCATTTTCCGCAAATTTTTCGCTTTATGCTTCGTTCTAAATTTTGTGACTAAACACGTCGAAACGTGCGTCTTTGGTTTAACGTTTTTACGTTTCGTTCTAAATTTTGCGAGTTAACACGACGCAACGTACGTGTGTGGGTGAACGTTTTTACATCGTCTATTTTTTTCCCGTTTGAAAGGTTCAACATAACGTGCGCATCCTAAATCGACTTAGTTATAACTAAAGAATCCCCGCCGCATTGCGGCGGGTCGTAATTCTAGTTATAGTTACATTGCATAAAATAAAATCATCCTAATGTTCAATTAAAAGTTTGTAGCAACCAATAGAATCATTGTTAGCAGCCCAATAGTTATACTAAATTTTATTTTGTAGCAGCCCAATATGCTTTTCTGCAACCCAAATACCCCATGTACCCAATCCGTTTAAACTCTAATCCGAACTAACCGAATAAAGTTAAGGTTCGGTATTCGGTTATGACATGAAATGTCTGAAACCCGATTAACAGGCCCAATTAACCCGATGGCCGTTTAACTAACCTGATGAACACAACACCCCTATTGTTTATACAATACATATCCCAAAGGAATTAAATTGTTTTCTATCTACAATTATATAGAAATAGTGTTGTAACTAACACATATGGATCATATAATGACTATTCTAAAGTCTAAACTCTAAACAATCACTATTTTGTTTGTATATATATATATATAGACAAAATGTGCCTTGTTAATACTTTTACATAGGGGTGTGCATGGGTCGGTTTGGGTCGGTTTTTATTATTAACCATAACCATAACCGCTAGTTTGGTTATAGAGTTTTGGTAACCATAACCATAACCAAACTTCGGTTATGGTTAATCGGTTATGAAGTCGGTTATGGTTCGATTTTGGTTAATTTCGGTTATGTAACCAAACAAGGTTTGAAATAAATAGGGTTGTGCACGATTTGAACTTAGCTTGAGCCTATTTTATAAGATAACGAAGACTAAACTTTTTGGTTAAACTACCGATTTAGAGTTCTTTTTAATAAGGTAATTCTCAAACAAAAACAATTATGGCCATAACACCTTAGTTCTTTATCAAAATAAATGACATCTACATTAAAATCATTTTGTTACTAACATACTTTTAGGCCACTCGGGGCGGGAGCGTGATGAGAGCCGGTCACGCGTGATCATGGAACGGCACACCGCTGCCGGTAGAGTGACCACGCGTTATATTTCTAACGCGTTAACCACACAACGCGTTGAACTTTTGAAAATGGAACGTTTTTTTCAGTGTTGTAAAAATCGCGACTAGGCGACGATTAGTCGGCGATTAATCGCTAGTCGTCCAGCTACTGAGTAATTTTTCTTAAATCGGTCCATTAACCAACTAGGTCCGACTAGGCACGACTAGGTCCGACTAGGCCAGCCAAAAGTCGACGATTCCAGCAAAAAACCTGTATATTCCGGCCTAAACCTCTAAATTCCGGTCAGTTTCCAACCAAATCATTTGAATTCCAACAATAAATAATGTATACTTAAATAAATGAGTTGAGTAAGATTTAAAACCTAGCCACTTAAAATATTTACCTATAAAAATGTATATATTTATACATAAAACTGAAAATTACATATAAAAAACCCGATCCGATTAATCCCGAGTAATACCGAGTAGTCGCTAGTCCCCACTTCACCGGCCGACTAGCGACTAGCGAGTTCTCCAACCTTGTTTTTTTTTGACCGTTGTAAATTTTTTGACCGTTTAATTGATTAAATTTTTTATATAAATCCCACATATATCAATAAACAAACTCAAAAACCTCTCAACAATTCTCACACTCAATACAAAAGGTATGTTTTTTATTAAAAAAAACAGTTTATAAAAAAAAACAGTTTTAAAAATAAAACAGTTTATAAAAAAAAACTGTTTATATAAAAAAACTGTTTAAAAAAAACAGTTAAAAAAAACAGTTTAAAAATAAAACAGTTTATAAAAAAAACTGTTTATTAAAAAAACAGTTCATAAAAAATAACTGTTTATATAAAAAAACTGTTTATTAAAAAAACAGTTTATAAAAACAGTTTAAAAATAAAACAGTTTATATAAAAAAACAGTTTTTTAAAAAAAAAACAGTTTATATAAAAAACAGTTTATTAAAAAAAACAGTTTATATAAAAAAACAGTTTATATAAAAAACAGTTTATTAAAAAAACAGTTTTATATAAAAAAAACAGTTTATATAAAAAAACAGTTTTATATAAAAAAAACAGTTTATATAAAAAAACAGTTTTATAACATTTTATTTTTTTTGTAGAGCCGAAACCCACAAAGTGGAGCGAGCGAGGCGACGATCATGCAACAAGCCACCGCAGAGTATTGCACAACGTACCATAAGAGAACTTTTCCACACGTGGCGGCATGGGAAGTTGCGAGACATCACCCGAAGTGGGTACCCGTTGAGTTGGTTGACACGCGTGGTGCTACGGCTCCAAAAAAACGAGGCGGTTCGAAAAGATCAAAGACATCCGAGTCGGGGAACTACACGACTTCCGCGTCGGATAACTTGCCCCAAATGAACTTAAACGACGACCCTCTTGACGAACCCGATCAACCCCTTAACGAGCCCGTTGAGGAAGATACACCCACAAGGCCACGACGCAGACGAGGTGGTGAATCGTCAAGCAAAGGGAAGGAGGCGGTGGCGGAGTCGATCTTTAGAATCGAAGAGGAGAAAATGACCCAATTCAAGAAGGCCGAACAAAGAAAAGAAACAATGATGTCCCTAAAAGTTGAACGGGAGCAGGCGTACAAGGAACACTTGAAAACGATTGAAAGACAAAATGATTTAAAAATCTTGTGTGAAAACCACGCCCATCTCGACGAACCGTTCAAGTCAATTGTCATTGAACAAAAGCGCGCGATTTGCGCAAAGTGGGGTTGGGAGATGCCACCGATTTAGTTGTTTTTTTTATTTGGTTATGTAATTTATTTCTAAAGTTTAATGAAATTTATAATTTAGTGTTTTATTTTTAATTTCTAATTTTAAAATGAAAATTAAAAAAATTGGGAGTGATAGAATTCCATCACTAGTGATTCCACCCCTCCTACATTTCTATCACTAGTGATAGAAATTTGGTTGATGACATGTCATGATTTGATTGGAGAGTGGGAGTGATAGAATCCATCACTAGCGAACCACCCCTAGTCCCCTTATCTTAGTAAAAACCCTCTATATGGTTTTGTAAAACACAAATCTATTATGAAAAGTTAACATCACAACTTCGGTTCGGTTTCGATTATATTCGGTTAACCAAAGCTTCATAACCATAACCATAACCATAACCGATTGAGCGGTTATACAAAGTTTCATAACCAGTACCATAAAAGTTTTACACACCAAAAAGTAACTCTCTTATGTCACATTATTAGGTAGTTAGAGCATTATTTCCAGTTCTTAAAATATTTAAAAACACAGCAAATTCAACCAATGTTTTCAAAACCAGATGGGATGTCGAACCAGTCTTCTTACCGGTTCAATGGTCCGATCGGTTCAACCGGACGTAAGAACCAGCAGGTATCCTACATATTATAAAAATTAATAGGGTTAAATCTGAAAAAAAAATATATAAAAAACCGGTCCAACCCTTTCAAAAACCGGTCCGACCACCGGGTTGATTTATAGTAGAGATCACTCACACTTGTATACACATTGATTTGTTGTATTTTAAGAACCGATTCATCACAAACCCAAAGCACATTGCTTCATTGAACCGCGGGGTTGATTTATAGTAGAGATCACTCACACTGAAGTAATAAGTTGTAGTTTCTATTGTTTTTACGATTTACTTTAACCAACAAAATATTAACATCAACCTACGCATTCATGTACATAAATGTTAACTGCCTTCAAGTTGATACAATGGTGTTGCATTCCTTTCACTTGAGTAACATAGATTCTTACACTCTTACATGCTATAACCGAAAACCGACAAGTACACAACGATCAACAAAACTATGTGAAGCAAAACAGCAGAGTAAACAATGAACACACTACTTCGAAAACAGTTGTCTGCAACGTCTTCCGGGCTTTATTCGCCTACCATCAGCAGCCTCACCCAACACAACTTCATTGACCAAATCTTTAAAGATTAATCTTTCAACGTCCAATGTAAT